>NC_053113.1:18828903-19156403 GCF_010015445.1 Perca fluviatilis | reverse complement strand
CTCCGATGCTGCTGCCCTATCATACTATGGAGGAAATATGTATTCATAATTCAAATTGAAAGTCCTAAGAGAAATTGAAAGTCCAAAGAGAAAAAAAAGCGAGATCAAATTAAAAATATATATATATTTTTTTTAAATTTTCCATTTTCCATTTGGCTTTGGCTTTTGAATTTAATATTTGGCTTTTGAATTTAAATTTAACATTGGCTTTTAATTTTCATTTAATATTTGGCTTTTGAATTTCAATTTAACATTGGCTTTTAATTTTCATTTAATATTTGGCTTTTGAATTTCAATTTAACATTGGATTTTCATTTGGATTTAATATTTGGCTTTTGAATTTCTGTTTAACATTGCCCTTTCGTTTGGACTTGACACATGTCAATGTAAATGAGGAGGCGTGGCCCAAAGGCTGGTGGGTGGGTCTGAAACGAAAGGGGTGCAGAGGCACCTTATGAGCAGCAGGGGGAGCAGACTGCTGAGGAGCACACTTAAGCATCTGTCTGCAGTTTTGCCAACAGGCTGGCTTGGCCTCTTATTTCACATGATAGAAAATGATGATGTAGGCTAAACACAAACGACATTTCATGCAACAACAGTGAAGTTTTCATGTAGTTACTATAATTGGGCCCGTGTTAGTGAGGACTAGATTAGGACTGTATTTAAAGCTGATTCTGGTTCCCAACTTCACCCCAGGTGTGTCTGTTTAAAACACGACTCAGACAACTTTTCTTCTCTCTTTTGATGTTATATTTAATTAAGCAACAGTAGAAACATGGGTGTGTAGCTCTGCTTCGCGCGGTTTGTGTGTGGTCAGATCTCGAGGACACACACACACACACACAACACACAAAATCTCAACCGGGATAGTTATCGTCCGAACTGCGACCTCTCCTTTTTATTTCTCTACCTTTTTCTCTCGGGGGGGGCGGTGCGCGGTGTGAGGTGCGTGTCCGCGCTATTCTCCAACATGTAGCCTACTCACAACAATCACTCCTGATTGACGGCCTTTTGTACAGCCCGTGTAGGCTACTTTTTCAGACTTCCAGCTAACAACGGTGTCTGTGAGCATCACTGGCCGGCCAGCAGGGAGGCGATCCCGGCCGCCACCAGCTGGCTGTCCAGTCAGACTGAAGCTTCTGACAACATCGGAAAAAATGTGCAGTTGGCCATCGTTTGTAAAACTGCCCATATTCAAACTCTACACAGTTAATTTATCACATAAAAAAGTCTCAATATTGAATTTAGTGGTGAAATAGCAGATGGAAATTATAAAAAAGCAATTGATTCTATAATCTAGATCGGGAGTTTGCCGTAGTAGCAGCAGCAAACAGCTGGAAACTTTTTACAATTTTCATGGCCAAAATTATGATTCAATTGGCAGCAATTCCCGAGCGTCTGAGAGGTTTTATTTTTATTTTTATTTTTTTCTCCGCCAGTCGTCATGATTTGGCTGCAAGGTTCATTAACATACTGATCAGCATTCACGATGTGCTTTACATTGACTATTTATGGTTAAAAATGGGCATGTACAGAGCGGGATAAGAGGCTGATCCCGGCAACGCACACTTGGAATAATTAGGATGATTTATAAAGGAAACACGGCGAACTTTTTTTGGGGGGGGGGGGGGGGGGGGGGGGGGGGGGGGGGGGGGGGGGGGGGGGGGGGGGGGGGGGGGGGGGGGGGGGGGGGGGGGGGGGGGGGTGTGGTGCATTGATGGAAGGGTTGGGGGTTGGAGAGTATAGAAGAGGCAGGGGATGGCTGTGAGCTAAACCTGTTAAAGTAACACGGGCGTAAATCTGATCTAACAGTAGGCCCCCCCCCTACTGTATAGACTTTAAACATAACATTTCTGAAGAGCAATTTTTGAAGGGGACACAAATAATACAGCCACAATTATACTCGTAGAGGACATGTACACAGAGGAAAGCCTTACTACTATCATTAGTGTAGCATGGAGACTGTACCAGTATCCTTCTTTTCAGTGTTTCTCTTGATTCAGTGAAAAAGCTGACTAAATTGACCACAATATTCTTCTTTAAAACCATGTATTTATTTTTAAGTTGTTTACAATCAAGCCACAAACATACCTTAAAACATAATTATTTTGAAAAAGTATCCCCATATAAAAGAAATACAATGCTTTTGTACACTTGTTAAATTAGCTGATCATAATGTAAATTAGTGAGCGACTAGTAAAGCTCATCTGCTAACCCTGACAGCACACACCTCCAAAAATATGAACTAAGCTCAACACACTTACCTGAGACTCTACACCTGACTGTCCCTGGTCTCCTTTGCCTGTGACATTGTGACCTTAGTATTTCCATAAGCACCCATTCTTATAAAGATGTTACTAAATTGTCTTTATATCAGGATCTTGTGTGTGTTTTTCTTTTCTCTGTCATTTTATCTGGGCAACAACAACACAAATCTTTAATGTCAGTTGTCTAAATATGAGTTAGTTTCATAGTGTCAGGGTCCCACCGTCACCAGCACTCACCCCTCCCACTCATTCACATTCACCATCATTCACTCCATTCATCCGTTCACTCTCTCCTCACTACTGATCACTCACACCTGCACCTCATCAGGCCACGTCATCAGTCCACCACCTTTATATGCAGGACAGGCTCATTCACTCTTTGTCTGGTCTAGTTGACTCCTTCATGTCATCTGTGCTATCTGTTGGATTTTTGCAAATAAAGCTACACTTCACTTACCACCAGTCTGACTCCTGTGCAATCCTTGACACAGGTTCACCACGCGGTCATATTATAAAATGATCTTGTGTCCTCCACATAATTTAGGTTTCATCTGGGACAGAGGATAGATATATATATATATATATATATATATATATATATATATATATATATATATATATATATATATATATATATATATTTAACTGATCAGTTATCCTCATATTGAGCAAAACACAACTGTAGATTTTCAATATTAACCTTAATATCAGTTCACACACGTAATGTTAGGCTTATCGCCGTGGTAACGTTAGTTGTAGTGGGTGCATTTCTATCCAACAAGCTATTAAACAAGCTAGGTAATGTTACATTATATTACACTAACAGCAAACTTTTTTGTCATGACTAATTCATTAATTACTCAGCATCATTTCTATTTGAGATAAGAAAAACTTCATCTGATGTTTAATGTGAATAAAATAGCCTTGAACCGCCTACTTACTACATTCCTGTCACTACCCGATGTGACTGAGTCGAGTGCAGATCCTAAGTACAGCAGTCAGTGGAACAAACCACTGTGAGGCAAGGGAGGGGGGGACTCAAAATGTTTTACTACTTATATATATATTTTAAGTATACATCATTGTTATTTACAATATGCAGAATTGTTTTAATATTTCTAGGGGGCAACCCTTAGATGGGGGGTCCTGACCCCCCGCACCCTGGGATTTACGCCCTTGAGACTAGCTAACCCATATTCTCTCTCTCTGTCTGTCAGCGTTGCTCTCTTTCCTCCTTTCAGTCATATAAGAACAAAAAAAAAAAATAACTAACTTTACATGTACACTGAGGTCTGCAGGCATTGTTGCCAAGACCTGTAAAAAAGCCTGTTGAGCTGCAGCAAAGTCTGCCTTGGACCAGAGGAGGACTGTTATCAAAGGCAGCAGCAGCAGCTTTGGTGACTGTTGAGTGTCAGGCAGCACAAAGAGCCAACAAACCGAGCAAAGAGGAAAAAAGGGACAGACATAAACAAATGCTGAGCTACTGAATGGACAGGGGAGACCCCAAAGAGCAGAGGAACAACAATCCTCCAGCATCTGAAGCATGAAGAGAAATGTTCAGGAGGTGGCTCAGTGCAACATTTTTGTCAATGTGACATTAGGGTGCATAAAATGCATATTAATACCATATGAAAGAAGGCTGAATTCCAATCACTGGACTGCAACTATGATAATTACCATTCTGTTTTCTTTGTAAAGCTCTTTGAGATGACAAACAGATTTTTTTGATAGCTACATGAACTTGAATTATCGGCAGCCGTGAGCTAAGGTAAAAGGCTAAATTACTGACTTGTCTACCATGTTTATTTGTCCTTTGGTCCTCATAGCAGGCTGTTGCTGTTATCCGAATGAAGAGATGCCGGAGGTGATGGGAGAGGAAACAAAACCACGACCAACAAACCGTTGTTCATGCTAGGCTAAAGACTAACCGTGCGTTCATGGACATCGGAAAAACGTTTTTCCGAGTGAAAACGTCACCATTCACGTAACGTCCTGTGGGAATCAGAGGTGGGAAACTCGGGCTGGATTTTGATACCAGAGTTTCCCAGTTGGTGACGCGTTGTTGACAACTGACGTTTGATGGAGGCGACTTTGGTTCACTGAACATATTTTAATGACAATAAACTGTTTATTGTGGACAAATGCCTCTGCCAAGAAACATACACAGACATAATATGTTTCAAATTATTCATAAATAGGCCCATTTATAAAAAAAAAATTGGTTGGTTGTCCTGCAGATAACACAAACACACACCTGGCAATGTGCTGTTTGTGATGCTCGCATAAGAAAACAGCAGCAGATCTGTTATTGTGGCCTCCATGTTTTCACACACCTGATGCTCTCGGCTAAGGCCAACAGTTGGTGGCAGTCATGCAAAAAGTTGTTATGCCAAACGCCAATATAACAGAAGAAGAAGAACACGCATCCCGACCATGTGAACGCTGCCAGTCGGAAAAACAACGTAACCACGGGGGCGGTGCCTGTTATTCCGAGGTGGCATGAACGCAGGGCAACTCCAGCAGACCAGCTCTCCCAACTGTTCTTACAGCAAGTCCGCTCCCTGGATAATAAACTGGACTATTTTTTTTACACAATTTTGTTCCTCTATGTACAGTACTGTACTGTATATAGATTGATCACAATAAAGTCTCTTATTTAATAGTTTAGTAAACAGAATTTTCACCGAAGGGACGTGCCCACACATCTGCATTTGCCGAACAGCCAGTAGGAACTCTCTCTCTCTCTCTCTCTCTCTCTCTCTCTCTCTCTCTCTCTCTCTCTCTGAAATGACCAGTGATTGGACAGCGTCTCCCGTCAGGGGCTAGATTTACTAAAGCCTGAATACAGAGCAAATGAGAGGATGCAAAAGTCTAAAAAGTTTTTAACTGATTATTTATAACTTTGTGCTGATGCTGATTAAGTGCAAAATAATTTGCAAAGTCTATGTTGCATTATTTTACAACAATTATGTAACTTGACAAATACTGATCTCACTTTATCTCTGTGATGGATTGCTCAATTTAAAAAGGTTTAAAGATCCAGCTAAAATATTTTCCTATTTTACTGAAATAAATGGAAGACAAGATGCCTGGAAAGGTCAAACTTACTATATACATTTAAATTTAGCAAAAACACACAGAGTCGGCGCCAGAGCAGATCTACTGGAGGGGCATTGGGTCATCGGCAGGGGGGCACTGCCGTTTGAGAAATATTTTAACGCAGTGGCGACATAGCACCACGCGCAGAAGAGAGACAAAGAGAGTGGCAGATTCCAGCTGGCTTGTCACTGTGTATCTCCTTTTTAATATAAGAAACTTTTAAAAGGAAATCATGAAAGCAAAAAAGACGAGGCTATAGGAGTTTGCGGTTATCCGGTTCCCACTACTGACCATTTTTAAACTCAGATTGGTGAGAGGGAACTTTAACATAGGCTGCAATCAATGTGATTTGGAACATAGACAAGAATATAAAGACTAGTCTCCTACTTTGCCTTTGTAGAATGGAATCGGTGAGTCTTCAATAATATGTTTTCTAAGAATTTACATGAAACACATGATATGCAGAGCTGACTGAAACGCTCGTCAGTCCCCAGATCATCAACCGCTGTTCGCTGACTAGGAGGGCTTGTAGATCGTTGCTCTATGGCTGCGCTGGTCCATTGGTCCGTTATGTCCGTTGGCGGTTGTCTGAAGCTAGCATTAGCCGAAGGGCCTGGTTGGCTCTCAGAGACCGTGGCTGTACTGGTGGTGGTGGCCGGATTGTCAGAGCCTGCTGCTGGAAGAGGCTGAAGAGGAGGAGCTCTAAGCCATTTTTGTAAATCCATTTTTTTGTCGATAATTAGGCTGCCTATGAGGACGGACAAACTGCTAGTTTTATTCTTTTCGATTCCAACCAACAACTTGAAATGGATTCTGCACACTGCAGCTCAACATTATGTTTAGAACACAAAATCAAATGCAACAAGTTTACTCAGCGACCAATGAGCATTGACCAAGCCTAGTAACCTACTATGCATGTGTAACATAGTGAATGGGTTTAGGTTAAATTCAACTAAATTGGCACAACTACGCCATCTACTGTTAAAAGCTGTACCTGCTTCGAGTAGTTGTAGCGCAGCATTATGGGAAATTCCTCACAGCAACGGAGGATTTCCAACGAGGTAACATGTCTGTGAATGCTTGTGGACAATATAGTGTTAACTACTTGAAAAGCACTTTTTGACCCACAAGTTGACCCAGTTTGTTTGGTTAGATATAATAATTGAATTGAATAATTGAATAATAACTGAAGTTAATTTGGCAATGGTTGTATTTAGTTACCAGCCGTTTTATTCATGTTTAACCACTCGAAAAATATTTTCTGCATGCTAACTAGCACCCACATGTGCCGTCTTTCCAGACAGAGCATGCTAGCTGTTGTCCTTCGAGATGAGTGTTCACACACCTTTGTCTTCCATTGTAAATGCAGGTATGTTGCAGTATGTTGTATGTTGCTGTAGTCAGTGGTGAAATGTTTTGTATGGAGATATTTACTGTTGTTTTATACTGTGGGAAAAGTCCAGCACATAATTATTATTGTTAAAATACTGAAAAGGATATAAAAAAGTAACAGTCCAGTATGAAGAAGCCATATTGTAATTTTGTTTATATATTGACTCCTTGTTAATTTGCAAGAGAACAGCTTCAATTTTGTTTTATTTCAATTACATTTATTATTCATGGATATTGCTTTGCTAAAGTAAGTGTCAAAGTTTTGCACAGAGAAAATTGGGTTGTAGAGATGGGAAATTCCTCAGCAACGGAGGATTTCCAAAGAGACAGAGCATGCTAGCTGTTGTCCTTTGAGATGAACATTCACACACTGGTGTCTTCCATTGTAAATGTAGGCAGAGGCTGAATAAACCAACCCGACTGGCTCCGAGTGATACAAGAGACATCTCACATAGGTCACACATGCACAACTAAAATGATGCGTTCTCCGCGTTAATTTCATTTTATTTTATTTAAATTACAGTTTGCACATTTAATATTAAAATAATAACTAAAAGGGATATTTTTTTGCCACGCCATGGCCTGTGGTAGGAGGAGCATCAATGACTGCTAGGGGGGGCATGGCCCTGGAATGCCCCACCATAGCGCCGACACTGAAAACACACCTGCATGCTCTGCAGAATGTTTATCTGCAATGTAATATGATTTGTAATAAATGGGCTAAAACTGTAAAAACACTGGTATGGTCGTTTTTTTATATTTCAGTGGAAAAGAGAAGAAGGAAATAGATTAGATTGAGTAAAGCCAAAGCAGTATGTTTCTATTCTCTTACTGGAAATTACAAACCACGTTTATAGTTTTCAGCAATGGGATTGAGAGATGTGCGAGGCTTTGAGCAGATGACAACTCCTGGCCCAGTTCCTGCCAGTTAGGCGAGGCAAAACGGGGCCAGAAGGCACTCTCACAGCTTCAGACCTCTGCATGATGTAGGCGGCATCAAAGTGCTGCCACTGACACTTCCTCAGAAAGAGCTGGGGAGAAACGCCAGGGGGATGATGGTCTATCTCTTTGCCTTTCTCTACCTCCTCCTATTCCTCACTTCCCCTGCCTCCTCTCCTCCTCCAGCCCAGACCAGCTGTCAGTGGGAGTATGTGGAGGCACTGCACTCTGTCACACACACTAACTGGAGAGTCAGGGCGGAGAGGGGTGGATAGAGAGATCTGAATTTAGTGACAGTAGAGTGATTAGGCCACGTATAGAGCTGAGGAGAAGTCGGAGACATCAGGAGAAACATAGTGAGGGTGCAAGAGGAGATGCCGCATGAAAGATGGGACAAATAGAAACATACAAGGGTGATTGTGACAAGTAGTTGAGATGAAATGACCTCTCGGTTGAGAGATAAGAGAAGGAGGAAGGCATTAGTTGATTGCTTGAAGACACAAGATGGACGATGAGGCTTAGGAGCTGTCTCGTGAAGGAGCAGCACTGAAGAGGAAGGAGAATGACAGCAGGGAGCAATCTAGCTTTGACCTGCTCTGCAATGTCAAGTTTTTAATGTATCCCATGGAGACCTGTTGTATGAGAAAATTGCACATATAAAGCATGCACTTGTTCTATGATTATACACCAAGTAACACCAAACTGGAGCATTGGTTTCAGTAATGAAGAGTAAAGAAGATGGCTTCTCTATTCTCTCCATGTGTTCAGTAAATTATCACACTAAGATGCATGAGTGTGCTTTTCAATCTGTCATACTTGCTGTGAACAGAGGGACCCCCCCCCCCTCCACTACCACCACCACGTGTCTCTGTGCAAGAGCATTATTGGGTGTGTATTCCCTGGCTGAAAGATAAATGTGTTTTGTTTTAGTTTTTTGCATCTCAAATATACAGTGTATACAGCAGAGACAAGAACATGAACATTATATTTAGTATTGTTATATTGTTATAGGACTGCATGGACAACCACCAGAGATGGCAAAAGTACTCACTTCCCGTACTTAAGTAGAATTACAGATACTTGTGTTAAAAAATACTCTGGTAAAAGTAGAAGTACTGATTTAACTTCTTTACTTAAGGAAAAGTAACAAAGTACAGGCTTTGAAATGTACTTAAAGTATAAAAGTAAAAGTAGCCTTGCGAATGACAACCACTTTTTATGCAAAGCTACCTGGACCACACACGTGATGAGATCTTCAGTGGACATAAAAACCAGGCTCTTTATATGCCATTGTCTACATTTTAAATGGATGTCTGCCAAACATCACATATATGATTATTGTGACAGAGACTGGAACTCCAGCTTAATAAGATTCTGACTGAGTAGCAAGATATGAATTAAATTGTGATTCTGTGAGAATTCACAGATCCCGTTTCTCTTTTTTTAATCGTCCCCTTAACATTTAAAGGAATCTACATGTATGTGTGTGTGCTCAAATATAGAAAGAAAATAAAGGATACAATATGAATTACTAAACATAGATTATTTAAAAAGTTCCCCATACTTTTAGAGTTACACAGCACATTGGCCAGGAGTCATACTTGATGCCTCCTAGCCTATCTCAAACATCTCTCTCAGATAAGGCCAGATGGGATGATTGGGAATGTCTTGCTGCTTGTCTGCCTAATCTCTGGGATCTCTGTTTTCTTCATTTTCAATCATGTCGCCGTCCATACTACTAGTGCTAACGTTACCGCCATCAAGCTGCAATTATTTGCCGCAAATGAATGCAGCCGAATCTGTCGAGTCGTCTTGTAGTGGTGCGTTACATGCAACGTAGCCTACAGTATATTCCCATCCAATTACATTGAATTCGGTATTGATCACGTGAAAAATAATAACGGTAACTCAAGCGAAATTATTTGAAACTTGTTAGTGAGGACTAGATTAGGACCGTATTTAAAGCTGATGCTGGTTTCCAACTTCGCCCCCCTCCCCCTCCCCCCCAGGTGTGTCTGTAAAACACGGACAGAGACAACTTCTCTCTTTTGATGCTTTACAAGCAACGTGAAACCTAGCTAAGAGGTGAAGAACACAAACAACTAAATCACTAGCTAACCTACTTTAACTGTGCAGGAACTATAGACCAATACAACAACAGGCTTAAATGAACTGACAACATAAGTTATACAACTTACAGTTCTCAAGGACGCACACACACCATCTAACTGATTATCCTCCGGACCGCAGTCTCTCTTTCTTTTTTCTCACTTTTTCTGTGTGGTAGACGCCGCTCCGCTCATGATTATTAGTGACGCGCGTTATTCTCCGACATTACGACCCTCTTGTACAAATACAAAAACTAAAGTAACGAGCCAATTTTTAAAATGTAAGGAGTAGAAAGTACCGATATTCATGTTAAAATGTAAGGAGTAAAAGTAAAAAGTCGCCACAAAAAAAATAGTAAAGTAAAGTAGAAATATCCGAAAAATCTACTTAAGTACAGTAACGAAGTATTTGTACTTCGTTACTTCCCATCTCTGATAACCACATTGTGTCTGAAAACAAGATTAAAAGAGAAGTTTACCCCCAAATCAAAAATACACAAGTTTCCTCTTACCTGTAAGGCTATTTATCAATCTAGATTGTTTTGATGTGAGTTGCCTAGTGTTGGAGATATCGGCCGTAGAGTCCACAAACCAATGGGTGACGTCACTGATGCTATCCGTAGTATTTTTACAGTCTATGTGATTCGGTTGGTTGGTGTAGTTTGGTTGAAAGAAAATAGTTACTACATAAATCTGCTCACAACCAGGTCTGTGGATTATCTCAAGTAACTGGGTTATGATTTCTGGAAAGAGACATTGTTGTTGAGTTTTTCAAATGTATTTGTTGGTGCTTTGAGCACCACAAGCCGAGTGCCATCTAGTTTCATTATTTTTGAGAGAAGGCAGAGATCGCTATGGCTGATATCTCCAACACTCAGCAACTCACACCAAAATGTTAAAAATATCTGTATTGATAAATCAACCTACAATTATACTGTTGCATTATCTATAATTCATAAATCTCTACAAAGTGCCTGAAATATATCATACATTAGGTTACTGCTGGCTGTAAGTCTACATAGTGACAAAAGCTAATATATGCTCCACTATGGGAAATGTCACCCAGGTGCTCTGAGGGTGACTCATTAGCTCTGGAGCATTGAATCATAAAATGGATATGGAACGAGCCCAGAGCAGCCCTAAGATTTTGCTTAAAGAACAAAAATCAATACGAAACAGTACTTTTCCATCACCTTGATTACAGTGCAATGAATTTACAATCAAACTTTCTTCACGGAGTTGATGTAATTTCAGCACAGCGGGTCACTGTGATCGCTGATGCTGTTTTCTTTTAGCACAAAAATACGGTGGCCGGCAGGGGCAAACGCACTGCAACTTAATGAAACACGCAAATAGACAAAACACAAGCAAATTAAGAAAACACCTTCATTAATTTGACAACACATGCGCAGCATTTAGCAAACACGCTTCAAATACACACAACAGAACCAAATACACAAACGCGCTGCAAATAGAGAAACAATGCACAAAAAAAGCACACAATCCCCGAAAAAAAGGCAAAAAAAAAATGCTGTATATTACACAACTGAAGTTCTCCAGGCCTCTAGGGGGAGCGCTAAGTGGAACAGCTTGATTTTCGACCCCACGGGGGGAGAGTGCTCTGCTTTTTTATTACGAGTTTACAGACATGTCTCTGCTGATTGAGTATCACCTGTGACCTGAGCCAATAAACTAGAGACACACCCACCAAACGAGAGAAAACATATCTCAAACATAGAATTAATATTTACAGTCTATGATCTCAAAGCAGTTGCCCACCGTTTCACGATGCACACCCTTCTGAGATTAAACGTGCCCCAGCTCTCTCTGTCTCTCTCTCTGTCTCTCTCTCTCTC
The DNA here is from genome assembly GCF_010015445.1 of Perca fluviatilis. Lineage (NCBI taxonomy): Eukaryota > Metazoa > Chordata > Actinopteri > Perciformes > Percidae > Perca > Perca fluviatilis. The sequence continues at coordinate 19,144,742 of NC_053113.1, read as the reverse complement.
TCTCTCTCTCTCTCTCTCTCTCTCTCTCTCTCTCTCTCTCTCTCTCTGTCTCTCTCTTAGTGGGGTCGAAAATCAAGCTGTTCCACTTAGCGCTCCCCCTAGAGCCCATGGAGAACTTCCGTTGTGTAACCTGGATGCAGCGTTTTTTGTTTCATTTGTTTTCTGAGTTTGTGTGCTTTTCTTTTTGCATCATTTCTGTATTTGCAGCGCGTTTGCTAAATGCTGCACATGTGTTGTCAAATTAATGAAGATGTTTTCTTAATTTGCTCGTGTTGTCTATTTGCGTGTGTTTCATTAAGTTGCAGTGTGTTTGCCCCTTTCGGCCACCGTACAAAAAGCATTATGCGACATTTTTGTCAATAGTTTGGGCAAAGTCAAATCGTCCTTGTGCCTCAGCACCAAAGAGAGCTGCCTTCCCTGCAGGCAGCAGTGCCTTAAAAACTCTTCTTTAACTCTTAACTCTTATTTAAGTCCTTCTTGGTGCTTTTCTTGTTCTGTTCTGTTCAGACTCTGACAGCTCTGACAGCACATTATATATTTATTACACTACACTGTAGTCATCAATTTGAAACTAATATCGTCATCTTTTTCTTATTGTTTCCATCATCATTTAGCAACCTAAACCGCAAATGGCTGCTAGTAATGTAGGCCATGTCACTGATATTACCCAAAGGTAATACTGACATAAGACAAATAGAATTGCACATTAAACTACTCAGCCAGGTTAGATTGCCTAATACACACAGTATGAGAAAAACCTGTTTTTTCTTCCTCTGTACTCTGAGCAGACGGACACAGTGTTATATCACATTAGTATTAAAGCTTGTAATTCACCACAGTATTCCCAGGGTGGCTATGGCAGCCTAGTGGGCATAATGTGTGTGTCAATAATGAAAAAGCATCGAACAACCTAAAGAGCAGAAGTGGAATTCTAACCAAATCGGCCCTTTGCTGCAGGGTCTAATTTTGAAAATGGCCTTGATAAAAAAAAAAAAAAAGAGAGAGAGAATGTATTTTGCCTGATGCGGCTAGGTCAGTGATATAGAAAGTCTTATTAAACTCAGAAAACAACCTGTCCCGCTAAACCCCCAGATGACTGGCCTTCCTAGATTAAGATTAGTTATTTTGCGCCCAATTTTTCTGGGTTACCATTTTTGTTTTTGTTGATTAATGGGTGTAATTTGGAGAAGATCTGTGGCTGTGCTGTAAAGCTTTGATGAATATCCAAGTATTAGCCAGCATGTCCTTGAATGTTCTTAAACTTAAGAAGCAGCATTTGTTAATAAATGGAACAATACAGTATGCAACTGGACCTATATTTTCTTTTATTTTAATTTAAAGGTCCAGTATTGTAAAAAGTGAGATTTGAATATCTTTTTCGATTTTAAAGCAGGTCAAGATGCTATATAAATACTGTGAAATATTCAAAACATAGAGAAATACACACCGCTTGTATTCAGAAATGGTGCCTTTAAAAGGAGCCATCAGGGTTTCTGGACGGTTGTGATGTCACAACTATAGATAGAAGGTGCCGCTACAGTGTCGTTACAGTCATTTCCCGGCTGCAGTGGCAGTGCAGAGACTCAGAGAGCGTAATTGCTGAAGCCCTGGAAAAGCTGACCAATCAGAGCAGACTTGGCTTTTTCCTGATGGGGGGCTTGAAAAGACAGGCGCTCAAACAGTGAATACAGGTATATTGAGAAAGTATAACAACAATTATGTGTTTTTAGTTTTTTTTAAAACATTAAAGCACGTTAACATGTTTTTTTAGAAACCCAAAATACCTGAATGAACCTGAAAATGAGCATAATGTGTACTTGATAGGTGATGATATTAAAGTAATCTTATAGTAATCAATAAAATACAGACACATTTAAATATTCCTCATATTGCTTAGGCCCCCTTAAGGTTCCAGCATCTTAGTTTGAAAACCATGCTTTGGTTTATCTGTCACTTTTTTTTAAATTTTTTTTAACCCAAGCCCAGGGAGGCATTTTTGTCAGCTATAAACCACTTAGGTCATTTTCCAGGGAAAAGAAGACCAAATTTAATTTCATCACTGGATGGTGTGGATTCAAATCTGTGCATTGTCATCTGTTTGTATTTTCTTTTCTCCCTCTAGATAACGCTAGCAATATTTTCTCTGCCTCCCAGAATAATCCTTAACCAGCGGAGATAGGCCAAGAGAAAAGTTCCTTTGAGATAGGCTACTCAGGAAAATTGAAAAAGTTATTATTAATCCTATTGCCCAGGAAAATGCATGCCACCTTAGACAAACTGAAAGAATGAAATAAGGATTTTTTTTTCTTTCTTTCTCTCATGGGAGACAGTAATGTTCTCTCTGGCAAAATGAGCCATGTCACTCCAATGCTTCTTATTTTGCATATTTTATAAGAAATGACAATATTTGACATTTAAGCAGCAGTTTTGAATGTTTTCTCTAGCCTATATGATAAGAAAAAGAAGGGGAACTCTTAGCATTCCAGACAGTTAGATTAAAGTCTGTCAATCTTTCCTTCTTTTTCCTAGAAATTCAAACTCAAATACCTTAGGCTAAACTGAAATCCTTGAGTCCAGAAATATCACTGTCGGTAAGCAGTTAAAAGAAATTCAGAAATAATGGTGAACTGAAAAGTAAAAGCAGGTGGGGATGTATGCCAAGGTTGGCCTACATTAGCCTATGCATTACAATTATATAGTGTTCTTTGAGTGCGGCATGCGTGGTAATCGCATTCAAACACTAATAGTGTTATTATAAGCATTTACAGTAGTGCTAACCTTGTTTGATTTATTGTAAATGCACAACAAACAATGTTTTCTTTCGTTTATGGAGTCAATTAAAACAAGATATAGCCTAGGCTACGGTGCTTTTCAATTGTTTTCATTAGGGATCCCTCCTCAGCGTGGCAGGCTCGCTGTAAACTGGAGTGGGCTGGGATGCTCCAGAGATAGGAGATGGAGGGAGGAGAGAGGGGAGGAGAGAAAAGAGAGAAAGAGAGATAGAGAGAGAGAGAGAGAGAGGGAGAGGGTGGAGGGGAGCGCCTGAATACATCTCTCTCCTCCCCGTGACGTCGCGCGGTCTGGTCCCGGGGTGCTTTGCTCTCCAGTCCCGTCTCAGCAGAAACCACTTCAGTTGCTGCCTCGTCCGTCCATCCACACAGCCAGCGTGCAACGTGCGCGTTACGGTGCGGCGAGGTGCGTTACGGGCACCTTTCCTTCTTCTACTCCACGCTGCCTGTCTTGTCCCACATACCAGTGAACTGTTTCCACACTCCGCTTGAAGAGAGAGGAGAGAACCTGAGGCGTTGAATAAATAGGGAGAGGGCGGAAAGGAGAAGGACACGGAGAGAGTGTGTGAGAAAGAGAAGAAAAAGAAAGAGAAGAGGAGAGAGGTCGCCCTGGTCGCTCTACTTCCCCGAGCTGAATCTCTACCGAGAAGATGCTGAGACTAGCCGGCGTGTTGGCTGTAGTGACTCTGGGGTTGAGCGCCGCTCACACCAAAGGTACGGTATAGTGAAGGGCAACGTACTTGCTCCGTGTGGCGCGCCTCTGCGAGTGCGGTAAAGTGAATGGTGACGGAGAGGCTGTGTGTGGATGCAGATAAATAACTGATTGCTAAGGTGCTGATACAGTGTGTCTGTTTGTTTGATGTTTTTTCCCCCCTGCATTATTCCTCTTTGGACATGTGGAGACTGGACACTTAATATTTGCTGTATAACTGTACAGTCCCTAATAGCACTTGAGGGTATTGTCTATGGTACTCAATACTGAGCTTACCATGACCCTGTTTTCGGATATTTCTTTGGATTATTCTCATGTGGCATCACTATAGTATTGATTTAGGGACTTGCAGTTTTGTTGTGATCCTCTTCTCCTTTGTTGCAACATTACTAATATATGTTTTGGAAGTGGCTGGATGTGGAACACACACTCTGTTTCTGCACATTGTTAGATGTTATGGGACTGTGGATCCTTCCTGACAAGCTTCATTTGTGACTGATAGGTAAAGGGTACAGTAGGTAGGAGGAAAGTGGAGCAGTTTTGTGTGGAAACCCGCAAAGAAGTAGCATTTGGGAACTCACAATGCCTTTCAACATTTTTGAAATTGAAAATTGGCAGAATATTATTGTGGCTCATAATTAGCTTATTGTGGAGAACACAAACTTTAAACCAAATTTACACAATTTATCTCTGGACAGGGACGTCCAGTTTTGAAAGCATGAGTAAATTACTCCCAAAGCTAAAAAAAATAAATAGTATAGATGATCATATCCTTAAGAAACTAATCTGCAATTACTGCAATGACTGTGAATACAGACTTCCTCTACGGGCAAAATGACAGCACACAGACTTATCTCATGTTTCCATATAATCGATGAACGTTTGGATATTATCAGGTTTGTAACTTTCAGCAGCAGCTTTTGTAAATTGACCCAAACTTTGATCAAGCCACCTGAAATGATGTGCATTATATGAATAGCAAATAAGGTGATTTATCAACAGTCTTAATTTTATTCACAGCTGCATTTAGCTTATTAAAATTCCATGACAAATAATCCCCAAAGCTACAAATATATAATTATTACATCCATATGTCATACATGTGTGCCACACTGTTGGCACTTATTGCTGACCTATTTTTAGGTCCACCAGTATCCCTGCTGCAGCGGGACCGCTCAATTCTCCAGTGAGCTTGGCATGTGCCGTGGGTGAGCGGCTAAATGTGGCAACAGGTTCGTGCTAATCAACTCCCTGTGGATGGAGGCTGGCTTTTACACAGCAAAATAACAAGGTGACACCTGTCAGTTTCGTCTGGCAGCCGAGAGACACCACAAGTGTGATAAGCTGTTCATCCTCCTTGCCTCCTGACACAGGAAAGAGCCTCCCATCTGGTGAGCTGGCTGGCTGCAGCTGCAATCTTTGTTGTGTGTGGAAGAAAAACATATGCTTATAGACCTGTTGCAGGCCGTGACCTGGCCCAGAGGTCAAGCTTTTGCCTCATATGCACTTTCATTTGAATTAGGATTTACTTGAGGTGACTAACATGTGCTGTGGCCGAGGATCTGTGTGCTTCCGTATTCATGCAGACAGTTTGTTGCCTCTTTGGGGATATTGTGTATTAACCTGAAAAGTTAATATGTAATACAGCAGGACCTAACAGGAAACTTGCAGTGTAATGAGGGATTTATTATTGTTTTGTATCCAGAGCTTGGCTGTGAAGTAATCAAATGATTGCCAAGTCAATGGCGGTGGAAAATGAAACACGCCATGATTATATTTGATCCCTAGGGCCACTGTACAGTGCAGTTAAATTCAGGAGAAAATAAGAGTCTATTGTGTCCAGGATCTATACTGACCCTTGCTGCCGTTCTCATTTCCTGTCACAGTCGGCATATAGCAGAACTCGTAAGAAGCAAAAAAACTAAATTATTTCCCATTTCTTACCCCTGGATGTGTTTCTGTATTTCAGTTGTTTTTAAAAAAAGACGACTGAAATCAGGCATTTGTGTCAAGTGTGGCGAAGCATTCGCCTCCATAGCACCAATATGTGGCGCTGTTTTCCAGATAACTTTGAAGCGCTGTTACTCCTGTCATTTTCTGTTTAGCCACTATTTCATTCCAGGAAAGCGTGGACCTTCAACTTCCTTTAATTACAGTCAGCCTCTAAAATCCAGTCAGACTTAGAGCGCATGTGCGTGTGTCTCTAAATGTGCTTGTATCTACGTAGTATGTGTTTCAGGGTTGTCAGTAATCAGAGCCTGAAGCGCTAACATCCGTGTGTGTGTGTGTGTGTGTGTGTGTGTGTGTTTTTAGGTGTGTGTACGTGGGTTTGCCCGTGCACGAGGAGGGAGAGTGATAGAGTGCAGCCAACATGTTGACAGCCGCCAAGTATGCAAAAATGGGCGAGGAGCTGATGTCGTTTACAAAGGAATTATTGCATTCACAGATGCATGCTGTGGCTCAAACGATTTCCACAGGACCAACCGTGTCGCTGCCTCGACAGGGAGAATCTTCTGGCAGCGAAGCAGAAAGAGCTGTAGAGTTTTTGCCAGTGCTGCCCGCAGCCCCGCTTTTGTGTAATTCCAAGCAATATGAACTCAGAATTTAGATAGCTCATTACCAGCACAGTGTATTTTAATTCAGCTACCCACTGTGTGAAAAACCTTTTTGCTGCTTTATTATGTCCAGTTAAACACACTGTACTATTTACAGTCTTTAAACAAGCAAACATTTTGAATGAGGATGCCTCTTGGTGACAAGCTTTAGGCTGTGGCTTTAGTCAAATGCCTGCTTGTAAAGTTGCAGGATTAATTGACACAGGTCTTATAATAGATTTCTACATAGGGCTTCTGCACGTGTGTCTGGTTGTGCAAGCCGGTGCTTTTGTGTTTGAGCACAAGAGTTAAAGAAAGCCAAGAGGATAGTCATTTGAGGATCCCATTAGCAAATAAAAAAAGGGGGGTGAGGGGGGTGACAAAAAATACAGGCAGATTTATGTTCCCCCCCCTTTGGAGAGAGGAAGTGTATTATGGGAGCAGGCTATAAATCCTCAGAAGAGGCTGTGACACAGGATTCTGCACAAATCTTGCCCGACCATTCGTGGCCAAGGAAAGCAGGCCTCAGCGACATGGAGGAACATCACAGATTTGTTTTATACAAACACTTGCTTTGTCCTACGTTTTCGAAGCTTCGCTGATCTCGATACAGCTCCACGCCATTTGAGAAGTAAGAGGGCTTAGTGGTTTGCGGCAACAGAAGGGCGCCCGGCCACTGATCCCTGCACAGTTCTACAGCCATCAGAGGCAAACGATTTAGTCAGGGTGAATAGATTTAAGCTACAGTGTATCTTCTTCAAACAAGAAGGAGCGGGAGGGTTCCTGTGATCCCTACTGTGATTACTGATCAAATTAAGCTCTGCAGCAACGTGAACTTTAGCTTTTTAGTGAACAAACGCTGTTTTAATTGCTAATGAGCAATAAAGCCTTTCCTTTTTGGCTTAGTGCTAAGTATGGAATGAGTGTAGAGTAGTGTTGAGTGGGTGTTTGTTGTCTCCTTTTAAACCTACACAGAAAACCACAAATGAAAGGAAGTTTTGTCCCTGAAACCTATTTTTCAAATCTTAGTGTAGTCAGGCATTCCATCATGGCCTGTACACTTACATATTCCTCCATCTTTACTCTATATACAGTATCTGACTCTTTTTGTTCTACCTCCTGTATTTTTATCTCTTCCAACTCTATTGTCTTTATAGATGTGGAAGGAGGAGGGGAGGAGTATGGAGGTTTGATAGTGGAGTCACAGTGCATGTGAGCATGTAGTTCAGTAGCTGACTGAACTGGGTGCACCGCGCAGTGAGTAGGTGTCTCATCTTCGTCCTGCTTTTTTTTATGTGTGTTTTAGTGGTCACGGCTGACCTTACTTGGCAGCAGATATTCAGACAACCAAGGCTCATTGATTTGCCCTACAAAATGTGTATGAGAGAGAGGGGGGGAGAGAGAAAGAAGAGAGGGACAGAATCTTTCACCAGAGTGGATTATGCAGAATTAAGTTAGAATCTTCATTGTCTTGTTTTAGGTGTCTTTGGAGAGAGAGGAAATTACTGGAAAGAGAAGGAAAGGAAAGAAACTTACAAAACAAGGAAAGGAAAAGAAAATTAAAGGACAGAAACACAAGAAAATTGAAAAAAAGATGTGGTTAGAAGTTAATTCTCAAACTTGGAAAAGGCAGTTAAAACGACGGCACGGAACACATTGAATGGACTGGAGTCACCGACCTCGCCACACTGTCCGACGGCCAATACGGGTTGGTGTGTCAGAGCCTTAACACTTATCACACACATGAGATCGCTATTGTACATAAGAATTTGTTCATGGTGACTTGTCTTGTTAAATAAAGGTTGAATAAAAAATGAATTTGGAACCTGGCTGCAGACATTTGCTCCAATTCAACGAGCATTAGTGAGGTCCCAACACTGATGTTGGACATTAATACAGTTGGTGTTCCAATTCATCCCAAAGGTGTTGGGTTTAAGTTGAAGTTCTTCTACACCAAACTCAGAAACCCATTTTTTTGTGTACCTAACCTGTGCACAGGAGCATGTTGAAACAGGAAGGGACACTTTATTGTCTAAAATGCATGCTTTTGCATGAAGACTTCCCTGAATTTGACCAGTGAACCTGGGCCCAAGCCATAAAAAAACAGACCCAGAATGAAAGTACACAGAAGTATGAGGACAGGGTTTTCTACATACTTTCTGCCACTTCCACTCCTAAAATCATCCCATAACACTATGTTGTCACTAGTCAAGAGTTAGAAAATCTAGTAGCTAAAAGAAATGCATTACACAGCAGGGTCAGCATACTGTATAATTTATTTTATAATATTACATTGTTTTACTTGTGTGTGAGTATGTGTGCGTAGGCCATTGCTGCAGTGCTACACCTAGTTCCCACTTCTTTAGGATAATCAATTTTTGTTAGACATTTTAAGTGTCTTTTCAGACTCTCACCATGCTCTTTTGGTGATTTGCTCTCATGGCCTACCGTACATGGCAAAGACACCACTTATACACACATACACCAAAGAGCTCTCCAGGGTGTTCAAAGGACTCCTTCTGCCACCACTCAAGTCCTTCTGTCATCCATTTGCTCCTGTTTTCCTCCAATCACTTACCTCCAGTCCAATCTCACCAGCGGACTCGCTTCTATTTTTCAGTGCGGGGTGATGACACATATGTGAGACACACACACATTCACACACAAACACACTGATGAGTAGCAAAGAGTTACACAGACAGATAGTGCCTGACCTGTCCGTCTCCACCAGCTGAGTCTGGCTGACCTCAGAGGAAATTATCAGAGGGAGAAGACGGAGAGAATCGGAGGACGAGTGAGAGGATAGAGAGGTTCAGAGAGAAAGTTGCAGATCTTTGTCTCTGTGACTCATAAATCTTCACCGATGACAAGTGGAGCACTCTGAGTTGAGTGCAGCCCCCTTATAATGGACATGCAGACAGAACAAGAGTGGCTGAGTAACTTATAGACAGCTCTCTGCTTTCAGTGTTGACATGTACTTTGTGTGACGTGTGTGCATATTGGTAATAGGCATGTCCCTGACTAATAATTTACATAGTCAAATCTGATTGGTCAAGTGTTGCCTACAGTCGACTGATAGTCAAATCATCTTTTCTTTCCTCATTTGTGACGTTTGCTTGCTTTGCCTTTGATCTGAAACACGCCTGGCGGCACGAGTTGTTGGTTGTATTTTTGCCTCCTCGTATGTAGAAAAATAGCAAAAAGGCGCACCGCTGTCAATGGAGTGGACTCAGCGGAGGAGATCAATAGACAGACAGACAGAACACGTCACTTAGTTAGCATGCATGGCTGTAAATAAAACATTTCCCCACCATTGTAGCAATCCACAGACGAAAGGTAAACGACAGGGGAGCTTGCACTACAAGCCGCAAACTGTTGCTGTTTCTAAGCTCCTGCCCCTGCATATTTTGACAGAGAATCAGAGAAATATATTCTGTCCTCTGCCTGTGCTATGTTCTTAGTGCTCTGATTAATTCATATTTAAAAAAATAGGCTATATATCATGATTTACTGAGAGAAACCAAAACAATTATGTGTAAAATCAGACATTCAGCACCCCCATAAAGCCCGAATCAAAGTATTCTTTGTTTCATAACCACAATTTCCGCTGCTTCTTAGATAGAATCGTTGAATAGTCGACTATTCGACTATTCGGGGTCACCCCTAATTGTTAATATTGTCTGTTTCCTATTTTAATTGAAAATAATCATCTATTCATCCATACATTACCTACACATTCCTGTCCTGTAAAAGTTTGCAGGGAGCTCAAATCTATTGCAGCACACACTGGGTGAGAGGTCGGAAAAACACTGGTCACAATGCTCTAAAATGTATTTTAAATCAGCCCTGACAAATACCGATTATGACTAAATTCACTATCTAAACAATGTTGTTATCGAACGCTGCAAAAAAGTGAATCAGTGTACTTTCCAAAGCATTGAACTATTCCTTTAAAGGTGCCGTAGGTAGGATTGCGAAGATCCAGGACTTAGCCAAAAAATGTGAACATCGACAACTTCTCAGTCCCTCCCCCTTTCTGCTAAAGCCTAAAACGGACTCCTAAGCCCCTCCCCCCACAAGGGAGAATGAATGTGTGTGCATGAACAGTGATTGACACTTTTTTTTTTTTTAATGACCTGCTTCATGTAGTTCTACTGGAACATAAGGTCAGTTCCAGCAAATATGACATAAAGTTAGTTTTATAAGTCTTACCTACTGCACCTGGAAGACTGGACTACATGGATGCCAGTCAGAACGTTTTTGTTAAAACCACTGGATATTATAACATATGTTTTGGTGCCATTCTTATGCTTGCTTGGTAACAATGCTATATGTTTGAAGCTAGTGTTAGGCTTCTGCAGTTTCACCTCTAAGGACACCTCCATATTCAGTTCAGCCCTCTTCATTGTCAGTCTACACACTACCCCATTAGCATGTATTTGCTAATGGTTTGCAAGGCTGATGATTATCCACAGGTATTGGGGTACCTGCACACACAAATTAATCAAGTGTTAATTTTATTTTCTTCATTAGTCTACATCCCCTCAAAGCCTAACATAAACACAAAAGCACATAACACAAAGATACACACTACACAAGCTGTCCCTGTGTGAGTTTGCCTTGATGATTGTGTTAAGTGCTCATCACTTGCGTGTCTGTTTTCCTTTCTGTGCTCAATTTCAATTAATCCGTCCATTTCCCCATGAAGGCAACAGTTGTCATCCCATATGCTAGCCACTTACAGGCTGTACAGGAGCTGGCAGAGCTTATATTTATACACCCGAACATTCCTGAACTCACACAAACATATGAAGAAAACACATGCTGTTGTTTTCCTAGGCTCTCTTTACATAGAAACATAACCACATACCAACATCAACAATTTCTTATCCACTCGTAGATGCACAGTCTCACTGTACTCTGAGCTTTTTGGTCAGTTAAAACTCAATCATTAGGAGGTCCAAAGATATGTTGGCCTTGATAAAAGACATTTTTTTAGTGATGGTTGTTGTGAGTTACAGTACCAGTGTCAGTGCCCCTGGCATTAGTCCAGCCTGCCAGCAGATGCTACAAAGTCCGTCCCCCCTCTGCGGTGGTTGTAATGGGGAGTGATGGGAGACAAGGTCTGTCTTATGTCTGTTTACCTACATTATTTCTGCCATTATCAAACCGTCACTGCTTTATGTTCATGTTTACTAAAAGTATGAGTCATTATGTATTTCTCAAACAAAAGGAGCTGGGTGCCAAACATTTATCTTGCTCCAAACACTGTATCATCAAGCCTATGTATATTTAATACATGTTGATGCATCCTAGATTACTTTAAAGGCTTTGAAGCCGCATCACTGCTGTTGTTTTGATGGCAGAGACTGTTGTTTTTATTTTCCGTTAGAAATACTGCACGCTTACTGAAAATGGCAAGACAACGGAGGAGTTATACTCGGGCAAATGCCTGGCACTGTCCTTGGTCCTGAAATGAGCCATTGACACTCAGCAAGAAACTGCAGCAATGGAACTATCTATTGCACTGAAAAGCAGACGTACTGGACAATTTTGTCTTTCTATTAGCTCGTGCCACAGTGTGAGTGGGCATTTGCATACACCAGTGTGTGGGAATATTGGAGGGGTGGAGATATGTGAGAGCACACCAGGGACCTGACAGCCTGTCACAGCTATGATAAGGCTGAGCAGTGATTGATGAGTGACAGATGGACGGGTGAAATGGCCAGGAAATGTGCAGCATTTCAATGATGATGCCTAAGCAGTAATGTTTTAACATTAACTTTTACATAGTGAGGCATAATGGTAATGTAAGACTGGATGATGGGAAATCCTAACTAATGTGTTCACAGTCAGCTATTTACTATGAAGGATGGGTTCCTACACGAACACACACTTTTCTGCCAAAGTTAAGTTAATCACATGTGATTTCTTTATTTGTGTATTGTCTGTGGTCTTCTCCCTGTTTTAAAGTGGGCCATATTTTTTTTGGGATCCCCAGGGGGCAGAGCAAAATCTGATTGGTGTTTACATGTTTAAAAAAATGTGGTGGTATGGAGTTAGAATGAAGGGAGCTTTTCAGACCTCTGTAGCTCGCTTCTCATCTCTGCTTGTGGCTAGAGGCTCAAGGCTACATTAGTCGCTACTAGTATAACTCCAGCCAAACTGTTGGAGTTGCATTGTGTGTATTGTAGGCACCATGTTTTGGAAAAGGAAAAAAATGGTTAGATGACTTAATGTGTACTATGTGTTTTCGACCACTGCTACAGGTAAATGGTTTTTTTGAATGAGTACCTGAGTAAGACAAGGATGCAGATGCACATGCAGGAACATGGGTGAATCCTGTCGCAGATTTCACGCTGTTCTGCTGACTGACAGTTGGTGGCAGTAATAATCAAAGAATGCAACACCAATGGCAGTGAAGGTGAAAGCAAGCTAGCAAACATGGATTTAAACAACGCATGATTTGAAATATTAATACAACCGGTTTTGTGAATGTTTTAAGAAAAAGTAAATGCCTCAAGAATACACTCAATGCATTTTTGGTAAGAAACATTGAATATAAACAGAACTTTGTGTACAAAATAAGTTTTCAGGAGCTTTGAACTTGAAGCGCTAATTGAAAATATAAAAGCACTGATGTGAGTGTGTGCTCTTTCTGTGTGTGTCCATGACTCTCTAGCATCAGGGCTACAGAGCCAAGAACCATAAAGCATCTAAAAAGTAATACTGTTCCAACAATCTGAAGTTGTGGCCAAAAATTCTCACATACCGGCTGCTCAGCCATATTTTCAAACTGCTATAGAAATCTCTGCACAATAATCCATGAATCTTGCATTTTTGTGATGAGCTTGTGGGGAAGTGTGTGTTTTGACTTATGAAAGGCGATGGCCCAAAACGTGAAATATATCCATGTAATATATTGTCCTTCATTCCAGGACATCTGTAGCAATTGTTTGCTCACACTTTCACACAAATGCACAAATAGACACACACACACAAACACAGAGGTGGAGCACTTGAAATGAACAGGTGGGACCAGCTTTGTGTAGAAGGAAGAGAAACGGATGCAGCAATTTTATCCTTCCTCTGTAACTGGGCCACTGACACGCACACGCACACACACACACACACACACACACACACACACACACACACACACACACACACACACACATACACACACACACACACACGCACATACACACACACGCACATACACACACACGCTACACAAGCTACTCCTCTGCCCTCTGTAACGGTGCACCCCAGTTCCCTGTGGCTGTTGCACAGGCTCAGTAATTGCATTCCCAAACGTGTGTGTGTGTGTGTGTGTGTGTTTACCTGCGTATAGGTCAAATCCTGAGGGACGTGAACTCTCTGCTGGGTTGTTTCATTTTTAACGGGACGCTCAGGGCCTCATTTGTCCCTGTGTGTTTTGGGAGAAATCACCAAGGTGCTCCCATCTCCCTCCCCAGGTGTAAAGAAGATAGTGAGAGAGCACCGAAACCTGTCAGCTCTTATGAAAGCCCAACAGGCTCTAGTAGTTACCAACAAAAAAAAATCTGAATTTAATTGTTTTTCAAGCCTGCATTTCCCCACATGTTTATTGTGCTTTAGACCAGCTGTCACACTGCAGCTGCTGCTTTAGCTCACATCCAAGTCCTGTATCTCTTCATCCTTTACTCTGGTCCTGCAGCAGACAGCAGCCTGGCTGTAGCAGTTCCCCCTGTGTTACCAGGAGGAGGATCTGGGTCACTGTGTACCTGCTCCTCCCACCGCTTTGCATCATCTCACTCCCCCTTTGTTCATCCACTGTTCTATCTCCCTCAAGCTTACCATTTTCCATGTCTTTTCCTTGTCTGCCTTTGTCTAATCTTGGAGCCAGTAATATCACAAATGCAATCACTCCTCTTTTTTTGTGTGTTTTCAATCTTTCGTCCTCATCTTTTTCTATGCTCCCACTGGGATTTTCCTGGTGTAGCATTAGTGTGGAGGTAATTACCGACGGCGAGGCTTAGCCGGGTCTTATCACACTGTTCTCTTCTTCCCTCAGGATCTGTCTCTCCACGTACTTTTTTTCTTTTAGTTTCTGCCTCTTCCACCAGGACCTCATGGTAATTCTCCTTTTGGAAAGGCATTGGGTTAAGGACATTTAAAGCTAATATTTTTTAGTTCTACCCACAGAGTATCTTTTGTTGACTTTATTAAGCCGGCTGTGCTTTATTAAGCCTGAAGAGACTGTGAGTGTCAAGCAATAACATGCATTAGAACATATGTAAACAGCCTGGCAGACACACACACACACGTACTACACTTATACCCTCACTGCATTTTTCTCTTACACATGCTTAAATGCATGAATATATGAAAACTCATACAGGTAAATAAAAAAAAAGTTCTGAAAGTATGCAGAAAACACAGATTTTAATCATGATTTATTCTCCTTCCTCAAATGCAGGCACACTTGTACGTGTTCGGACATCGTGGACTAGAAGCTAATAATAGGGTGGTGAATAATTAAGTTCCTATGTTCATTCATTAAACATTCAAAAATGGTTGGCAGGAGACACACACACACACACACACACACACTCTCTCTCTCTCTCTCTCTCTCTCTCTCTCTCCTGCCCTCTATTTGAATATCTTTTCACTAAGAGGAACTGTATGTTAGCGTGTGTGTGTGTGTGTGTGTGTGTGTGTGTGTGTGTGTGTGTGTGTGTGTGTGTGAGAGAAGGTCACTCATTTTCCTAACCAGCACATCATTATTAAATCATGAATTCACCTCTGGCTCACTCACCACTCCTGTCTCTCACTGTTTGTTTTTCATTATGTGTTGGGGATATGTGTTTGCTCATGTGTGCATGTGACAGGTATGGTGTTGTACGTGTTCATGCATGTGCATGAGTGTGTGTGTGGGCCTTGTCCCCTTGAGTTCTCATTATTGTGAGAGTGGATGGCCGAGCCCAGCCCCTAACATCTGTCTCTGAGAGTGGAGGGGCCCCACACCAAGCTCGTAGCCAGGGAACAACCTCGGAGGAGTGGCCGCTTACTACTGCATAACAACCCACGCAGGCGCGCCTTGCTCCGCAGGAAAGTTCCCGTCTGTATTCCACATCAACTCTTAGATATTTTTTATGAACTGTAGCATTTGACTATTACACTGCAAACAAATAAGTCCATCAGTATGCTGCATTTAATACTATGTGCCATCTGGTCTGTTTTAACTAACTGACCATTACATTGGCAGCCCTATATTGTGTTGTCATCAATATAAAATGATCACCATGTATGTTGGCAAATATATGCACAAAACAATAGCAGAATAGCTCTAAAATGTTTGATTGACAGACTTTGGTATTGTGTCATGTGTTTTTATTATTAGTTAAATAAATTGAAATTGAAATAGTCTTTGCTAATACCTGATATGATACGACCATAGACTGTATATAAAGATGGACGACACATTTCCGCTTACTCCCACCTAATATCACGGATATCGGTGCGGCCATTTTATGCTGAGTCTACGAAGTAGTAGAACCTCGGTATTGAGGTCCCGCCTGTAAACCTGCAATCGAAAGCACAATCACAGCTGTCAATCATGACATCACACCCCTTCCTTAATTAAACTTACCATACCTAAATAAAACCAAACTTGACACTTGAATAATATAGTACATCAGTATGATAAAAACTACCTTAAACAACAGAAACCATCTTTGGGAACCTTTTATTTGAGGTGTACTTTTTTAGTTTGACCCATGTCCCATCCGCTAAAATCCATGCAGCGCAGTGGGGGATCGAGATGCTTTGTCTTCACTTTTGGGGAGCTGACCTGGCGGGCATCTTTAAACAGTCATAGATACGACTGATATCTATCTATCGATTGGTAACAGACTCTAGTTTTCAGGCTCTAGTTTTAACAGGAGACTCACTTTGTAAATTGAAACAGAGTTCACTTGGTGCTAAAGCTTTTATACCTTCTCTGTCGACAGATAGCGGAAAGAGTGGAAGGCTAATGGGAAAAAAATCTCTTCCAACATGTTTGTCCTCTTGAGTAAAGACAAAGAGAAAATAACCACATGACACACACCAGAGAGCAGGGACACATTTCAACATCGTCTTTTTTCGACAGGGAGCATGAGCTTATAAAAAATGTGGTCTTAACAAATTACTACACACAGAACTTTAAATATTTAAAATAGTTACATTAAAATAATATGACAAGGCTTCACTGGATCTTGAGATCTAAGCCTGATTTTCTCTTTTGTTTTTCAGTACATATAGTAAGATAAGATCTTAGTATATTCTTCTTTTATTTATCAAGAGAAAAGAAATTAATTATTGTTCAACCCCACTGTAGTTCATATTTATAAAGCTGAGCATACTTGGTATATGTTGTAGAGCCTCTTAGTCTTACCAATGCTGTATTGTTGCTTTCTGTAAAGCACCATGGAGCAGTTGGGGATTTGCTGCCTTGCTCAGGGATACAGTGGCGGTAGCTGGCTAGTGGGGGCAGAATGTTATTTTCTCAACCCACATTTTTCAAGTGACCCAGTTATTGTAAATGACATCCCAAAATATACTATAGAATAAGAAAACTAATTGTCAATTAAAGCTGCAAGCAGCGTTGGACGGACCCTCGTTCCTCTGCGCGTGTCGGGGTAACTGGCGGACGCCACTCCTTGCGACCGTGCATTTGCGTGGCACTCAGACACTGCAAATCATCAACAATGAAAAGGGAACTCTCTGCAGAGTTCAATGATACCTCACACAAGACTCTACGTCTTACAGTTAAATAGCTGTGAAAGGGGGTGTGGCTAAAGCATGGGGGCGTGACCAATGAAAACAGAACTCTCTGAGTAAAATTATACCTCACACAATAGTGTACAAGAAACGCGTCATTAGTTATTAAGGGGGCATTAAACATATGGGGCGGGGGGGGGGGTAAACCGTCACAAATTAAAGAGGGACTCTTTGCTGAGTTCAATGATACCTCACACAATAGTCTACATTAAATGGGTCATTAGTTATAAAAAGGGGCGTGGTTCAAGCATAGGGGGGGGGGTCAAACCATGACCAATTGAAAAGGAACTCTCTGCTGTTCAATGACACCTCACAGAAGACACAAGAAAAGTTTTTCTTTTAATAACTTGGTACAGACCAAATTTGAAGTCCATTGGAAGAAATCTCTAGGAGGAATTTGTTAAAGTATAGCACCTTGACTTTTAGGTCTACTTCCTGTTGCCACTAGGGGGCGCTATGACTTTGAGCCAATATCGGTCTGTAGATGTCGTCAAGGTTGGACTCTTATGAATCCTGAAAAGTTTTGAGCCAATTGGACAATGAACACTCAAGTTACACCTAATTCCTGTTTCGAAAACACACAAAATGGCCGCCCAGCCACGGCCATGCCATATGACGAAAGGTTTTTCTTTTAATAACTTTTCATCTTTAACTTCTTAAGATGGCACAGACCAAATTTGAAGTTGATCGGATGAAATCTCTAGGAGGAGTTCGTTAAAGTACGACATGTGGAAATGGCCAAAAAATTAATTTTGATCTTTCAATTCAAAATGGCGGACTTCCTGTTGGGTTTATGGTATGGCTCCAATTAGCTTTTTTGTACATCTTGACATGCTACACATGTGTACCACGTTTCGTTAGTCTACGTTAAACGCACTGCAGGGGCTCAATTTTTTAAGTTTTGAAGGAGGCGCTAGCGAGCCATTTTTGTGCACCTATTCCCGAGACCCTTAAAATATGTACATTTTCACCAGGCTTGATGCGACCACCAATTTCTGTGAGTTATTGAGTATGTTAACCCCCTCAAAAAGGCGATTCATTTGCCAGAAGAATAATTCCTTCAGTTTCAATAGGGCCTTCGCCGCTGTCGGCGCTCGGGCCCTAAAAATACAATACATGGCTGAGTGTAAGTGGACACCTATATGTGATTGTTGAACATCTCATTTCAAAGACAATAGTATTCTGCTATTGCAGCCTCCACTCTTCTGGGAAGGATTTCCACAATAAGACAAAGATGGAGGGATCAATATTTAAGCTCATTTATTCATATATTGTAGGGACATTCCTGCTGTAAAATGCACTGTCCCCCTGACCCATTGCATGTCCTGGGTTGAAGCAGCTTCCCCCAAACTGTTGCCACAAAGTTGGAAGGACGTTATGGGGCGCATGCTCAACCAGGGGTACGCAGGAGTCCCTGCGACAAATACATTTCTAATCACAGTCTGTGTTCAAAGTCCACGTAGGGAGGAGATCGGGGTGGATGAATAGGTCGAACAAACAAACTTGTAATCTGGCTCTTCCAGTGGGGGCGTGCGCCCCATGTGGGCTGGGTCCTTTGCAGCGTCACAGGTTCAGGTCCGGCCTGCGGCCCTTTGCTGCGTGTCACCCCTTTCTCTCTCCCGCCTTTCCTGTCTGTCCACTGTCAATATCAAATGAGGGGAAAGGCCCCAAAAAGTAATCTTTAAAAAACATAAAAAAAGAAGAAAAAAATCAAAAACAAACAAACTTGTAATTAAGAATGCACTTTAGTTGTATGGGAACGTAACTTTTTGGATTTTCTTTTAGACAGGGTTGCCTCCAATTATCCCTGTGTGTAGTGTATGTGTAGGTTATCACTAGTCATCAGTTAGAAGATCAAATGGGAACAAACAGGGATTTATTAGATCTATCATCTACTTTGCATGCCATTTAAAACATTTCCTACCCACCTGCTAAATATGCCCCACCAAAACGCTGAAAGACGATACTCTTAATTGTCTGAATTATCCGTTTTTTTCTTGAAACGGCAACTGATCTGAACAAGTTTTTCTCCGTCACCAATTTTATCTCAGTTTCTTGTGAGTCATGCTCCAATATATTGAGAAGATATTAAACAATCTATCCCTGTTTCACAAATGCAAAGACATATCTACTTGCTAATCCTTCGCTACATCTGAAGATCACACTTTTATGCTGCTGGAATATACACACAGCTGCTGCCTTTCTCCCACTCTTTTTTCTTCTCTTCCTCTCTCGCTCACATACACATGCACCATTTAACTAGTCCTCTCCTTTTATATTATGCTGTCTGTCTCCAAACAAATAGATTATATCTAGCTGTGTGCCATTTTCCAGGTGGGATTTTCAAGCACTCAAGTGGCGGCCACCTGATGCTCAAGAACATATGAAGTGTGTGTGTGTGTGTGTGTGCGTGCGCGTGTGTGCGTGCGCGTGTGTGCGTGTGTGCGTGTG
Organism: Perca fluviatilis; assembly: GCF_010015445.1. Taxonomy (NCBI): domain Eukaryota; kingdom Metazoa; phylum Chordata; class Actinopteri; order Perciformes; family Percidae; genus Perca; species Perca fluviatilis. The sequence continues at coordinate 19,125,390 of NC_053113.1, read as the reverse complement.
TGCGCGTGCCACCTGGCCATGCTATTCCCTGCCCTCTGAGTCTTTCTCAATCCTTGTGAGTCTCCCTCCATCTGTTTGAAGAGTGACCATTATCCCCTGCTGCCGACAGCCAAGATGGCTGAACACCTGTAGAGAGGTGCAATCTCACACAGTCACACACACACTTGCATAAAGACACAAGTCTCAAGTCTTGATGCACTCCTCCACCTCTGAGTTGCCCCCATCAATTTTCACTCTTCAGTTTTCTTTATGTACCTAACGCCAGTTTGTACCTTTTGCTTTGCGTGTACGCTGGTGTCTAAGTCTTTGTTGTTTTGCTCCACTGTGTAGCAAATGACTTTTCCCAGCTGGGTGGGTAATTTTCCAGTGGCATTGGCGCTTTCATCCATGCAGTCTCTTGGGATGCGGCGTTTATGAGTTGACATCGTAATAATGCCTTTGCTGCTTTCTCTCCATTTCCAGCACCTCGGGTGGCAGGCGGGAGGGTCGCGGGTTTATATGCAGATCCTAAAAAAAGAAAAAAATTGAAATCTGCGACGGACTGTTGCTAGAGGGCTCAAGTGGCAACAGCAGACAATAGGTGAGCTATTGACTGACAGGTTGAAATTGAAATAGGAAGAACACACTGAGGCCGAAAGAAAGAGAGACAGCGCTTGGAAAGAGGTTCAGCAAATTGGACAGATCTTTTCTTGAATCACATTGAAAGATGCTATATCTTGCATTTTCATATAAATACACGTTTTAAATTATATGCTTCAGGCCTGCTTTGAATTAACAGACAAACTGTTTCCTTCTTCTTCTTCTCTTGACATTTACCACTGGTGTGCAGTAAAATACCGCAGGCCTCTTTATCAAATCATGCAAAGACCAAGTTTTAAATGTTTCAAATGCCAAAAGAAAAGTTGTTTTTGCCATGTACACCTTGACCCAATGAACAATATCACATCTCACTTTTTCTTCATCCATCAGCTTGTGGAAGGCTGATTTACATACAGAAACACTTCCAGAATTACATACAGTATATTGTCAACCACATCCCTTTGAAAATCCTTGTAGCCTTAATGTAGAGTTACTTTTTTTGTGGATAAATAAGTAAGTAACAACAGGGGAAGGTAAAGATGAAAAACATCACAGACAATTACATTAATATACTGTACACTAATGTGTCCAGGGAGTAGTAGGCATGTGGGAAACCTTCCCAGCCTGCACTCGGGCAATGGACTACAGTGTTTTCCACTATTTACATAATTCATTTGCTGTCACAAAACTAGTAATTACAAGTGAATGTGGTTGGACTGCAATGGCGTTTTTCCATTACCTGGTACCTGCTCGACTCACCTCGACTCTACTCTCCTTTTTTGTTTTTCCATTTTGAAAGAAAGTACCTGGTACTAGCTAACAGGTACTTTTTTAGTATCCCCTCCATCCAGGTTCCAAGTGAGCTGAGGAAATACCAAAAGGTGACGTGAAAACCTGCAGACTACTGATTGGTCAGAGAGAATCGTCACTAATCACTGCGTCATCATTGCTAGCGACAGACGGGGGTGTCCTGTGAACAAACCTGCCATTTTTAAATAGTTTAGCCAGCGGTGTTTGTTTTCGCTGCCTCCAGCTTCTTTTGAAACAAAATGTGTCTTCTGGCTGTGGCAACAGCTGGTACTAGCAGTGAGTAAGTGCCACAAGTGACATGGCTTCCCTACCATGTGAGAAAATGGGTTGGTTTGGGGTTTGTGGCTTGTCCAAGAAATATAAAGATACGGCATCTGGGACGTGATTTCAGAATTCGATTTTGGTCAAATAAAGAATTATAGTATACACAAGATTATTAATTAGATTAGGTAAGGTATAATACAACTTTAATATTAATTTTTAATTTTTTGTAATTAATAAATTATGAATTTCTTTTAACTACCTTTTTTAACAGTTCTGTATGGTGGCCGACAGGGGCAAACGCACTGCAACTAATAAAAAAATGCAAATAGACAAAACACAAGCAAATTAAGAAAACATCTTCATTCATTTCATAACACATGCGCAGCATTTGGCAAACACGCTGCGAATACACACAACAGAACCAAATACATAAACATGCTGCAAATATAGAAACCATGCAAAAATTTAAAGCACAAACCCCGAAAACAAATGCAACAGAAAAACGCTGCATCCAGTTTACACAACGGAAGTTCTCCAGATCTCTAGAGGAGCGCTAAGTGGAACAGCTTGATTTTCGACCCTATGCACAAAAAGAGAGAGAGAGAGAGAGAGAGAGAGAGAGGGAGAGAGTGAGAGAGAGATTTTTAGTTGCATTTGTTTTCAGGGTTTGTGTGCGTTTCATTTCGCATCTTTTCTGCACTTGCAGCACGTTTATGTATTTGGTTGTGTTGTGTGTTTTTGCAGTGTGTTTGCTAAATGCTGCGCTTGTGTTGTCAAATTAATGAAGATGTTTTCTTAATTTGCTTGTGTTTTGTCTATTTGCATGTGTTTTCTTAAGTTGCAGGGCGTCTGCTTCTTTCAGCCACCGTAGTTCCATTATAACAGAAACACGTGGTTTAAAAATATCAATGAAAGTTAAATGTACTGAAACAGTTAAATATTAATGCAGATTTATAACAGTTAAATGTCTATAAAGTGAGAGTATGTAACTACACATGTAAGAAACAACATGTGTCCTCTTACAGAAGAACATTTGAATTCACTGGCAAACAATTCTACAGCCTTACTCGGTCAGGAATGATTGTGAATGTGTGAACAATCTCAAGCTTAAGAGGAACTGATAAATCAAGGTTTATGCTTAGAAATGAGCGTATGCGGGTGCCCGGATAGCTCAGCACCCATATATAGAGGTTTACTCCTCGAAGCAGTGGGCCAGCGTTCGAATCTGGCCTGCGGCCCTTTGCTGCATGTCATTCCCCTCATGTCTTCAGTTGTCCTGTCAAATAAAAGGCCTAAAATGCCCAAAAAATCATCTTTAAAAAAAGAAAGTAATGAGTGTATGCTTGGTTGAAGCACAAAACTGTGTGCATACACATGGTTGATAATGAGGCCCCAGGATTACCTTTGTTTTCAAGTACACCATGCCACTCCTTTAGCTAGTGCAACTGAGCCTCTGGTAACAACCCTGGCTTTGTTAGCTCTTCTTACATTCAAACTTGTTTTTTTGTCTGTCCTGTATTCTCTCGAGTCCCTGAAGCTGCATGACGAAATACAGAGGTAGCAGTGTCGAGACGAGGAGGCAATGGGAGGAGGATTAAAGCCTTCGCTCTGTAAAAATGCAGATGCCTTTTGATGTGAAAGCAATTGGCTCATACAGTGTCGTACAGCAAAAAGAGTGAAGAAATAATCATACTTATTATGTCTGGCACCCAGATATGCAAACGCACACAGTTTAACATTTGTGCATGGTGCATGTGAGAAATTTCATTTCCTCTGCTCTGATCTTTTTTTTCTTTGTCTTCCTGTTTCTCTTCATATCTCTGTCCTCTCCCAGTCAGCTGTCTCGTTTCTAGCTAGCTTCCTGTAAGCACAGCACTTTATTGTTTACCACAGAATAGAAACTCTTTATGTGGAGGATTAAAGTTATTACGATCCCTACTTTCACAACATGGGTCATGATTTCCGTAATTCATTTTTTACCTTTTCCACTCCTCTCCCAATGTCACGGCTAAAGTGTCAGAGGGCATTTAATATCAGAGAGGATTTGAGCTGGTAGAAAGAGATTAGGGTGCAGTGTTTTACTGGGCAATTGTCTCCGAGTCATTCTCTGTCCTCTCCATTCCATCTCCTGGGTTTATGGACAGGAAGGTGTCCATAAAGTTACATGGTTGAATGGATGCGGGATGGAAGTGTGTGTCTACAGTGTGTGTGTGACTGGAAGGTTGTGTGTATTTGCTTGCCCCGTGGTTCAACCGATGTAAGTTTTTCAAGGCTAATACTAATAACCACCATGCTGCACTACTTTTGAGCCAATGCAGTGCCATTACCAGCACCGGCTGCCAGGGGCAAGGATTGGAATGCAGCCGTGTGTGTGTGTGTGTGTGTGTGTGTGTGTGTGTGTGTGTGTGTGTGTGTGTGTGTGTGTGTGTGTGTGTGTGTGTGTGTGTGTGTGTGTGTGTGTGTGTGTGTGTGTGTGTGTGTGTGTGTGTGTGTCAGACAATCTGTCGCTTGTTTACACTTTATATATCACTCTCTGGGTGCTGTAAATCTCCATTGGTGTCTGTCCATGACCATCTCCCTCCTGGTTGGATTACATCTGTTTTTTTCTCTTTCTGTCTTCTCGATGCGTCGTATGTGTACCATACTGTAAATCCCTATGTGACAAATTGTAGCTTTTTTTGTGAGCGAGCGCTGGATCACTCCCTCTTCTGACATCCGTTACACTTTAAAAGCCTGCAAGAGTGAAATCTCTATTGATCAGTGTAATGGAGGGCGTGATGCTCCTATGTGGTTTGGTAATGTCATTGGATGAGAGACACAGACAAACGTACAATCTTTTCCTGCTGGCTGCCTGGAGATGCCGCCTATATTATCGATCCATCAATTAGGTGTCACTTTTTCCACCATCGATCTCTGTCTACCTGAAATCTGGCTAAGAACTAGAAAAACACCCTGAAATCAAAGAGGAGAGGAAAACACTTTTGATCCAGGCTGCTAAATGTCTCGAGCCTCCTTAACAGGCACACTTCACAGGTCATTGAGAGGCCAGGGCTGTTATCATGAAAAGCTCGCTTCACTTACAAACCACCATCTTGCCAAACGACAGAGATGGCTTCAGCAGAAAAATCAATGCCTTTCCGCCCCCATCGGGGCGAGTAACTCTAAAAGCATTTTATATCCTGCTTTTCAGCAGCATTTATTAATCTTTTAGCAGCTGACTCTCGTCTCCCTCTCTATCTTAACATCTGGGATGAGGCTTAAGTGGTTACGAGCTCCTTTCACTCCTACCAGAAAGAAATGAAGAGCTCACTGAAGGTCTTTTGCTTTGTAGGGGCTAATCATTGAGGTTTTGTTATGGATATGGATGGATGCAGGTTGTTTGCTAATTGATTCTAATTTAAGTATTGTACTTGTTGAGGATGTGCAGTGGGGGATTGCCACTTCTGTGTTCAGTGGAATGTCTTTTAATAGGAAAAATGCAAACAAATAGCTGCTGTCTTGTTGTTGATGCCATGTAGAAAATACAAAGGCCAATGTATATTCAAAAACCTCTCTTGCTCTGTCTGACGGCTCATCCAAAGTAACTCGAACACTTGTAAATTGGGATATTTTCCAACCCCCTTCTGCTGCTCTTGACAATGCACTGACAGAGGCAACTGGATAGGTCTTGGTAATATTGTGTTTAATTCAGTTATGAAGGAAAGCAGAAGAAGTAGATAAGTGTTTTAAGAGTGTCTGGCTTGAGGCCCAGCCGACTAGCTATGGGCTGTTTGTCTGAATTGTCTGATTCAGCCGTTGATGGAGGTATTATATGCAGTTGGAGTAGGGATGAGTTGCAGCAGATTGTGTGGAATACGAGGGATTTTCTCAGCTCCTGGCTCATGGGTATGGCTAAGAGAAAAAAATAATCCCTCGACAAGTGCAATATGGACAAAATCCTTGATGGGGAAATCCCATGTTTGCTTGGACATACAATTCCACCACCTCCATTACTGCTAACGTTTTTTTGGGGAATGAACATGTTGTTTTTCATGATTCCCTCCCCCCTGACCAGTGCTGTTTGATATGTACCAATCTAAAGTGTGAACAAGTACAGGGAAAAATAAACAATAATTTTCTTTATGAGTCAATCTATCTCTCGCTCTCTCGCTCTCTCTTTCTCTCTCTCTCCTCCCCCATCCAGTTGCATCAGATCATCATGCCCATCAAGAGCCAGGTTCTGTTCCAGGTTTCTGCCTGTTAAAAGGAAGCTTTTCCTCGCCACTGTTGCACCAAATGCACGCTCTTGTGGGAATTGTTGGGTCTCTGTAAATTTTAGAGTGTGGTCTAGACGTACTCTATCTGTAAAGTGTCCTGAGATAACTTCTGTTGTGATGATTTGACAATATAAATAAAATTGAATTTAAATTGAATTTAATTGAAAAAAAATAAAAAGAATGGCTTAAAGCCAGGCTTTAAGTTAGGCTAGTACTTTGCTGCATATAACCGTTAGGCTACTTGTGAGCTTGTACTACACGTCATGGTGCTTACTCTGCAACGGTAAAAACCACAGGTTTGCGATTATCACAGCCACTCAAGCGTATGCTTAAAATTACTGTAACGAGTTTGTCTGATTTGCTGTCTTACCACTTCTGAAGGCAAAAGTTATTATAGCCTATGGCTGTTCCAAACGGTCACACTCAAAGGTAGGGCAAAAAGCTTGCTATCATAAAATGTTTTGCATTCACATATGTGCATTTTGAATTTGCACATTAAAAAAAACTTGGTATAAAAAAAAGTCAAAATATTAAAAAGGTTTTATGCTTGCCTGAGTTGGAAAAAACAAAACATCTAATGAAGCTTCCGCTGTAGAGCCTATTTTTTTGTTAGGGTTTTTTGGTTAAAACTTGACTATAAGGATACATTTAATGTGATATCTTTCCTCAAAAGCATTCAGTATTGCAGTTGGTTGTATACACATATACATACATATAAAAATGTGCTTTGCTAATTGCCGTGTAAAGTTACCGTGATTGACTGTCAGTTTCGGAAAGTCACAGAAATTGTTAAAGGCAGTCCTCCCAATTCTGACATTGTAGAGGTGTGAAGGAAAGGGATTTAGATGCTGTTCAACCATCCGACAAGCACTTTGGTTGAAGCGTACTGACACATTCAGATTCCACCCCATCAGTTAGGGAACACTTGTCTAAATGAGAGAACACACGTCCACCTGAAGGAGTTTCAGGTGAACTAAGCTCATTAATCAGTGTGGTGCGTTCCTACAGCAGGAGTAGTACACCTTTGCCTGTTTGATTGATTTAATGACATGGCATTAAGCAGCATAGAGAAACGCCTCAATGTTCCTCTCTCACAGTTTCAAGGCAAAGTAATGCCGCCCATGATGATCTCTACTTGATATTATTACCAGGATAATGAATGATTATACCTGTGGTGAACCCCCTCTGAAGTCACTTTCATTTCATTGTACATCCTGAGCTAACCATACAGCCTCTTTTTTCCTTCTTAATGTTAAATAGTTGTATGTATGTATGTATGTACAGTCAGTATGCATGTATGTATGTGTTATTTATTTCTGTATTTGTGTGTTTATTTTATATTATTGTTTTTATGTATGCACCATCAACCAAAGCAAATTCCTAGTAAGTGCTACTTACCTGGCAATAAATATTTCTGATTTAGTACGACATTAAAACTATAACTAGCTGTTCTGTGACTTCTTGTACCTCGTCATCACTAGCTCATATATTCTAATGAGGGGTTTTGCTGTAAATGAACAGAAATTGAGTGCATGTGCTTGTTTTGTTTAACCACCAAGTGTGAAGCAGTGGGAATAGTTTCTTCACTTACTGCCGTTTTGTTGTTGTTGTTTTTTTCAATCACATGCTCTGCTAGGTGACTGCTGTGTTGTTTATATTACCGTGGCTACTGTGACCGTGGCTGCAGTGACGTGATGAGGATTGTGAGGGTTGTCTGGGGAGCGGCAGCCGTTCTCTCAGTTTAAATGCTGCAGGGCCCCGGGGATGGACGCTCACGCTCAAAGTGTCTTTCAATGTCGGGCAGAACAAGCTGTTTTGTTATTGGGTAACTAAAAATAAAAAACCTCTGACCTTGACTGGCTGCTGATGACAGAGTGAAGAAGAGAGGTGATGAGAGAGTGTGTGTGTGTGTGTGTGTGTGTGTGTGTGTGTGTGTGTGTGTGTGTGTGTGTGTGTGTGTGTGTGTGTGTGTGTGTGTGTGTGTGTGTGTGTGTGTGTGTGTGTCTGTGTGTGTGTGTGTGTGTTTGACAGAGAGACTGATAGAGACAGGGAGGATGATGAAAGATAGTAGGAGTAAGCATTAGATGTGGCAAGAGGAAAACAGTTATGAAGTCGTTATTATAGAAAAGTTGTTAGAAACATGATAATTGGAGAACATGAGAATTATGTGACCTCAACAGTTTTGCTGCTTTATTTTTTCAAATGAACCACACATTTAGTTCTCAAATTCAGAGCTAGGAAGTGAGGCTATGTCCAATCTAATGCAGAAACAATGTAATAATTTCAGCTCCCTTCTGGGCTTCCAACGACACTTAGATTTCATTTCCTATCTTAACAATGCAGTTTTCAAAATGCCCTCCAGAGTGGTTTGTTTTGACTGAGAGAAATTTCCGAAAATGACGATGTACACCTTCACAATTATGATGGGTTATTGTGTTGCACATAAGTTAAGAAACCGACTTTCTGTTGCCTTCAACTCCTTATGTGATTGCTTATCGTGTATGTCCATAGGGCCAATCGCATACTACAGGGTTTTTTATTGATCTATGTTATTGCTGTAAGATGACCACACAAACATTAAATAGTAATAGGATCAATGGTCTCTGATCTCACACCTTGGTGTAGAGATAATGAAGCATGTATGAGCTGCAAACATAATATTATTTTATAAAACAGAAAATACAAAAATATGTTTATCAGTATGGGTTTTGATGTGTTTTATAATGGGATTTCAAAACCGATGGCATTTTAACTCTGTTGCCTGATAGAAAGCCATATATGTCCTTCAGGATGATATTCAATGTGAATGATATCAATATGTGTTTACAGCTTATTTTGCTGCCGCCAACGTTGCAGCCATAGGCTATCAGTCTGACCACAATTTAGCCACTGGGGGCAATGGCCAATCTTTTGGGTGTTCCGGTGTTGTCAGCGGATACAGTCTGAGTCTATACATTCTGTAGGTGTTTAAGGTCCAGACAACATATTGGGTAATCTCTGTTAACAGATATCTGAATATGAATATATATATATGAATGCAGTTGTCGTCATACAATAGCCGATGGGTTCCGAGATTGCATCTGGCCAATGCATTCCGCCTCTTTTGCACTCCACACAGACCTACAGGTTTACCTGAATGCAACCAAAGCCTGCTCAAACGTCAATACTACTCGGACTAGAGACCGACAGATATTTCGGCGGGCCGATATTAGGCATTTCCCAAACTATTGGTATCGGCATTTATAATGGCTGATAAAAAAAAAAAAATCACCAGAATCATTTATAATGACAAATGATTCTGATAATTGAATATTAAAAAAATAAAAATGGACGAAACACCCTTCAACCATGTTATGAGTGTTGCTGTTGCATAGTTCGTCCACCAGAGGGAGCTCTACAACGTCACCGTTGGCAACACTTAGATTTTTGTTGTTGTTATTGTCTTTTTGTTCAAAGGACTTTAAATTTCTTAAAAAATCCTAAGTTACGCATTTCTGGATATATATATATATATATATATATATATATATATATATATATATATATATATATATATATATATATATATATAAGTGCTTCTGCGAAAGTATTGCGCTCTTGAACGTTTCAACCTTTTGCCACATTTCAGGCCTCAAACATAAAGATATAAAACTGTAATTTTTTGTGAAGAATCAACAACAAGTGGGTCCCAATTATGAAGTGGAACGAAATTCATTGGCTATTTCAAACTTTTTTAACAAATAAAAACTGAAAAAGTGGGGCGTGCAAAATTATTCAGCCCCTTTACTTTCAGTGCAGCAAACTCTGTCCAGAAGTTCAGTGAGGATCTCTGAATGATCCAATGTTGACCTAAATGACTAATGATGATAAATAGAATCCAGCTGTGTGTAATCAAGTCCGTCCGTATGAATGCACCTGCTCTGTGATAGTCTCAGAGGTCCGTGTAAAGCGCAGAGAGCATCATGAAGAACAAGGAACACACCAGGCAGGTCCGAGATACTGTTGTGGAGAAGTTTAAAGCCGGATTTGGATACAAAAAGATTTCCCAAGCTTTAAACATCCCAAGGAGCACTGTGCAAGCGATAATATTGAAATGGAAGGAGTATCAGACCACTACAAATTACGAAGACCCGGCCGTCCCTCTAAACTTTCAGCTCATACAATGAGAAGACTGATCAGAGATGCAGCCAAGAGGCCCATGATCACTCTGGATGAACTGCAGAGATCTACAGCTGAGGTGGGAGACTCTGTCCATAGGACAACAATCAGTCGTATACTGCACAAATCTGGCCTTTATGGAAGAGTGGCAAGAAGAAAGCCATTTCTTAAAGATATCCATAAAAGTGTCGTTTAAAGTTTGCCAAAAGCCACCTGGGAGACACACCAAACATGTGGAAGAAGGTGCTGTGGTCAGATGAAACCAAAATCGAACTTTTTGGCAACAATGCAAAACGTTATGTTTGGCGTAAAAAGCAACACAGCTCATCACCCTGAACACACCATCCCCACTGTCAAACATGGTGGTGGCAGCATCATGGTTTGGGCCTGCCTTTTCTTCAGCAGGGACAGGGAAGATGGTTAAAATTGATGGGAAGATGGATGGAGCCAAATACAGGACCATTCTGGAAGAAAACCTGATGGAGTCTGCAAAAGACCTCAGACTGGGATGATTTTGTCTTCCAACAAGACAATGATCCAAAACATAAAGCAAAATCTACAATGGAATGGTTCACAAATAAACATATCCAGGTGTTAGAATGGCCAAGTCAAAGTCCAGACCTGAATCCAATCGAGAATCTGTGGAAAGAACTGAAAACTGCTGTTCACAAACAACGCTCCCATCCAACCTCACTGAGCTCGAGCTGTTTTGCAAGGAGGAATGGGCAAAAATGCCAGTCTCTCGATGTGCAAAACTGATAGAGACATACCCCAAGCGACTTACAGCTGTAATCGCAGCAAAAGGTGGCGCTACAAAGTATTAACTTAAGGGGGCTGAATAATTTTGCACGCCCAATATTTCAGTTTTTTATTTGTTTAAAAGGTTTGAAATATCCAATAAATTTCGTTCCACTTCATGATTGTGTCCCACTTGTTGTTGATTCTTCACAAAAAATTACAGTTTTATATCTTTATGTTTGAGGCCTGAAATGTGGCAAAAGGTTCGAAAAGTTCAAGGGGCGAATACTTTTCGCAAGGCACTGTATATATATATATATATATATATATATATATATATATATATATATATATGATTTCAAAATATCCAATATATAGGCCAATATATTGGAATATCGGATTTATATATATATATATATATATATATATATATATATATATAGGCCGATATATACAAATATTTATTAGTTTAGGTTAAAGGTACAGCAACTAAAAGACTTGGATAAGGTCAGGGAAAGATTGTGATTATGGTAAAAAAAAAAAAAAGATTGATATTATATTATAGTATTATAAAATCAGTCAGAGATGGGACACAGACTCCAGTAGGCTACTACATGCTGATCTTCCACACTCTTTCTTACTTTCTGCATCTTTATATAAAGGGCACACTACTTCTTGAATGTTGTCCTTGGATGTAAACTCTAATCTGCAGGATACTGGGCTTGGCATAGAGGGCCCGTTTTTACAGTACAACACAGTTACTATGACGTGTTACTACAGAGATGAAGGCAGCTCATCAACCAGGGAGCCAAAGAGCTAAGATCACACTCAAATACACATTCCAAACATTGATACTTCTGCTCTACAAATACACTGTGGGGCTGTACAGCCTGTGCTTGTCTTCCTAGCACGGTGCAGGACAGGGAGCATAAAAGGGATGGTACAAATGCTATTTAAAGCTTGACTGACAGCGCCAGAGGATGTACACAAAAGACAGCAAAGGAATGTAAGTGAAATATGGAATAATGTAAAAGGAGTGTAGTTATGGCAGAAGGGGAGAATGGTGGAGTCTGTGCAATGTGAGGAGGAACACATCAGCAGTGAATGTGCTCTTCACAGTTTCTTTCATGTTACTAACTGTAGCCTATTATATGTAGTAGCTCTTCCCCGGCTCTCTCGCCCATTGTGGCTAATGCAGCCTTCAAAGTCAAATGGAACTGGGTTACTGTGAGTTGGAGGGACTGTAATGATGTCATCTGTCTCCTGTCATCAGTGACAGGAAAAGAAATTTTCCATGGCGCTGTTTACGAAGGCTGTACAGATGTTAGTTAAAGTTTTATGGCTCTTGATTAACATCCGAAAGATTAATTGGATCCACTGCGACTTTTCTTTGAGTGGTGTTTATGAGTTTGTGTGCAGACGGCGCACTGATGTGTGTCTGATTGTGTTTGCGAACGCCTCAACATTGATATGTCATAAATTGAACCAACAAGGATCTTGTCATTTTTAATAATGTACATTAGTGGCTGTGCAACATAAACTCATGGGAACAATGCAGCGATCCATGTTTTGGTTTTGGAGACAGAGATGACACAATTACTGTGCTTCTTGTCCCACTCCACACACAGCCAATCACGTCATTTCCACTCCAGTAGCATGTCATTACAGCACATTGTCAGCTACTTGCCGTTTCTGCCCTCTTTTTGACATCTTTGGAACATTAAAAACAATCTTTTATTCAAGATGAAACACCTGTCAGAGCAAGGAAACATCTACATTGAGTTGAGTAAAAGGGGGATTTATACTCCTAAGCGAGAACATTTAAAATGATCAGAGGCTAAATTGAGAATTTCTCTCTCTCGAAATTCCGACCATAATGATGTGACTACTGTCGGATTAAAGCTCAGCACAAGGAATTCACCAGAAAATGACAGTTTCTATGATCATATCAGCAAGAAACCTGAAAATAGTCCATTATATTGTGTATCTTGACCAAAGAAAAAATGTAATCTGAGGCGTGCTGAATTGCCTCATTGTACTTCCACTGTAGCAAATTCTTCTTGCTTATTATTCTGCCAAAGGAGTGGACTCATCAAATACAGTTAAACAAGGGTCTTGTCCTTGCTCTTAGTCATCTCTTGGGAGGGACAAAAAAGCAAAAATGTGCTGAAGCAAATGGGCTAGCCTGCACTGTGCAAACGACCACTGGGCTAATTGGCAGAGTGTGAGAGTTAATGTGAAACCGTGCGGTGCTCCTCCTTTTTCTCAATTGAACCGACTAAGACATCAGCTCCCCTTTTGTAATGGAATGAATGGAAAAATTGAAAATGGCCTGGTTTGAGAATTAAGAAAATGTGATATGTGGTCTACTTTAATTAGGGCCTACAGAGTGAAGACTGAGTGCTTAGTGTGAAACTATTCCCATGTGGACCAGCCATAATTATGATGGGATTTCTGCCTCTTCTTCCTCCCCATGATAAAAGGTTTTATCGTTTCACTGTTTAAAAAAAAAGGAGGGATCAGCATCGGTTGATGAAAGGAAGCTCTCTGAAAAGTGCCGCCACCACAAAAAAAAGGTTCATTTCATCTGAGAGCAGCACCATCACTCTCCCACTTCTTGTCTTTTCTCGTCCTCCTTTCTCCCGCTGCCTTTAACTCCTGGAGCCATACAGTAGAGCCACATCAGAAGCCGTATATAGAAAATTCACAGGAAGGTGTATAAAGATTTTTTTTGTCCGTGCATTGTGATCTCCTGGGATGCACTCCACAATGGGTGTCAGCGCTGCTTATGAATGAGACAGCTTGTGTTGTTTTGCTGAGCTTTTAAGAAATGTTTGTGTGAATGTAGGTTTGTGTCTCTGAGCTGCTCTGCATTATTGTGCACCGCTTTTGGCCGACAGCCTGCTGTTTGTTATGGGATGTGGCATTTCCCACTGTGGTGTCTGTTTCAGAAAGAGCATCGTAATCCGGCCTATTTGCTGTCCCACTGCATAAAAGAGTAGAGTCAGAGAGAACTTCGCCAAAGCCTGACAGTGCTATATGAATTCAAAGCCCTAGTTCTTACTAAAATCTGAATTACTACAAGGCATCAATTCAGCATCTGGACCGGAACAATGTTTACAGAGTATATAATAGTGACAAGCATCATTACACAGAATCCATAATGGAGTCCGCCACCTCAAATGACAACTTTTTAATATGTAGCCATTACTGCTACTGGTTCCTCTGACTTGCAGCATCTTCTCATTGATGTATGCATTTAAAAAGTGTTTCTAATGAAAAATGTTTGGGCCTTGTGGCAGCCGAGCACATCGCACCGGATGTATTGACAGAAAAATTGTTAACAGAGTCAGATGTGGTTGTGACAAAGCACTCATGAATGGCACAGGGTAAACTCACTGTGAAACACAGTAGCAAAAGATGCTTAGCATAACAAACAGGACAAGACCAGGGAGTGGTCAGTGTCAGTTCGGATTTGTGTGAGCAAGGCAGATGCTTTTTACAATCGAAAGCAGGGTATAAATAATCCAAATATGATAAAATAAGACTTAAATGTCTCTCTTAGGATACATTTGTCTTGGGCATTCAAGATATCCCAGGAGACAGCCCACAGCCAAATACACACCACATAGCTATATACCCTTAGAAACTACAGCTAACATTCAGTAACTCACACGGATCCATATACACCAAACATACACACCAGCAATATTACATGATACACAGTACACCCATATAACAGAAGAAAGAGGGATTATGGGTCCATTCATTCTCCCTGGATAGTAATGAGAAGATGGATTGGCTGCCAGCATGTCTCGGTGTCAAATGGAATTATAAACCATAGAGATAATGTGTGTTGATGTGAGTGCATTGTTTTTATTAACTTTAATGAAGTAAATTAGTCTTCTCACACCTGGTTTCATAATAGGTCTGTTTTTTGAGTCAAAGGTTGCAGTGCTCTCATATCCCCCTGTGTAGCAAACAATGCTGGCCTACACTAGACTTGGCAGAACATGAGCTGTCCTTATTTTTTCTCACAACCCTAACAGACCACACTGATGTTGGAAAAGTTATTTTTTTCATAAGTGAATTAATACTCGGAGAATGTGTAACTTTTTATGTCACATTCTTGTTAAACATGCACTTTGACATGAAACAGGACAAAATAACTTTTAAAACAGAGTTACTTTGCAAACAGGTCTATCATAAGATAGTTTTACTTCATGTTTTACAAGCATCACAAACTTTTAAACACGTGACTGCACTTGACAGTACCTGACATGTTTACAACGCTGCTCAATTATCCTGATTACACCTTTCCATAGGGCTTGTTGGTGAGAAGTGGCAGTGTGATTAAACTCCATGTATAGTCTTATTGTCACCTGCTGGTTTGTGAGAAACCCTTTTAAATAGCTGTCACTAAGTGCTTATGGCTGTGATGGGTTTGGAATCATAATTAATGGTTGTTTTATTTAAAGGGATAGTGTGCCACTTTGTTTTCAGGCTTCCAGGTGAGTGTGGCTATGCTGCAGGCTGTGGTTGTTCTTTATTGAAATAGTTTTTGATATAACATGACTTTTTAAATTTGGAAATCTAAAACAAATACTTGGAGTGAGATCCATTTCCACTGAATCAGGAGACTCTGTATACCGCCCACTTTCAACACTCTGAGAGGCCTTATCTGTAATATTAAGCATTTTAAAATATACCGTACTTCAAAATCACTCCGTTTAGAGAAGGTACCAGCCAGAGCAGTCACTTCTACAGCTGCTTAACTTCTCTTTCCCTTCCACCAGCTATTACCTGTGGCCACAGGAGATCAATCTTTAGGGATCTGAGCCCTGACTGCTGCGTTAAAAACCTTTCTCGGTGTCAGTGCTATGACTTTGACCCTCCGTTCATGTCTGTTGAGCGTGCTGTCTCACTTCTCGTCTTTTCATCATGACTAAAAAGAGAGGAGGATGGGGTGGTATTTATCTCCTTGGGGGACAGATGAGGGCTTTTGTGCTGGGGTCTGTGACACTCAGTGGGGCCGAGAGACACGCCTGCGCGATGCCTTATCAGATCAGACACATACGCATTACCGCTCTGGAAGCCACCAGTGGTGTGTTTTAATACTCCCCTGCCTGACCGGTAATTGTTTGATTACTGATGGCTGGTGGGTCATTGGAAAAGAGGAGAAGATGGACGAGGCCGTTAAGCTGTAGAAAGTAGAGAAATGGTCCCAATTGCTCTTTTTATGTAGACGTCACTACAGACTACCACAAAACAACAGTGAAGGGTATTGTGAATGTGACTCAGATCGATGTAATGCAGTAAAAGCACGTTTCATGGGAGGACAAATATGTTTTTATTATTATTTTATGGTCTTTTTGCTTTGTGCAATAGTCAACAAAGAGTCACAGAGAGGGAATGACATGAGCTTTGGCCTATATCACTTGTACATTCAGCTGTTTGATGGATATTGCTCCCAGAGGAGCAACTTCCAGCTGTATAATGCTGCTGCTTGAGAGAACTTGTCTGTCTTTAAGTATGCATATGAAGCACACACATGAGGGTTTAGTGTTTATGAACTCTTTGTGGTCTTAATCTTAAAGTGCTCATATTATGAAAAACTTTTTCTGGGATTTTGGGTGTTATTTTGTGTCTCTGGTGCTTCCACATGCATACAAACCATTCATGCTGTTTTGAGTGAGATACGGGTTTCTGAATGTAACCTGCATTCAGTCTCCGGGTGAGCTGTTCAAAATCTGTACAACTTTTTACGTCACTAGCCGAAACGAGGGGCCTAGGGGGCTAACCGTTAACATGCTAGCGCTAGCATGCTAGCTTGTTCTCAATGGCAAAACACTGCTACAACTCATACAAATTCACCCTAATCTACAAAATAAATTGTATAGAACTACTTAAATGTCCCTGTTCTGCAGGTATCCCATGCAAAGTTGGAAGTGTGCCCTCATTTAGAAGAAGTCTACCGGCTAATCCTGCTTTGTACAGACCGAAGTTGGAGAAACAGCTAGCTAGCTCATGTAATCTTTACCTAGCTACTGTGCATCTGCGACTGACAACAAAGATGTTACAGAAGTTCAGAGGTCTCACTCTGTAGCTAAAACAGAGACCTGACACAGGGTGAAAAGAGGAGCTGCAGCAATGTGCAGTACAACAAAAATATGGTGTTTTTTGAAAATTAAACCATGTAAACCTTTCCTGGTACAATCTCAAATTACAATTATGAACCTGAAAATGAGCAAAATATGGGCACTATAAGGACATAGAAATAAATGAGAAGACAAAGTCTTTATTTTCAACTCATTAGGGCTTAAATAACCCCAAATCATGACTTTCTTTTTTTCTCTCCAAAATATGACTCTTATTTTTCTTTTTACAGTTTGTATCCCCCATGATATATTGTGCACTTACGATACATGTTTGAGATCCTTAGTGGAGGATGAGGAAAGCCGCTCTCACCATTTTGTCCATTGTCAATGCCTTATTTTGTGCACTTCTACATATTGTACTTCATACATTGAGGTGTGTCCAAAGAAGCACATCGTGCTTCTTTAAAAAAAAAAAAAAAAAGTTGTCCAGTAAAAAAGTTGAACCCTGCTCAACATT
The DNA here is from genome assembly GCF_010015445.1 of Perca fluviatilis. NCBI lineage: Eukaryota > Metazoa > Chordata > Actinopteri > Perciformes > Percidae > Perca > Perca fluviatilis. The sequence goes on along the minus strand of NC_053113.1, from coordinate 19,107,970 downwards.
TTGCTGCAACCTTTTAACACACTTTCTTGGTATATTAAGTGAAAAAAAGTGAATCAGTATTCCAATATAGTATATAATACTATGTGTGAATGTGGGTTTGTGTCTCTGAGCTGCTCTGCATTATTGTGCACAGCTTTTGGCCGACAGCCTGCTGTTTGTTATGGGATGTGGCATTTCCCACTGTGGTGTCTGTTTCAGAAGAGCATCGTAATCCGGCCTATTTGCTGTTCCACTGCATAACAGAGTAGAGTCAGAGAGAAGAACCTATTTCATACTAAAATCTCAATTACTACAAGGCATGAATTCAGCATCTGGACCGGAATTCCTCCTATAATAGTATTAAAAACTGAGAAACTTAGCTCTTTTTCTTTGGGCAACATTTTGTAACATTTTGATGCAGACATTTCAACTAAAATTGCCAGAAAAATGTACATTTCAAGAACATTTTCATCATCACTTTCTTCAAAACACTATAAACTGCAAAAAACATTGATTCTTACTTTAGGATTGGTTACACTTTGACTGCAAGCAGACAAGTTGAATCACATAAGCTACAGTATGTATACAGTTTTTGATCCAATCCCCCAATCATTGACTAATGAAACTGAGGCTCTTTAATTTCGGCTCCCCTTTACATCCTTTTAAATGTCAGTATCTCCAAGGAAACAAAAAACATTCGGGCATGGATTATAGCTCGTTCTTGTAGCACCATCAAAAGGCCTGCAACAGCTATTCTTTGCTTTATCATTTCAACATTACTCTTCAAAACAGTATTTGCCCCAGTCTGCGGTAACTAGAGGGAATCTAGTGAAACACCCAGCCTATGGTTTATCTGTGGTCGTCCTCTCCTGCTCACTTGCAGTATTGCTGACTAGTATGTTAGGTGCTGGTATCACCTACAGTGTTGTTTCACCTGGGAGGTCAACGATGAGCCACTTCTGCAACAACACTGCAATTGGATCCATTACACGCACAAAACTATGGACACACGCATACAAAAACACACACCTCCACGCACAGCACTGAGATGCTTTCGAAAGTCCCCGGAGAATTGGCCGTGATTATTGTGGTTACTGTGATGGCTATCATTGTCTCCCATCACGGCCATTATCAGCGGAGCATTTCCCTGTGCGCTCCTTTCAGTTCAGCGCTCTGTTTACCCTAATGTGAGCTGTGGGGGACATAGTAGAGAGGCGTCTTCCATAAACACCTTGTTATCTCTCACTCCTTCTCTAATTTTCTCTCCATTCTATCACTCTCGCTCGTTTCCCCGTCTCTCGATGGTCTCTCTGGCTGAAATAGGAAAAGGCACGGGTTGTATATTATTGTGTGTTTGTTTTGGAGGCCCATGGCTGTTTGGCATCCAAAGTTGTGCTGATGCTTCCTTTTTCTGGAGCTGTACTGTTGTTCAGTAGTTCTTTTGCCCGCCACCACCTCCGTAACAAACTATGCCTGCAACCTATTTACACTTAAAGAGGTGCCAGAAAAGTGGGATGTAAATGATTTCTGCCAGTAATGCCCACACATTTCTGCAGTTTTTCTCAGATTTTCTTTGCTCTCCCTCTCATCTGTGTTAGACAGCCTTAGCCAAAGCACTCAGTCAATTCTGCACAAATGTGATTCTTACAGTCCAAATAGAGAAGATGGAAATGCGGAAGCACGTATTTGAAGGGTGTTAAATGTGTCACCCAGTTAATGCTTCCTCAAACAGGAATAAAACAGAGAGATTTCAAGTCTTATTAAAACTTGGTTCCTTGGAGTACAATCTCCAGCTGCTCTGTCGGGTAATAGGAAATAACCTCCTCTGCGCTTCATTGCTGGTTAAATATATTCAACTGGGGCCTGGATCAAAAGTAAGCTAAGCTTTCTCGCGCACATATCTGTGATTTTATGAGCACCAAAGCCTGAGTGAGGATTAATCGTGTCCATGTTTGCAGCAGAACTTGCACAAAACTGGTGGAGGTTTGGCACGTGAGTAGGTGGACTTGTTTCATGGTCAGGATGGCTTGTGTGTGACATTTCATTAGACTGTGATCTGTCATGTTATCCCTCTGTCAGTCCTCGAGACATGCACGTCGGAAGGAGCTGGATGTGTGTAAAAATGTGTGAATGCTTCATTGCGAGAGGTGTGAATCTGTGGCGCCTGGCTTGTGTTGTTGTGTCATTGCCTCACATTGTCTGAGCTGCTGTTTCTCACACACACACACACACACATTTCACATTTCACTTCCCTGCAACCTTTCTCACCCAGCGCTTTTATCAGCAATTCATTTCCCAGTATCTAAGCCATCAATCACTCCAGCTTGTCCTCAAATGCAGACCCCCCCCCCCCAACAGACGAAGAGAGCAAGCCATGTATACACAAGGAGATAGACACAGGTTTAGACAGGCAAAGGGAGAGGGAGGCTTTTTAATTAAGATTGCAATCGACAGGTACTTTAAAGAGATGAAACTTTGCCTCATTTTTGGAAGTGTTTGATCCTGAGTTGGCTGTAATTTGGCTGGCCCTGGGTCCTCTTTGTCCCTACAACTCTGAGTGACTTGCTTTTTTAAGATTATTATTTGGGCATTTTTAGGCCTTTATTTGACAAGACAGTTGAAGACATGAAAGGGGAGAGAGAGGGGGGAATGACATGCAGCAAAAGGCCGAAGGTTGGAGTCGAACCCGGGCCAGCTGCGTTGAGGAGTAAACCTCTACACATGGGCGCCCGCTCTACCAACTGAGCTATCTGGGCACCTGGGTTGCCTTTTTTGAAGACCATTTTAAATGCTTATGTTGATAAAACTTTACTTTGTTTTCCTTTAATTTCTTGTTGACTGAGTTTGGCTCTCTTTTCTTGGTGTATTCAGTCGTGGTAACCATCGCTGCTCATGCTAACTACCCACTTTTGCTTCTGTTTATTCCCAACAAGCCAGAAAAGTACAATCGAGGAATCAATCTATCCAACAATTTCAGTGAGTAACCCGGCAGCACAAGACGTTTTTCATGACGGTTAGTCAGCAAGGTGCAGTAAAAATAGGGACACAGAGCACAACTGAGCATCTAATCTGAGCATCAACTGCCATTCTGGGAGCCTAGAGCGCACTCTGGCCCTGAACTGCATTGTTCACACATTCAGAACATTTTCTTGTGTGCTTATTCAGAGCATTGCCCTCCCAGAATGGTGAGAGCACTCTCCTGACACAGGAAGCAAGGAGGAGCAGCAGCAGCAGCAGAGCAATCCAGTGTTTACAGTGGTAGTGAATTGGTCCCAGCTACCAAGTTCAGCTGCTACTAAGCCAGTTGCTAACAGTTGATATGGACTTTCTGTTTCTGCTGACACATAATTACACTTTAAAAAAGGGACATTTCTGTCCCTGAAAGCGTATTTGAGGTGCTGTATTTATGTTTCTTGTGACTCTGCACCTCCAGTTTCCTCCTTAGAGAAGCAGACCTGGACTCTCCTCCCAGACCATTAACGTTCTTTGCTGTGTTTAAAGGGGGTCAGAGGAGCAATTATGATTGGCCATTGCAGTAAATAAATGGCTTGATTTAGTTTTTTACATGACAAATGATGAAGCACTCAGAATGTAAAGTTTTACAATTGATGGCTTATACGTAAATGCAAAGGTGCTTTATGCGTAATAGTGAGTGCCAACACCATAAGGGTTGGAGAGTATAGTTCCCGGTTTGTTTACGGTTAGAAGATGTGTCTCATGTTGAGTTGTTTTTTGTACACGCTGTGACTCTACAAATCACAACATGTAAATAGGAACATGTTGCCGTTATTTTGTCACTTTTGTCACAATTCGGAGCAGTAGGATTACTGGAACCATTCACCTGCATTTTCTGTGATGGGCTGCTGCCGCTGGAGCCGTCAGACAGCTTTACAACACGCACGGAGATGAGAAGGGTATGTATGGACTTGTCTAACTCTTGGGGTTACGGTGAATAAGCTAAATTCCCAATAAGTCGGCGTGTTCCTTTAAACAGAACTAGTTTGAGTGACGTGTTGTCCAAACCTGTCTGAAATAAAAAATGTCTCCCCATGCATCACATGGCTGTATCCATCACAATGTAATCCAGTCTGAACTACTGTTGAATGAAAATTGTCTAACACAAATGCAATTCAACATTACCTCTCCTACTTGATTTAATATATTCCAGTATTATTTTAAGTACATTATATATATATATATATATATATATATATATATGTATATATATATATATATATACTGTGTACATATACACAATTAAAAAAAATTTTTTTTAATCTATTTTAAATGTCCCTTGATTTCTTTTTGTCCCATTATTTATTTCTCATTTTAATGCTCTTATCAACATGATACGATACTTTTAAAACAGTGCCTGAACTGAAAGATATATATATTTAAAAAAGGAGCACCTTGTTCAATTGTATTTGTCTGTTCTGTATGTTCAAAAATATAAAACAATAAAAAGTTGATCTAAAAAAAAAAGGAGCAGAAAACGGTGAAAATATTAACGGTATTTTACAATTACAGTGAATGCACCACCAAGCTGGCGAGGCGAGCAACATGACATCATGACTGTGTTTTTCAGACAATGACAGCTACAGTCCGGTGTTGGAATCATCTCCAGTGAAATACATACACTCTTTACACCGTTTAGCTGTAAACATTTTAACAGTGTTTAATCCAGCTGCTAGCTAACGGTAGGCTAACGTTACCTGCTGCTAAGTGTTGTGTTGACTGACCTCCTGTGTGGCAACGTTTCAGTTCCCTCTTACGTCCGTTTTCGGAGCATCAGAGAGAAGCGCAGGCATCTAAGTGGCACCTAAATAAGGCACCGAAATCCGCGTTGCTATTCAGTCCGGTAGATAACGGTCGTTAAGGCACCGGTGCCGTATTAGCACCGGGTCTCGGACCCCATTCAAAACGGCGATTTTCGTCGAAAAGTGACTAGTTTGCAGGTATGTAATACTCTTTGGCCGGCTCACAAGCAAGTGCACAGAAGTGTGTGCAGCGTGCATGTTGTTTTGTTTCCGGTCTAGCTAGAGCCGGTGTGGTGTTGTAGTTTTTCTAACGTTACTAGTTGTTGCAACAGCATGTAAAAAAACTACAAAGTTTGCTGGGCCAAAAAGAACGTTAATCTCGCGATAAAAAAATTGACGCCGTTAAAATGGGTTTGCATTAACGCCGTTAATAACGCGTTTAACTGACAGCACTAATATATATATAATATATATATATATATATATATATATATATATATATATATATATATATAGTACATTATATGTGAGCTCTGACATTTTTCCTCTTAACTACACCTTAAAGTCACTCACCATAATTTGTAATTATTGTATCCAATGGTTATTTATTTAAAATGTTTGGCTCACAATCCGCTCTTGGACAGTCTGAAGAGCCGTGATGCATTCTGGGGCGGTTGAGTATGTCCAGTAAGCTCATGTCTTACACTCAGAAATGTCCTTACTAACTTCACCCAAAATACACAGATATTGGCTTAGTTACTGTAACAGTTAATGTTAGGGAGAGATTATTGTTACGTTTAAAAAAGACGAATTGTAGGTGTGTAATGGTCCAGCAGTCTACCGCACAAAGGTTGGATGCGCTTAAAGTGATGGTTCGGAGTAATTTACCCTAGGGTCCTTTGCACCATGACCTCGAGCCAAACACCCCCCCAGAAGCTTTTTTCACCTGGGTCTTACATTGGAAGAGTTAGCTAGAGTAGCGTTATCAGCTGAATAGCTTAGCGCAGGGGCTAACGGTCCCACATTTGTATCTCGTAAATTACCCCACTAATAATGCCCGAAATGATACCAAACGTCTACAAGTAGTACAAATAGGTTATGCTCTCATAAAACGATGGATTGGAAAGTTTGTAAGTACACCAGAAGTTTATGTAAATAACACTTGCCTGCTGGCTTCTGCTCTCTGTTGTTGTTGCTGCTGTAAGACGAGTGCTTAGGGACGTCTACAAATTACAACACCGAAAAGAGATGCAACAAAAATATTTATTAATTTAACTTTTTTTTTTAAGTAAGTGCTATAGTATAACTAGCAGGAGACAAGTAATAATTGAGGTAAGTTTGGAGACATTACCTTATTTAATCATTGAATTAATACATATTTTAGTTGTAACTCTTTTCAGTGTAGTAATTTGTAGACGGCCCTAAGCACTCGTCTAACTGCAGGTAGCAGCAGCAGCAACAGAGAGCTGAAGAGAGCAGGCAAGTGTTCATAAACTTCTGGTGTACTTACAAACTTTCCAATCCATTGTTTTATAAGAGCATAACCTATTTGAACTACTTGTAGACGTTTGGTATCATTTCGGGCATTATTAGTGGGGTAACTTACAAGATACAAACGTGGGTCCATTAGCCCCTGCGCTAAGCTATTCAGCTGATAACGCTACTCTAGCTAACTCTCCCAATGTTCGACCCAGGTGAAAAAAGCTTCTGGGGGGGTGTTTGGCTCGAGGTCATGGTGCAAAGGACCCTAGGGTGAATTACTCCGAACCATCACTTTAAGGTGTCAGTATGCTAAAAAAAAACTAGTCAGTACAATGTGCCATTAGCTGTTCTGAATGGCCAGACTCGGGGCGGGAGGAAAAGCCTGTTGTCTGTGTCTTCAGACAGACATCCATAGTGGTACACTAAGTTATACACACATGAAAAGTGTCAGAAGTAACAGTGTGAAAGATGAAAGGAGAGAATCTGAGAGAGAAGTTCAAACCTACTTACTTTCTCGTGTGTTAAAATGGAGAGAGTGGCCTTTAGTTCATCACTGAAGGAAGATTATGCTGAGAGAATAAAATGGTGGAAAACCGGCTTCTCTCTGCATAGAGAGGTCACATTTCAAAGGAAGCCAGGACATTTGAATACACCTTTGAGTCGGTGCTGTCCTTCAGCTGGTGATGGTGTCAGTCTGCGTAATGACAAATTGAAGCTCACTCTCATCCATTTGTTCCCGTTCCCTCATTCTTTGTGTTATTACCGTGGTGGCCCATTGTTTCCCTTCATCTTCCTCTATTATGTGTTGTTTGGTCTAAGAGATCAGTGGATTTCAAGTCTTTGTTCCCATTGTTGGGAGATATTAGTTTTTGATGTCAGAAGATGCTGCATCTGTGTGATTGCACTCTGAAAGACAAATAATGTTCAGTGGGAGTTTCTCCTGGAGTTAAAGTTAAATATGGAAGGAAACTTCAAATTTCAGCAACAATGTTAACAGATCTTATTACAGCCATGTTTGTGTTTTATTTTTACTTGTGAACTCGTCTCCATACACTCTCAATGTTTGTGCAATGCATTTCCCAGAGATTACCAGGCAGTCAAACAGTGTGACCTGTGATGTCATTTTGTTGATGCTGATTGACTTGCTGTTAAGAGACCCTCGTTTTGGTTTATGGGCAAATGTTTTTAAGAGTGGCAAGAGGTGTGCTCGGGTGACTAATGATTTTAGTATTTTAAAAATCCTGGCTACAGCTCTACTTTAAAGGCTTTTTTCTCTCCTGGACATACAATTCGAAGCCAACTCTCACGCATTGACCCTGAGACTTGCGCAATTTACATTTTCCAGTCACTCCCACGCCACACATTTTATAGGTTTAGGTTTTTAGGTTATTTCCCCACACAGAGTAAAACTAATTCATAACTGATGACTTTTGCTGCCCTGGGTACCTAGATACATTAATATGCACCATCTTACTTGCACTCACATATTAGCCTAATGTTCAGAATAAACAGCTGACAAATCTAAAACTATGGGATCTATATGATTGAGGATATTTAAACCTGCAACAAGCTCAGCTGCCGCTGACTCTTAAACACACAGACAAGTATGGGCTGCTTACCACTTTGTGCCACTTTATTCAACATGTTATTAACACTAGAAAGGCCAATGGGTAAAATGTATCCACCTGGCATTTTTAAATGCATGTAACTCTGTTGTTATAAAACCCCTTCATCTCTCAGTCCATGACTTTTCCTAAAATGGGTTTATTGATCATCTAGTGAGTTATGGGGGGCTGTGGTATAAAAGGAAATGAAAACATGATCATTTATACCTAAAACCGCCAGAGGGTAATTTTTACCCCCGCTGTATATTGCTGTGCTTAGCATTCAGAAGACGGCCGGTCGCCTAGCAATGCGTTTTGTTCACACGTCCTTTTGACAAGGCAGCTGCCATATCACAAGCTAGAGCAAGCTAGATTTGGGCATGAGTGATGGACAATCTGATCAGGGAGAGATCAATGACCCGTCATTTTCATCAGATGAGGAATCTTGATCTGATGATGAGGAGCGCCCAGCTCGCCCGTATCATCGCAGCGCAGCTGCCGTCAGCGGACAGGGGCCTCAGTTACAGTCCAGCGATAACGTTACACATCCTAGTTAGATGTAACTCGTGTAGCAGTTTCTAACGTTAGCCTACTAGCTAAAGTAATTATAAATAATTATATACTTTTGTGTCGGCTCAACCAATACGGGACGGAAATGTCTACAACTGACTTTGAAATAAGTCAGTTCGTACTTGTTTTTAAAAAATAAAAAAGTTAAAAATGAATACCTTTACTGCTTCAAGAAATGCCATATTTTGTGAGTGCTGACGCTGTTTCGGCAGCAGGTAGCTAAATATTACCCACTCGTTTTAGGAGATAATAGAATGCTGGGCTTTCTAGTGTTAATAATGCATCATGTTTCAGATGTCCATGCTGACTGTCCTCATCAATCAGCAGCTGTCAGAACTTTCTTTACCTCCACAAGTCGATGGTTATTTACTGCTCTGTGCGCACAAGAGGACACCGCAGGCTCTTTAGTCGTGAACTGGCCAACTCGCAGTTAAGCAGCTTCTGAGCTGGCTGTGCCATTGTCTGCCTATCGATAGAACTGGGGCGCCCAACTAGGAGGAAGCAACCGATCAGAGTGCAACCAATGAGATAACAGCTGCTGTATATAAGATAGCCTAAAGCAATGATGATGTATACCTGCGCTGCGCTTTGCCTCTGCAAGTGCAATATGCTCTGCACCCTATCTCGTGGTAAGGGTTTTTTCCCATAATGTTTCACTTTGAGTTAGTGTTATGTCCAATTGTCCCACAAACCATTTAAATTCAAACAGCAGCCATTCATTCCACTCACTGACATACAGCCAAGCTGTATCAATAAACCTCAACACAACTGCTTTATTCAAGCAACTGTTGCTCCAATCAGAAAAATAGCAAACAGCACCGATAAACCTCTTTATTACCCAGCCACGTTCTACATCAAAGAGACCTTTCTAGAAATGTACTCTGTTTTTTTGGGAATCAATCTTGGTAAGGGCTGGATAATTATTGTAGTAGGCACAGGAGCCAACCGCTTTCACCATGGCAATTAACAAGGCTTGTTAACATCAAAGGCAGAAAAAGACCAGAGGCTGACTTTCAAGCAGAAAGTGTACAGAACTCACAGGCGGATCGGCTTACTTTGAGACTATTTAACTGTACTTGAATTGAGACCAGCAAATGGAGATTTTAAATTTTAACCAAAAACGTATTGACTGAGTGTTTTTGAGGAGTGAGTGGAGACAAAAATAAACCCATCTGCATTAAAGTACAAATTCAAGAGTCATTGATTTAATATAATAGGTAATTTCTCATTTCATTTGGCTATTGTTCTCTGTTAAATTACAGTATTCTGTAACACAATAGCCCGATTCTGTTTATATCATAAATTTTTCGATAATTATTCTATGTTTTTGGCAGTGGCTGCACATCACTTAATTATAGATATTGTTAAAAAAACGAGCTTTAATTCTGTAAGTGATATTTAAGGGTCAACACATTCAGGATAAAGAACAACAAAAACGTCCCTGAGTTTTCTGGGATCATATTTGTTATCAGGGACTGGTTGTTTTGATGTTTCCCATGAGCAAATCTGTCTCCGCGCCAACTACATTTGACAGGGACACAGAAAAGCCTCTTTCAATCACTCTTGGATTCGTCAAAAAGTTTTTGCTCCCAGACACATTTTCATCTAGCTTTAACTTTCTCTGACGGAGGAAATGGATAAATGTAATCCCTTTTCTGATGGGCGAACAAGCTAATCTGCTTACTCTCTCCATTGTGGATTGACTCGGCGATGGCAGAGAGGCAGGTGATAAAAGGAAAGTACAGAAAAAGAGGTTTATTTGACTTTCTCCACTTCACTCTTCCCTGCACTCCTTCTCTTGGGAGACCGACTAGCTGCTGCTGGATTATCCTGACGTCTCCTATTCTCCATCTCTCCGCATTCAATCTCTCTCTCCTCCTCTTTGCGTCTCCTCCTGCCGGGGTCGGCATTGATCCCCTGGTCCTGGATGTTTCTGTGTTTCTACAATGTTGTCCGTTTTGTTTTGACGCCTTATCTTTCTCAAGAGTGCAGCGAAGGGGAACACAACCTTGCCAATGCATTGCCAGCCTGCGAGCCTGTGGGTGGTAGATAGAAGGGTTGTGTACACATGTGACTCTGTTTCATGATACAGTCTGTTGTGTAAAGTGGAGAATGTACAGAAATCTGTATTTGTATGACACATGATTGTGTAGTGGTGGCATATTTGGGCCCACTAAGGACAACACTGTGTATGAACTGTTGTAAAGACCACTGTTAAAGACATCAGTCACATCAGTATGTTGTTGACCCTGCACACAGCATCATTTTTTAAGTCCTTAGAAGATGTGGCCCTTAACCTCTGCCATTAATATTGTAAACTTCCCAAGCTGTCATTTTATGATACATAGTGTTATCCTAATCACATGCTGCCTCTGTGCATCAGAGGATGCATTAAGGTGGACAAAAAGTAGTAATGCCTTTTGGGAACAGTAGAAAAAGTCTTGAAAGATCGAAGAGAAAACGTTGCAAACTAGCAGGCATGATCATTTGTTCATTAACCCCAATGTTCTGTTATGGGTACGGGAAACTCCTGGCCCTTTTTAGCAGCTCAAAAAAAATATCTGAATTAACATACAAAGTAGATTAATACCTTAATACTTGATGAATCTGATCTTGACATATTTTTAGAAGTCTTCTATGAAGGTGTCTCAGAAAACCCAGTTGTAAAATATGGTTAAATACAATGGACTTACATATATAGCATGATATATAGCATATTATATATGTGATCGGAGTTGACTGTACTTTTTATGCAGCATAAATTCCAATTTGTTCTCTTTGGTAATTTCGGTGTATTGTCACCTTCATCCACTGTGACATCCACTTCAATACTTGCGTCTATAATAGGCATAAAAAATTTAACCTGCAAAAACAGACTTTTAAGTTAACAACATTGGAATTGAATTGGCGGCATACTTTGTGCTTACTACTCTGTGCATTTGACAAATGTGAGTCTACTATTCACTCTGTTTTAGCTCTGTTTTGGTCTATTCCAACTCCTGGGAAAAATATATTTTTAGCTGCTAAATGCTTCACTATGTTCACCAGCTAGTCACTACCTTTGCCTGTATGCTGTGTGATGCTGAGCAGGTAGCGTACTGTTGGATTTTAAAGCATTTTTGCTAATCACAGCTGCTGGCTGTGACCGAAAACAAGGCTATGAGAGCGGGGAGAATGACCTAAAACAGTAACATGCCAGAAAACCAAAACAATGAAATGAAAGATGCTTTAAAGTATTGAGTGATAGTTCTCTGTGAGTTTGTCACTACAAGAGGCAGCTTTCACATACAGGTAGTAATGTGACCCATTGTTATTGTAAAATATTGATATAGTGTGTTTAAAGGAAGATAAGGGATTGCTTTTACGGTTATTATTTTTACACGTACAGCAGTCGGGTCTGTGGTACCCTAAACAATGGGGAGGTAAAGACAATTTCAAAGAAATGCAAGGGTTAAATGTAGGCCAGTAACAATTATTACATAATTGTCTAATGGCAATTTTGTTTACTTAATCACTGTTTCTTTGTTTAACTGCAAGTAATTGCTAACATTAGCTAAGGTCCTATGGGTATGACGGTTGATGGTAATTTTCACATAAGAGTAATATAACCAAAAGATGTATTCTAGGATTCATTAAAAACTTTAATTTGTTTTAAAAAGTAATACTTAAATAACAATTTTTAAATTTGATTGACAATTATACTTTTAATCGCAATTATTTCTGAGACAATTAATTGTACAGTAAAATTTGGAATTGTTACAGCTCTAGTTGAGTGTTTTCATCTCTTCTCATAGTAACAAGTAAAGACCCTTAATCAGTTATTACAAATGATGGCTCAACAATTAACAGGCATTTTTAATTGTTTTTTAGTAAGTAAAGTGTGTTATTTAATATCGTAATTATGGGCCCTAAATTGATTATTTGCCAGTTCCATAGTCAATATGACCCCATCAACAGAGCAGTGTCATGATAAAACCGGGTCCGTGTTCATTTACATTGTCTAAAATTGTCTTTGTGGATTAACTGCAAAAAAACTAATAACAATATATGAGAATATGGAGGGAGGAACTGCTGCAGAAGTCCAACTAAATTATCTGTGACACTTTGTCACTTTGTGCGAATCACTCATTTTCTTTTGGGGTTTTCATAAAAATCTAATGAAAGCGGGGCTGTAAATTTGAGTAATGGTGAGGCCTGGTCCAGACAAATGAGCTGTAGTCTAGTTGATCAGATTATAACAAACCATCAGCAGGATTTAAAATGAGAAGCCTGAGAAGAATTGTTTCTAAACATATTTCATGATGCTGAACTTCAGGTGGCTGTAATTATCCATCTGTCTCTCTGTATATCTATTTAGAGAAAGGTTTTTGCCATTTGTGAAAGAATACATTTCCTGGTGAGCGTGTCTACGTGTAGGGGTTTAGCAGCTTTCAGCACACAATTATCTTGTTGAGGACATGCTTCAAACAATCCAAAACATTTCACATCATGTTGCCTACACTTATGAATACATCATGCTGTTGTAGGTGATTGTAAAGTGCCCCTACCCCTGCTTTAGTAAACACATTTCCTGACAACGCAAATGAGTGGCGATATTACCCGCCTTCTGGGAAGTAAAAATGACACTACTTCATCTAATGCTAATGCCAGTGCTACTCCCTGGGCGGCTTATGTATGTATGTATTTATAATTTTTTATGATATGGTGTTATAAGGTGATACACTGTGTGAATATTGCTCCAATGAGACCTAGTCACACAGCTAGTTTGCTGTGAAAAAGATAATTTAGATAATGACGACAGAGGCTGAAGGAGTGAAACTGGGAAGAAAAAAAAAAAAAAACGAGATTAGGAGAGGATACCCTGTGGGTCATTATTATGATTATATAATTATGCCTTTATGTGAGTGCATGTGTTTGTGAGAGTCATAGCTTCAACCAAGTTCAAACTGTATCTCTCCACAAAAATATGAGAAAATTCTAACGAGGCTGTAGCTAACTTTGAGGACACTGAACTCATAGCCTGGTTTACAGGACATTTTGAACTCTCTCTCTCTCTCTCTCTCTCTCTCTCTCTCTCTCTCTCTCTCTCTCTCTCTCTCTCTCGCTCTCCGCCCCCCCTACCCCATCCCACCTACGCTCACCCTGCCCTCTATTTGAATATCTTTTCACTAAGAGACACCGTATGTTAACATGCATGCCTGTGTGTGTGTGTGTGTGTGTGTGTGTGTGTGTGTGTGTGTGTGTGTGTGTGTGTGTGTGTGTGTGTGTGTGTGTGTGTGTGTGTGTGTGTTTTATAGTGGGCACCAGAAACTTGTAAGAAGAAAGTTTTTGTTAATGTCCCTTAAAGAGCTCTGGAGAGCATAGTGTTTTTTTAAATTTAAGTATATGTTATTTTTGTTAAATGTAATTAATCTTCCTATTTATCTAACAGCATTTTGATTCAGTGCCAGGTTATTTTGTTATTTTATTTTGTTTATTTTTGTTATTCCAGTTAGGTAGGCAACAGTTAGACCTTGCAGATATTTAATAGGGTGCAAATATTTAATCTAATCTATTTAATCTAACTAGTTTTTATGTAGACATAACAACTAGTTTTAGTGATGCAAGTGGTTTTAGGGTGTCTTTTTTATGCTTGATACCTCTGTTTAACTCTATTGTTAGTGTTTCACATTTCATTCCTGTCAAAATGGAAAAGGCTGCAAAACAGAATTGAGACCATCAGAAAGGGAAATAAATGGTGCAATAAATATAAAGCAAGAGTTCAAATGTGACACATAAAGACACTGAGACAATGGTGAGGGTGGGTGAGTATCAGCCTAAATGTGGACTGTGTCAGGGCGAGAATGCACCTAGATGGCTGTAAACAAGCAAGCTTAAAATACCCGTAGTGCTAAACGACCTGGAGGCAAAGGAAAGCGAAGGGAAAGGACATCTGCTTTTTAACACCGCTCCCTGTCATGTTTCTCTTCATCTCTAAACATTATGCAGTTGTCTGGCGATCTGCCCGCTCAAACAGATATTCACTTCAAAAATATGAGAATCTCTCGTGGAATGCATGTGTGAATACATCCTGATCTCTCAAGTGTCTGAGCCACTGTTGTATGTGCATCAGAGCCCTGCATGTGTGAACGTGAATATATGAATAAAATCTGCAGGGCAATGGTGTTTGACTGCACTTATGATGTGTCCTCAAGGTCAATCTGAGACCAGAGTGGGTATCCTGTAACTGTAACACACACACACACACACACACACACACACACACACACACACACACACACACACACACACACACACACACACACACATACATACTGTATGCACCGAGCAATAGCCTCTCTCCTTTTATACTAACCATCTTGAAAACCTGGAGGGCCTTTCTTGTTAATGCTTCCTATTACTTTCCCTCGGGTATGGTGGATGTAATTTCTGTCAGCATCACACTCTCCCATGTGGAGCATTTTGGGCTAAGTAGTCCAAATAGCATGGCTCTAAAAGCCTTGAGAACAGCTTTTACAGCTTGCCTTCTACCTTTTAGAAGCCTCTCCTCTCCTGGCCACTTTAGTCTCTATTTCCTCCCTACTTTCCACCTTTTAACCATGTTAGAGGGTGTCTTTCCCATCATGCATTGCAGCATTATCAAAGTCCACCACCCGCAGTTTGTTAATCACGTCGATTGGGGGTGTGAAATGGAGTGTTCACACTTGGCAAAGTGGCACCCATAGCCGCTGCAGCCTTTTTAGTTTGGTAACATTAAGCCATTTTGGATAGATGACTGTTGCACAACAAATTACTGTATCTTAAATGGTCTAATTAGAAAGCCTTAGCTAATCTGTTTGGATGTTATCTCATACAATTTGTGTGGAAATTCACAAATGAACTTGTAATATTTTAGTTGGAGCAATAGACAGTAGTTGTTTGGCATGCAGCAGTCATACTTTAGCTGTATTTTATGAACAAAAGTGCTTCTGGTCATAAACGAGAGAGTTGCTAGTTCTAATTGAAGAAGAAGCAGAAACAGGCGCCATTGGCAGTAGAGTTGCAGTTATGTTAATGTGTTGTCACTGTATTGCCCCCTCCTGCGTCCTGTTTTCTTTGCTTTTATTTCCTATCAACTACAAGCCTCAGCTCCAAAGTTGTGCTTGTGGTGATTGGAATGAGAGGGGCAAACACGCTGTCAATAGGAATAATTTAACACATGCCAAGATGACTGGCCTCAGAAAGCACTGCCAATTGTGCCCAGTTAGGAAAATAACAAGACGGTTGATTTGTTTTTAACCCCACTGCTGTTTATGGCCAGGAGGCTGGCGGCAAGCTTTAGCTTCTTATTTAGTCAGGTCATCAGTCTAAACGCTAATTAGAATTTTCTGTGTGTCTGTGTATGTGTTCATATTGTGAGAATGGGGCTGGAAAAGTCCATCCCCTTGTTGCTCCCTCTGAATGACAGAAGCTCTTAATTGCACATATTTGGACATTAAAATAAATTGCCCTCTTCTCGGATAGTAGTGAAGCAAGCACAGCTACAACTGGCCAGGAGTGATAACACTTCATTTACCACAAGGGAAGTAATAGAGGCACCTAAAGTCACTCTGCAAACCTTTTTCAGGGTGAATTAAAGTACATACCTTTTAAAAAAAAAATCTTTGTTAGCACTGTGTCTATCAGTGTCAGGGTACAGGAATTTAGAAAAAGTGTTAAAATGCACAGCATTTAATATATAGCAGTTATATGCGGAAATTCTACAGCTAGTACATGACCAAAATGCTTGTGCGTGTGCAGTAATTCTACAATTTGTTTAACAGGGGGATTGCTGCTGGTTTTTAAATCGTGTAGCTCTACAACCAGGGACTCAGCCTTTGTCCAGAGGGGAGATACTGGAATTCCCTATTCAAAGGGTGTAGGCTATCTTCTAAGATGGCCATAGCTACCCGCTGTAGTTGTTTAGCATACAGGGATGTGGGGTGCAGCTGGGATTCACCAGTCAGCTTACTTGACCATCTTACAATTTGATTTAGGCAATTCTTGTGCTTAATTGAGACACACCCAAACCATGACACTATAAGAAGCTTTCATCTGAGTCCTACCACTTTTCTCACTCAGCCCTCGAGACAGAAGGTTATAAACTCCAGTCTGAAATTAATTATAATAATAGTACCATCTTCATATTATTCACTCTTTAAGGAAACTGTTCCTCTTTACCATCAGCTGTCTGCTGCCTGCAAATACCCATTAGGATTATAATAGGTGGTATATGCCGGGTTACATGGATCAGAGGAAAACACAAACCACATAACGACTGGGAGAACTCAGAATGCTATAAGCACTGATGTGTGGTACGGCATTTGTATGTGTTTGTTTACATCATCATCATCACCCTGCAAAGTGGCACATTTTAAAATTCTGAAGAGCAAAGCAGAGTTGTTTTAAAGAAAATACATATTGGAGTGTACCTTATGGATGTATACAGGGCTTTAGCCAGGATTTTATAAATATTGAGGTCATGGCTCCAAGCAAGTGCCTCACCACCACCACCCCTCTCAGGCCTTAACTGTCTGGAAAATGTTCTGTTAAATTGGATTTCAATTCAGTCACATATCTGTTCAAATATATTCTCTGGTGATTATATTGTATGGCTTCTTTGACCCTTGGGTTTGTTGACATTGGCCTTACTTCCTCTCTGTTTGGGGTCCCACAGGCTGCACTGCTGTATGTGTAAAAAATAATTCCTTTACATATTGAAGTGGTAACATGTTCCTTTTCATCGGGCTAAAGGTGACGAAATAGGAAAGTTACCATAAGGCATTGTAATACACCAAATAAGGAAATATTTTATGATTTGTATACTATATTGTCTTTTCATAAACAAATTATGTATTCCTTTTGATAAAACAGTGTTAAAAAGTTGACCCAGAACATTGAGCTTAAAAGCAGTGGTATATCCCAGGATGAGTTGTAGTATCTGGACTTCTAACAGACTTTTTATAAACTTTGTCTTAAGTTTTTGGTAACAAAGAAATTCATATGAACTATCTATATGTATGATGAACCTTGCCCTACTTTCAAAGGACACTTCTCTGGAAACATCTGGAAAGTGTTTTCAATGGGGCCCCCAAGATGTTGAAAAGAAGGCCAGTTAGCTTGAAGCCATTGGTCAGTTATCGATCCCACCCCAAGTTATGAAGAATAGATATAACGTGTTAACAGCAGAACCTCAGAGTGACTTTGGAGAATCTGGGAAACTGGTCGCTCTCCGGGCTCTTCAGAGCTTGTAAATTGATGCTGATTTCTTCGATGTAAATAAACCTTTATAATCAAGAAACAGTGTTGGCGGATTCCTCATCTCACAGCAACGCATCATCGCTACCAAATACACTACAGAGTAAAATATAAAAATATAATTATTTGCCTTCTAAATGACCACTATGTGTGACTTTAAGTTATAAAATGTAAAGTGCTTCTCTGGCCAATACTAAAACTGCCCATTTCCTAGATGAAAATACTGAGGTAATTTCCTCAGTGGTAGATAAGGCCCTGAATGTGTGAGGGCACTGCAGAAAACAGAACAGGCGTTGATGCTCTCAGTCAAGTCCCTGCTATGTGTGTGTTGATTTTTAGCCTTACAGCTTCATATGTTCTGTATGTCTTGCTGCCAGTGTGTCAGACAATATAAAGATTGTTTGTCTGTCAGGCGCGAACCACAGTGCGGCGTTGACATTGGTGCGGTGTCAATCGTTTGTAGTCATGAGGAGTTGGCGTGTCTTGCAGCGGTGTCTGCGTGTTGATGTTGGGTGTGATTGGGATTTCTCTGCACGGCTTCGGGAGTGTCAACACATTCCCATGCTGCACTCTATCAAGGCTCTGCGAGGTTAAGAGTGCAGCAGACGAGTTCAGAATCATTTCAGATGAGGCACACAAGCTTGAATACAAGCTCCCTCAGCAGTGAAAATAAATTTGTGTCGCTAAGAATATAAATTTGTATCGCTGAGCTGAATTTTACGTTTGACTTTTATACATAATTACACTTAAAGTGCTCATGTAATGCTTTTTGGCTTTTTCCCTTTCCTTTATCGTGTTATATATCTTTTTTGTGCATGTAAGGTTTACAAAGTGAAAAAGCCCAAAGTCCACCCCAAAGGGACTTACCATCTCCAACAGAAAACACTGTTCACAAACTGCTCCAAACAGCTCTATTGTAGTCCAGCCTTTACTTCAGAGACAAACGTGTGTCACTTTGTAACATGTTATAATGCTCACCTAGCTGCTAGTGTGGCAGGCCCTCATACTCTGCTTCTGACTGGGTAGTAGTCCTCACCTAGGTACCGTGCATGTTAGCCTCGTGAGACCGTCCTGATCTCGCAAGCTACAGTTTTCCACTCGCAGATCAGTCTGGCATCTTGAGGTAGAGAAAATATGGAGCCGTTCGCCAAACGACCGACCAATCAGCGTTGGTTTTGAGGCGGGTTTAGGTGTGACGCAACGAGAAGCAACTGTTCAGTCAAAACAACATGGCAGCTTCCACGGATGAGATGAGCGTAGCTATCACGCTAGTTTTATCCGAATTAGAAAGTATTCCTTCATTGAAAGAAGAGCAAAAAAAGGCACTGGAGGCTTTTCTCAGAGGAAAATATGTTTTTGCTCTTCTCACGACTGGTTTCGGCAAGAGTTTGATCTGATTGGTTGATTTGGCCCGTCTATCACCAACATAGGTGGTGATAGATGGATATGCCGAGCAAATGCGAAGCCATCCATCTGGCGGAGTCAGGTTACGTGCATGTGCGACTCCCAGCAAAGATGGAACAGAAGTGAGATGTCTCACTCTGTAGCTAAAACAGAGAGCTCAACACACAGGTTGAAAAGAGGAGCTGCAGCAATGTGCAGTACAACCTATTCTGGTACAACCTCTAAATACAATTATGAACCTGAAAATGAGCATAATATGAGCACTTTAAAACAGACACTAATTTACATTTTACAAATGTGTTGTAAAGGAAACAATATTTAAAGATCATGGCAATGTTTTCCTAAAGTTGGATTGGATAATTGTAAAATCCATTTTACGAACGTTTTAAGATTAAGAGATGAAGCATTGTCATTGTTGGGTACTCGTGGGTACAGATTTGATCATTGGCAAATCATTAACCTTTTTTTCGAATTACAACTGATTGACTGTAAGGCCAACATTTATGTATGAGGCTTAACAACATGAAAGAATGAAGTAGTAGTGGTTTTATAACACTTTATAAAGCCAGTTTGTGCAGCTTGATAAATCAAAGCTGGAGCCCCTGTAAGTTCAACTCATCCCACTGTGTATAAAAGATCAGCCGAATGCCATGGATGCTAATAAAGTTACAATGCATGAAAAAGGTCAAGTGGTTGATCCCATTACCCTTCATAAGGAGAATGACAGTGATGGCTGGCCCCAGTGGCCTGATGAGAATCAAAGTAGTGAGGTAGCACCATGAACTGCAGTGGCTTTGCCTGTTAATAGGACCTTAAATCACTTTATGATCTACATTATTTAACAAGCCTTCATCTTTTGATGCAGTTATGTATCAGCTGATATTAATTTACATCACAGTCTTCATGTTTGATGTCCTTGACATTGAACAGCTCAGACTAGTCTTCTCCCTTCTGTAGCAGCTGATAAGAAACAGTCAATATTATAATCATTTCATTTAGGGATGCACCGAATATTCGGCCACCGAAAATTTTCGGTTTTAGGCCGAAATACTTTTATCACCGAAACAATACGGCCGAAAATGTTGTGATGACGCAAACAGAAACCGCAACCTGCACGTCTGTCAGTACCCGATCCGTTCCACCTGCAAAGCGTCTCCCAAGCAAAGCGGTTGAGACGGACCACGGAGTGAAAACAATGAAAAGTACGCTCTTAGAGTCTGTCAGCACACGTTTCAGTGAGATCTATTCTGCATTAATGGATCATATAAGATCATTACTTAGATAGAAATAAATAAATGCTGAAATAATAAGAATAATAAGAATATATGCTACTACTGTATAGTATGCATTATTATTAGATATTTTTTAATATTTAAATTTTATATATTTATACAATGGATGAATATTAATAAAGTTAATACATATTAATAGAAAAAGCAATGTACTAATAATTGCTTTTATTTTTTATCTTATTTTATTTAGAATAATTTTAAATATAAGTCGTCATTTGATCTTGCTATGCCTTTGCTCTGCACTGTTGAGAGCCCGTTTCTGGCTATCGCTGCTAAAACCCCCACCTGAAAAGGGTAATTCCTTCTGCAGACATTTATAATTATCACCCCAGCTTTCCCATCAGGTCTAGAAAACAGGCACATTGTTCGCTATAGACTGAACAGGGAAGTGTGGATGACAACGCTCTCCTGACGCACCTATTAATCTGGCATCTCATCGCCAGGTTGCAATATTGCTCTAGCAAGAAGACCGCAATTGCTTGAGCCCTGGGGGGAGTGAGGGAGGAAGCAGTGGGAGAACGAGGGGGAAACAGCAGCTTTAATATGGCAGCTGATAAGGTAAGTGATGGAGTACAGCCTACGTGAAGCCCTCAACCAGGATCTCCCTATCTCTCAATCCTTTTTTTCTTGTTTTCCTCTACCCATCCACCTCCCATTTGGAATTGCAAATCAACCCATGTGTTTCTTTACAGGCGAGGTGGCAGATAAGGAGCGAGGTGTTGCACATATCAGCAATCTGAACATGTTGTTCATTTCAATTTATTTATTTTATTTCTGGCATTTATTTATCTCTCTTTCACTGCATACATGTATGGTTTCTTGTTTATGTACATATGAATGTGAGAGGATTTTTGCTTGTAAAAGTGATAAAGATAGATAGCTTGTTTGTGTGTGTTATCTGGCTCAGATTGTGTTGTATTCAAGCGTGCATTAAGGGATGGATGGATACAGAAAATACAGTTTCCCAGAAATGCTTGTGTGTGTGTTTCTGAGAGGGTTTTTGTGTAGTATGTTTCTGCGTGATTGTAACTTCACAATTCGGTTTGAGATGGGAAGGGTTAGGACGAGTAAATGGAACTTTGGGTTTGGATTGATTCAGCAGGCAATGATAGGTGAGCCCAGAGTGCCACCTGGAAGATGGCTTCCATGAGATCACAGAGTCATTCACCCCACACAGATAGACATGGAGACAGCTCTTTCTTGCTGAGCACAGAGATGGTAGAGAAAACAAGATAAGATGTATGAGCACACACACACACACACACACACACACACACACACACACACACATTCACACACAAACACTAAGGCTGTCAGTCAGTGGAGTTGGAAAAACACCAAACTCAGTTTCATCATGAACAGTAGAGAAAAGAGAAAAAGACCTGGTGGACTTGTAACCTGAAAAGTGCCTATGGGCAAGATTTGTTAGTACATGTTATTTTGTTGGTACAATGTTCACACAGAGAAACATATACTTGGGAATGAGATTGTGCTGGTAGAACCTGAAATTGCTCTTTTTTTTTAACTATTATTGAACTCTCAAACAATAACTCAACCCAGAACTGTACAGAACAGGCAGCCGGGTGTTTTAGGTTTCATATCTTAGAATAGTATGTTTATCTTATCACAAATTATCCTATACAAGCCTTTTCTTGATCTCTTCTGAGTGCACAGAAGACACACACGCACTCACACACGCACGCGCGCGCGCACACACACACACACACACACACACACATACACACACACACACACACACACACACACGCACACACAGCTTAAGCCTCATTGGCAGCGCCCAGCATGCCATGTCCACTCGACTGCTTCGGTGCCAGGTCTGATACAAGACCACGCCAAGCCACTTGCCCCTTGACGGGTGGTGTCAATCTGGGCATCCATAGATGGCTGTGACCGGCACATCATCACCCTGTCGTGGCTCTGACCAATAGTGAAAGGTCACGTATCGTGTACTTGTTCTGTGAGTAACATTCAAAACCTGCAGGAAACCAAACCGAGACTAGCATTTTCTCAGATCACTTTTCACTCACCAGTACACACACTCACATCACAAAGAGAAGGCCTTGACTTCTGCAGAGATAAATTGTTGCTATAATCAGTGGCTATTTTTAGTAGAATTACGCTGTCTGAGAGGGGACTGTTTTCCTTCACAATAACCCATTAGCCCATCAGTGTAATAGGGTTGCTTGCAAACTGATACTCTTGGCAATAACCTCACATCCACCCACAGACACACATTGACACTGTAGAGATTTTCAGCGTAAATGAGCCTCTAGGTGGTTGCCTTGATTTTTTCCTGTTTCTGTGACCATAGAACTTTCTTTACATTTCAATTCTCTTTCACTTGATGTGCCAACAGATCACCACTACAGCATTTTCCCCCTATCCCAGAATAGATAAGCGGTGTAGCCAGATGTAGATATAGACGGCTCATTCTAAGGTAATGAAAACACAAGACTTATTTTTTAGGTGATTATACACTAATGAATACATAGTTATTCATTTATATATAGACTACACACTGAACCTTTAAGTAAAGGATCTGAGTACTTCACCTAACACTTCGAAGCAGGTGTATTTTTATGTGGATACTGCACGATTAATCGCAATTTTAATCAAAATTGTAATATAAACTTGGGGGGCACAATGTTTGTTAAAGTGGCCATATTATGCACATTTTCAGGTAATTTGAGATTGTACCAGGATAGGTTTACATGGTATAATTTTCAAAAAACACCATATTTTTGTTGTATTGCACAATGATGCAGCTCCTCTTTTCACCCTGTGTCTGGTATCTGTTTTAGCTACAGAGTGAGACCTCTGAACTTCTGTAACATCTTTGTTGTCAGTCGCACATGCGCAGTAGCTAGGTAAGGATTACATGAGCTAGCTAGCTGTTTCTCCAACTTCGGCATGTACAAGGCAGGATTAGCCGGGAGACTTCTTCTAAACGAGGGCGCACTTCAAAATTTGCATGGGATACCTGCAGAACAGGGACATGTAAGTAGTTCTATACAATTTATTTTGTAGATTAGGGTGAATTTGTGTGTGTTGTAGCAGTGTTTTGCCATTGAGAACGCGCTAGCATGCTAACGGTTAGCTCCCTAGGCCCCTCGTTTCGGCTAGTGACGTAGAAAGCCGTGCAGATTTTGAACAGCTCACCTGGAGACTTACATTCAGAAACCTGTATCTCACTAAAAACAGCATGGATGTTTGTTTTGTTTTTTTTAAGTTTGTATGTGTATGGAAGCACCAGAGACACAAAATAACACCCCAAATCCCAGAAAAAGTGATTTTTTTCATAATATGGGCATTTTAAAGGCAAAATATGTTACAGAGACATCCCGGCCTACAAATCGTATCCTACAGACTAAAGAAAAAATCTTTGTTTGGTACAGTTTGGTACTTGCAAAAAATCACACTTCAATCATTTTATTTAATTTTTTTATATTTTTCAATGAAAATAAGAATAATGATACAAAAATTATCATTCCCTCCAATATCGTGAATCATATCGCAATCGCAATATCAGTCAAAATAATTGCAATTAGGTATTTTCCTCATATCGTGCAGCCCTAGTGTAGAGTACAGTTCAGTTTGGCCTTTAAGGCAGGGGTATGATTGAAACAAAGTTTGTAGGACCTGTCATCCAACCATATTGGATAACAAAAGTCTTTACAGCTGCTCCGCAAGATGTCACCCTTTGTATGCCATCAGAAAGAGGGGTGTGACACGATAATGATTAAAATGGGGATAACAGCGCACACTTTCTGACAGTCTTTCCTCGAAGGCATTAATAGTGTTGCACTTTCTCGTTTGCACAAATGAAAAGTGACAGAAATATTTGTGTGAAGAATACAAAAGAGAGGTTGAGAAGATGCGCGCAGTCTCAACTTAGATAAACGCATCAAAAGGTTCAATCCTGTTTTCTGCATTTTAGAAACAGTTCAAAGATTAGATAATTTCTCTCTCAGGAAAACTGTTTTTCACTCCTTCACCACCTGTCGACGGGGCTACTATAACTCCCTGCTCTCTGGCATCTGCAGAAGATCTCTAACCTGCTTAGAACTGATTCAAAATTCAGCTGCCAGTATTTTAACTGGAACTAAGAAACTACACCATATTTGACAGAACCTAGCATCCTTGCACTGGCTACCCAGTGCTTATTGGATTGATTACAAAATAACTTACTAATTACTTTCCTTTTGGGCTCCTGGACTTTGGGATGACTTATTTACCACCAGTGCAGCAAACTCCGTATCTTCTTTTAAATCACTTTTAAAAACTCCCTTTTCGAAATAGTGTTATTAGTTTATTTATTGCTTTTTATTGATCAAGTTGTTATGTTGTTTCAACTTGTCTAATTGTAAAGCCCTGAAGTGCTATATAAATAAAGCTATTATTACTTTTTTTTCATCTGCACACCTGGCCAGTCTTTCTCTGAAGTGGGCGTAATTGTCAGATTGTTGGTTTCAGAAAGTTACAGCAATTGTTGGAAGAGGAGTCACTTATTCTGACATCGGAAAGGTGTGGAGGAAGGGGATTTTGGATGCTGTTTGATAATCAGACAAGCATGCGGTTGAAGTAGCTTAAGCTATGACTCTGTCACTCCCAGCAACAA
Source organism: Perca fluviatilis (assembly GCF_010015445.1). Classification (NCBI taxonomy): domain Eukaryota; kingdom Metazoa; phylum Chordata; class Actinopteri; order Perciformes; family Percidae; genus Perca; species Perca fluviatilis. The sequence continues at coordinate 19,082,967 of NC_053113.1, read as the reverse complement.
AACACCAAGCTTATCACAGGAGAGAATGGGGAGTGACCAGAATAAACTTCCTCTAGGAGAACTTCATAATGAATGCTGCATTGGCGGTGGCATTCATTTAAATGCTATATGAGCAGTATCATGTGTATCGAGTGTAGCAGCACAGCTTGAGTTGTCTGCCTTAAGTGGCTTGCAGCCTCTGCTCCATTTAGGCATCCATCTCCAGCCATCTCAGTTTTCTCCTCCCCCACCCACCCCCAAATCAATTTCTAACTCCAATTAGTCATTGCATTAGACTGTGTGGAAAAACACCACTGTGCACTGTAGCCTGACAGATGTTTGGCTGCTGTTGTTGTTTGTTTGCCATGTGTTTACTGCTATTGATCAGAGGGTATTAGGGTGATAGAGGAGGGGAGGCGGGGTGACCTGGTGGAGATAAGTGTTATTGTAAAGTAAATGTGAAGCCTTGTCCATTTCAGGGGTAGAGAGAAGGGAGATACAAAAGCATTGATAGGCAGGGAGAAAGTTCTGCAGGGGGTGAGAGGCGGAGGATCAGACAAAAGTGCAGAGGGGGCCAACATCTGGCAGCAGCTGGAGAATACAGCAGGTGAGGAATACAGATAAAGAAGGTTCGGGGGGGTAGAGACTTGTGGGACAGAGATTTGGGTAGGCTTGGAGTCAGAGATTAAGGGAAGGCGAGTGGCACAAAGTGATTGTTATTGCCTGAGGTTAAATGTGTCAAAAACAAAAATGATCATGCCAGGTAATGCCTGGGGGGGGCGCGCCTGGCTATCTGGCAGTTTCTGCAGCCAGCGGTGCCCACTCCAAGAGGCCAACATGAAAAAGAGTGAATGCGATGGATGGATGGAGAGTGGGACATGAGAGGCAGGCAGAGAGAGTGGAAACTGATTCACAGGGCGATAAACAAAGAGACTGATGAGGACAGTGCAAAGGGAGATCAAAGAACCAAGCAGCTTCACAGTTTCACCCAATTCACCCGAAATTCCCCATGATGCTTTGAAGGTTCTAATCGCTCGGGCAAAACCGAAACAGTAGTTTTGACACTGCAAAAAAAAATACAAGGGCATGTTGCTTTGGGCCATAACCTAGAAGGGATAATTATACAATATAACAATACGATAATACACAATATGAAAGCATTTATTACATTATTATTTCAAGAGAAATTAAATTCAAAGCCCAGCACGATAGTAGAATACACATCCATAACGATTTACAATAAACATACTAATCAATTAACAACATTAGTAGCATGGCTAGCTGAATTATCAGAACACACTGTACTCATTTATGTGCACGGAAAATGTATTCATACATAAATCGTCTCATTTTCACGGGGTCCCCAAAATGAGGCCGCATAGTAAACACCATTCACATGATTATACGTATTAGATATTCAAATGTGTGCATGCACAAACAAGCAATGAGCAATTGCTTTATTTTCTTACTATATTCTATTGTATCCTTTTCCTTTTTAGAGGTGAAACTATAAGATTAGAGAAAGTCCATATTGTTAAAAGTATTTTCTCTTATCTCTTTCCTATTCTCTCTTCTTCTCTTCTGTCATCTCATCTCTGCCCCGCTCTTGTTTGCGCCACGATGTCACAGCTCTGTGTTGCAATTTCAACATTTCAATATTTCATATAATATTTCCAGAGCAGAGAGCAGTGTTGCTGAATTATTTAGCACCACCGGAAATCTGTGTGAAGAAACTCTGACACACACACACACACACACACACACACACACACACACACACACACACACACACACACACACACATACACACACACACACACACAATACTAATAGACTGGCACAAACACACTGTAGATTTATGGCTCTGGCTTTGGACATTTGCCAGTGAAAAGTGTGAAATGGTCATTCTTGAACTGTGACCTGGGAAAAAGAGAGGTAGATCAATCAGGTGAACTGATCCCCCCCGTTCTATACAGTAATCACCATCCGCAGTCCTGTCCTGGGGCTGATGGACGACCACTCTCTAACCCATCTTCTCTTTTCTCCTCCACAGATACTCACACACATGCATACTGTAGACACATATACACCCAGGCATGCACGGTTACCTATAAATCAGGCAGACAGGCCTCTTGGTCCCTTCCTACGGCGAGCATTGTCATGGATATGTGACATTTTCTATGAGTAGATTGAGGAATCCTGCAGGAATGTAATTTGTAGCTTCTTAATACACCATCAACAGCTTGTGCGCGCATTGTTTGTGCTCACCGGCACAGCCTTTGTGCATCTGCTAGAAGCATAATTTTAAGCCTTTATGCACATGGGCACCATTTGTATTGAATTTGGTTTTGTCACACTATCTCATTTCTTAGTAGATGGATTAAACCTTTACATAATTCAAATCAATATTACAATCTACTGATTTGTGTAAGCTATTCATTTGGCACCATTTCACAAAATCTCTTTATTAGCTGAGAAAAGGCACTTCTAATCCAGACCTACACCAGGACCACACTGCATTAGTACACTGACTGATACCCCATATCGACTCTCACCAGCTTGGTGTGTGTGTGTGTGTGTGTGTGTGCGTGTGCGTGTGCGTGTGCGTGTGCGTGTGCGTGTGCGTGCTGAGCCTCTTCCAAGGCGTCTGATCAACTCTCTAGAGCTGAGCTGATGCACACCACGATCAATACCTGGCCTCCAATACCCTTCTTCATATACTCAGCAATGTCTGAGGCATGGCCCTCTCTTTCTCTTTGTACCTCACCCTTTATTCTGCAGCCTGTAATACAGCTTGTTTTCACAAAAGGAACCAAGCATCATAATAAGCTGTATTATTATCCAGCTCGCGGGGAATTCATCGGGAGCCTCTCACCCTGCCTTCATTTCTTTTATTTTGCTCACTCTTCTTTCTGCACATTATTTTACATTTCTCCCCCACCACTTCCATTCTCCCTCTCTCTTTCTCTGTACCTACCTATTACTGGTGAGTCGATTTCACGATTCAGTGATGCAGAGAGGGTACAGTAGAACATGCGGTGTGCGAGTGTGAATAACAATAGCTGTCTATGCCTCATAAGAGAAACCCTAATTACATGCACTGGCACAAAATCACATGCCTCATAAAAGCACAAATGGTCATTTCAGACAAAAAGTCGCTGTGTTGTTCTGGGTGATTTTAGCAAATTATGTTTGGAAATCACCAAAGGTGCCATTGAAGCCATAGTCTGTACTTTCTTTGCTTGTAGTTTGTTTTTATTTTTGAAGAAGAGATAATACTATTTAGTTTATGCTCAATATTTTACTGAATATTATTGCAAGCTAGTGCTCATATTAGTTTACTCTGCTTCTTTCTTTCTTCTGTTTATGTGTGCGTAGACAGAAATTAGTGCAGTCATTAGCGATGCATAAAAAAGAGCATGTCTTCATTATTTATATTCTTGATTCTTTGGCATAATCAACTCAGAGCATCTTCATAATACCAAACTGGATTTTATTTTGCTCATTTGTGCTGAATGAATCAATATTTTGATCTGTAATTAAAGTGGGAGCAATGAAAGTGCATGGCAGAGAGAAAGAAAGGAACACTTTAACAATATATATTGCTACACACACACTTACACACTACCCATTCTCAGCTCGGTTCAAGGCTTACTGGTGAATTGAGATGATGATGAGATGTTGACTTATCGCCTGTTGCCATAGGAATGTGAATTGAGTTATCTAGCAACATAACAACATAAACCATCTGCAAAACACATCTGCCCATTACTCAGAAACATACGATGTGTCTCTCTGTTATTATACATGCACTATAGAAAACAGCGCAGGAGATGGTCGAGGAAAGAAATCCAAAACTGTAGATATCAGAGAGGCAATTAGGCTATGGACTCTGATGTAGGCTGTCGAATCAACATCTATTCAACATGTACATGCTTGCTGGGTTGCTTTGTTTGTCTCCAGCTATTTGAGAGTGGGCTGCGAAGTGGGCTATTACAGCACCATTGTCCGGGTAGAAAGGCTGTCAAAAAGGAAACTTAATATATTGACATAACTTGACAATTTTTTTTAATGTTTTCTGTCTTGTGGATGGCTCAGCCAGTGGTGGGGCATTGAGAGAAAAGTCAGAGAGGTCAGCTCCGTCATTGTGAACAGCACAATCTGTCTTATGTTTTGTTTTTGACATTACAAATATCCAAATAGCACTGAAAGCAACTGATGCATTCTCGCCCTCAGGCGCACATGTAAACATTTGTTCACATGATGCTGCGGTTGAATGGAAAGTGAATGTGAATTTGACACATTTTTATATCTCAACACTACACTACACTCTCTTCATCTTCGCTGTGCTAGCCTATACTTGAAGTCATCATGTTTACATTCTGCTTCTCCTGTTGCTTTTCTCAATGCTTTTCTGGTCTCTTTCTGGTTTGTCTTCGCTCATTCCTCTCCATTGTTTGCTTTCTCTATGACTGTGACCTTCTCTCTTTTTCATTACCATCATCTCACCTTTAGCCATATCACCCGTTTCTCTAGTGTGTGTGTGTGTGTGTGTGTGTGTGTGTGTCGTCGAGGGCCGGAGTTGAAGTTTTCCGTGTGTGACAGAAGATTCTCTTGGTGACATTTGAAGAGGCTTGTGCGTTATGACTCTGGCTTATTGTTATGGAACGATGCTGCTCCTGCTGCTATGCTGCAACCCTCCAGCTGCCCTATAGGAGACATACAGACTGAAACTCAAAGGAATCCAGACTTTTGATTATAACAGATATCTGCAGCCTGGAATATAGATATTCTTTTCCAATCTCACTCTTTTTCTGCCCTAACACCCACACACACTTCTCTGTCATGCGCTTAGCACACAGGTCAACATATAGTGCAGAGTTTGACCAAGCAAGACTCCCCCAGGCCTGGGACGATAGAGTTGAATAAATTGCAGGCACTGAAGACCTGAGGATACGGAACACAAACTCTCTCACACACACAGAGCAGAAGAAAGAGACATAAAGCCAAAAGCAGAGACAGAACTGAAGATTTCATTTCCCAAATGTGATCCATTGTGTTGCAGACCCATGAGCACACTAAACTTCCAATGGATCATCACATTCCCACTCATTAAGGGACAACAGGATGACAACAATTGTAACCATCCTCTGCCTAAAGACCAGAAACACAGAGTGACATGCTGCCGTCAGTATTTTCCTCGCACTGTAATCTTCGCTGGCTGCTGCTTTTTAATTGGCTGATGGAAGACAAATAATTGCTTTGAGGGGAGCTGATCTCGGTCCTAATTCAATCTTCTCACCACCCAAATCCCCACTCAAATACACTAATGCACATTAATGAGATTTCATAGCTCTTAATGGGAGACAATGATGGTGCAGGTTTTTACGACGTGCGTTTGCTTGTGTTTGACTTTAACGGATGTGCGTGGTGTCTGTCTGGTCTAAATCTGTTTTCATTAGCTGTTGCATGAGCTCATGTGTACTTATCCATCTGTTGTGGGGATGCATGCACAGTGGGCAGCATAGACACATAGAGCACATACCCACTGGGTGTTAAATAGAAAAACACAGATACAAACATTTTAGTGCCTTTTGGAATGACTTTCTCTCTTTCAACTATTCCTCCACCAAGACACTGCTATCTGTTTCCCCTTTTTTCCATAGAAGTGTCTTTTGTCCTTGGTGGATGACAATAAAGCTAAATAATTGAAAGCATTAATATAGATGCGCGTAGTATGGGGAATGTGTGTCAGGTCTCCTTTAAGTTATGGAGTCATTAACATGGCATTGCTCCTTGCACACAGTGATTTACCTGGACTTTGACACACTATGCAAATCAAATGCACATCATTGCAGGGCCAGTATTTATCCAGAACTTCTAATACACAACAAGGCTCCGGGGTGTAAACATTTGTCTTGACCTTTGCGTTTGACTTTTGGAAAGGATTCCTGAGAATCTGCAGTGGCTCAGACAATGCTCTTACCTTCACACTCCCAAACTCTTCCACATATCCAGTATAGACCTGCACAGAGATGGTAGAAAAGCATACTCATTCAGGCCTCAGACAGTTATTAAACCAAACAATATGACATTTCAAAAATCCTGCGGCAAAACCACAAAGGAGTAGCCAGTGATGCTGACAACACATTAGGTAGTTGACAATATGGATAAAATGGGTCTAAATGGGTTATGGCAGGTGTTGTGAGTCCAACTTTGTTCTAATGTTTATCACATCTCTCATTGTCATTCTGTTTATCTGTATCATACTACTGCCACCTCTACTGAATGTCTGATGCCTCTACAGTTGCTCTTTCTGATGTTTTTTGGAGAACAGTCTAGCTGCAGAGCTCCAGCCATTTTGGTTCAGGGTGCCTTTCATCACGCTTCCTCGTCCATGTTTGACAGTTGATGTCACACACTGAGGAAACCATCCTTTCGCCTACTCGACGGTGTACAAAAATCCTGCGTGATGAACCGAAGATTTCAAATTTTGATTCATCAGTCCATAGCACCTTCTTCCAGTCTTCAGCAGTACATTGACGATGTTTCTTGGCCCAGGCAAGCCTCTTTTTCTTATTCTGATGTCTTAGCAATGGCTTTCTTGCTGCAACTCGACCTATCAAACCTGCAGCTCGAAGTCTTCTCTTTACAGTTGAAACTGAGACTTGCTTATTACGACCACTATTAAGCTGTGCTTGAAGCTGTTGCCCTGTGAGCTGCCTATCACACAAGCTGTTGACTCTCAGAAACTTGTCTTCTGATTCTGTTGTGGCTTTGGGTCTGCCAGACCTCTTCCTGTCAGAGTTTCCCCCAGTTTCTAAGTGCCTTTTGATGGTGAAGAATACTGTACTCACTGACACCTTGACTTTCTTCGCAATTTCTCTGTAGGAAAGACCAACATTCTTAAGTGTTATGATGGTCTGCCTCTCTTCCATTGTTAATTGCCTTTTTCCCGCCATTTTTATAGCAACACACTACTTTCTGCAGTACAATACTGTTCAAATAATGCTCACGAGGGTACGGTACCACAGAGTGTTCCAACAATACTTTTATACAAACAGAGGGGGTTGTAAGTAATCCAGACAAGTTGGAACACCTGTGGGAATTGGTAGCACCAACTTTCAAAGCTTGATCAACCTCCATTGCTGCAGAACAGCTTTACGTTGCTTACCCATTTCTTGTTCCCTGAAAAAGATACATTGGACTTGAACTGCTAAAATTTCAATAAAAAACAAAAGAAATTGGGGTGTTCTAAAACTTTTGACCAGTAGTGTCAAAAGTACTGGTCCAAAGTTTTAGAACACCCCAGCTTTTAATGTTCAGTTTCTGTAAAACTTTCCGAGAGGTTTTAATTCAACTAACTACTGAGGTCGCAGTTAATAGTGGTGTTGTACTGGACTGCATTATATTAACAAAACATTAGCAACCCCACTCATATAGTGTAGGTCCACACTGGCTTCAGCCCTTCTACTACATTAAGTTCAGGTCTAACCTGTCACAATAGCACTGAAGCTTAGCCAGCTAGGCCTCAGTGCCCATTGCTGCAGGAATCATCTCACACACATGCCACATAAAAAGACACCCAAACACGAATTACACACCATACCAATCTCTGTTGCTCTAACAGAGCTATTAGGCAGTGCTGATAGCTAAGGCATAAACCCACTGCCTCGATCGCAGAACCATTACACACCATGTGTACGTGTGTATGTGTGTGTGCAAAATAGGTAATGCTCTTCTGACTCCTTTGCTGAGTCCAGAGCTTCATCATCATTAGAGCTGCTGCAGTGATAAGACAAAATGATAGAGGGATGAGGAGAGAGAGAGACAGAAAGAGATTTGGTTCTGCAGCTGAGGTACCAAGGGGATTGCCTTCACAAGTCCCACCTACCTAATAGACTCTCTCACCAGGTCTAATGACACAGATGACACGCACGCACCCACACACACGCACACACACAGACACTCTCCCTTTTTGATCATTAACATTTCATGCCACATTGATGGTTCTGCACAAAAATAAAATTAACTGAGTGCTATGAAAGCCAAGCTGAAGCATCCTGAAGTGTTACATTTTGGTTTATCATTAATGCCTAATAGTATGTTTGGCTTGTAGCTGGAACTGACATTCAGTTAAAGAACCCAACTTTCTTTTTTTTTTGCATTCATCCTTTTTTTCCCATTCCAACCTTTCTCCCCGCCTTATTTCTCTTCTTTCTAATCTTCCCCGCATTGCTCTTATCTGATCTACCTTCATTAACATCGCAGCCTCGTTAGGGTTCCCCGAAACGTTAATCTCGTTAGGAACAATCAGCAGCCCGGCTCCGAGATGGCCTCACACAATGTACAGAGAACTATGGCAAAGTTGTTTCTTTTTTTACTTCTTTTCATCTTTACTTCCTTTGTGTGTTTCACTTATTTTCATTTTTCTTATACTTTACATTTCAGACATTGAACTGCTCCTCAGAGTGGCCTTGTATGAGTCGGCATGTTGGGGATCAGTGTCCTGCTAAAACCTCTGATCTTTAACACTGTTGCTAAAGGTATTAGCCCACACTAAATGAACTATGTTGCTGAAAAATGTGGGCACCATTGCATCTAGGACAAAAGGTGATAGTACAAAGCTAATTTAGAAGATATCGAGCATGTGAGAGAGAATGTGATACAGCTTGTGTGTACCTTCATTACCATATTCATCAAGGTTGTTTTAAGCCATGATTCTTATCTTCTGTCATTAGCCCGGCTACATTTCACCAGTCCTTGGGAGCGACCTCTCTTTTTTTTCACTTTCCTTCCTCCCCTTCATTCTTTTATCTCTAAGGAAACAGGCAGAGACATTGCGCTAATGTTTAGACCTTCCATCATAAAGCTGATTGGTTATGGCGCTTGACAATGATTGGATTTTAATTGATTAGTCACAACCTAATTGGCTAATAGGCGGCAGCTTAATGAAAATGAGAAGACTTGAAGGCAACTTAGCCTCAGTCTTCATCTGCAGTACTGGAAGAGACATCCATCCGTCCATCCATTATTTGCTGCTCATCCAGGGCTGGGTTGCCTTGGCAGCAGGCTAAGCAAGATAGTCCAAACATCCTCCCCAGTATCGTCTTTCAGCCCCTTCCTGCAGCATTCTCAAGCCAGATGAGCTATATATGTAATACATTCAGCGTGCTAAAGGTCACTTGTCTGAAGCCAACAGAACCACATCATCTGCAAGGAGCAGAGAAGCAATTCAGCGGTCTTCAAACTAGACACTCCTCCTCCACAGGCTGCGTCTTGAAATCCTGTCTATAAAGATCAACACCAGACTCATTGACAAGGGACAGTCCCTGAGGAGCCAAAACCCACTGAAAACGCCTTTGACTTCCTGCCGGGGCTACTGTCACAGCTCTTGGTCTGGTTATACAGTATAAGGGCTGGTCCATCACTCGGTCTTATATAGGGAGGACACCAGAAGGTATACCAGAAATCCACTCTTCCCCCATGCGGACCGGAGTGTGATTCATTATGTGTGGGTTTTAAAAGGTGCATTTATTCATTATATATTATTTGTTAAATACAATATTGATTGTAATATACAATATTGACATGTATGCATTGGAATGCATACATGTGGAACGTGTTTCCTGTAATGTTGTTGATGATTATGAGGAGAAAGATGATAATGTGGAATATGTTATTATAATTGAAGCCAAATCAATCAGTTTTTCTTTTGGTCTTCATGGCAATCAGAGGGAGCCAGTGCACAATTCTCCGTGTGAAGTTTACATAACAATAGAAGTGGAAACGATTGCTCCATGTCAGTGGGACTGGCCGCTAATTAAATTTCACAGACTTTCACCCCCACATTCACGGAGACACACAAAGAGTCATGGTAAAAAGAATGTATGCACGATAATGGCAATGTATCTTAGGATGAAAGATTGTTTATCTGGATCATTGCCAAAGCTTAACTTGAAAAATGATTTGGGCTTTCCTTCATTTAATTCCTTTCTTTTTTTGTTATAATGAGTTTGGCTGTGTTTCTGTGCATCAGTATAGGAATACTCTAGACTGAAACCTTTGCATTTTCAGCCTGAAATTAAAATGTTAATTAATTGATATTCATTCCATCGAGCTACCTAGACCAACATACACCATATCACTACCTTTCACTTATCACAGCATTAACTGTTGTACATTTGTCTGCTATTTTCTCAGCAGGGTTACGTTTGATAAGAGTTTTACTCTAAGTGTGTGTGATAATCTGTCACTGTGGGCTGTGGATTTGGTCTTTAAACGCTCAGTCAATGCTGTTTATTCTGCAGTCTGTCTGATAATTAAAGATCAGATCTCATGGCAGTCATTAAAGAGATCACTATGTGTGAGCAGTGGGGGACATGATGAGGGAAAAGATCATTGGGTTCTGTGTAGTACACCAGGAAACCTACTGCAAAGGGCACAGACCGCTCACAGCATGCACACTGGTCTGTCTCTGAGAGATAGAGAGATAGAGAGAGAGAGAGAGAGAGAGAGAGAGTGAAAGTGTGTGTGTGCGTGTGTGGTAAACCTTGTGTTGGCATTGACAACAAAAGATGAAGATAAATTAGAAAACCATGTTTTTTTCTCTTTGTTCTAGCTTTGTATCCACAGTAAGCTGGCATTTTCCACCCTCAAAAATGGAGGTTCTTGAAAACGCTCCCTAAAGTGAATACTGTAAATCTGAAGATGCCAGTCTAATGTAGTAGTGTGGACTGGGGAAAACAAATACTGTCAGATTGCCAACTTTTCACAGACCAACACTGCTCTTAATCACAATGTTAAAAAGCCTATTTAAAATGATCAGATTTCTAGATTTTTGTTTTGTGTTTTTGTGTCTTGACAGAATCACCTGTCCATGGCAGCAATCTGTCAATCGCTTAACCCCTGCTAAAAATATTAAGATCTGTTTTTGACCAGCTGTTCAGCTTCTGCTTCAGTGTTTAATTGCCTAACCCTAACCATGCCTTAAACATGGTGTATTTATATCTTTCCCTAATCTTAACCATACTGTCGCCATCTGCAGATATTGTACTGTTAAGAGACTGTACTGTATGGAAGCCAGACTTCATAGAATGTTGGCATTTGATGTAAAAATAGTTTTTTGCCAATATGTTCATGTCTGGCGGTTGAAAACAGAAGACATTTGGGGGGTTTTCCATTGTTTTGATGTTTTGGATGGAGAAGTTGCAGAAAATGACCTTAAATTAGGAAATGGAAAACATTCCACGTGTAAATGGTGTTTTCAGATTGAGCCACATTAGTGTAGACTTCATCTGATTGGTGTGTGTTTAACATTAAATCTCAACCTTACTTCTGGCTTTTTGTGCATCTTCTTTCTTCTGTCCTGTGACCCTCAACCTACCTTAACTGTGTGTGTGTGTCTATATGTGTTCACAGGGCCAAGTGCATTACAAACACAGGCATAGAATGATTTGTCGATGCACGTGTGTTTTCATCCTCACTCCGCTCCCAGATCTGCCAGCACTTAGATATGGTTCCACTATGTTCATCTTCCCCCGATCCTCACCCCTCCTCCAGCTCTACTCTTTCCAGGGTAGCTTCCTTTCTTTCCCCCAGAGGGGATTAGTTTCTCCTCTATGAAGTACAACTTGACCTTAACCCTCTCTCATTCTCTCCTACACTGCTATTACCACTCCCCTCATCACCATTTGATGTAAATGCAAATGATTCATCATCCTCCACTGATACAGCATCAGCTGCCCATGACTGGGGAGGAAAAAGAGGCTTTTTATGGAGTAGTTCTCTTTTCTGACAAGTCACTTACCTCAAAGAGGCTCATTTACAGTTTTTTTTCAATTGCTTAAGCACAATTTTACACAACCACACACCCAATTAGCAGAACACCTCAGACCCTTTGCAAAATGAAACACTCTTGCAAAAACTATACACTAATTTATAAAAAACATATTTGGAAAATATAATTTATTTCTCTCCATATACCTAAATCAGTCAACGTGTCAACATGGAAAATCACAACAAAACAGGTCCCAGTTTTAATGCTACTACAGTAGTGTGCATACCACGGTTAGCTCAGCAAACAACAGACAAACATAAAATACGGTATCCAGTACAGGTTACAATCACAAAAATACACAGAAATACACAGAAAAATACTAGACATTATCTCTTCGCCTAGCTGGATCTGGCCAGAGAATTTCATCAACATCACAGGCAAACATCCTCATTGGCAAGACAACCGTCTTGAATTTCGAATCCATCCTTGCACAGCTGCGGCTTCGACTTGGTCACAGACATGGCCTGAATGAGGGGTACCTGAGCCTGGGGCCAGAGATTGTAAACCCTCGCGTGAATATGGGCCCCCTTCCTCCTTGTCGTTCTCGACCCTCAATCCTCAAATGTCACAGGGAGGGGTATCAAAAGTGCTGATATGGTGCATACAATGAGCAGCTGATTACTGTAACTGTAGACAGATTTTCTTTTACCTGTTTCCTTGTTGAAATGTCCTCATGACAGATGCCGCTGTATATCTGCTAAGATTTGGCTGAACTCTTAGTCCAGCCTCCCTCAGCATCAATCTGTGGTTCACCACATGGTCCACTAGTGTTGCACAACTTTCATTTGATAAATTTGGTCCTCTTCTTCTTTGAGCATATTCTCCGGCTTCAGGTCTCCCTCTCCCTCTCCCTCTCCCTCTCCCTCTTCCTCCACCTCAGCCACTACCTCTGGCTGGGCCTCTTCCTCTTCCTCTACCTCCTTCTCCTCCTCTATGGATTCCCTCTCTCACTCTCAGTCTTCTTCTTCTGACTCCTTCCATTTTGGTTGAGGTCAGGTGAACTTACCTGCTGCATTTTATATAGCGCTTAAACCTGATTGGTGTGTCTACAATTAAGCAATCATGTGTTTGCGCACCTGGTGGCTGTGTTTAACCAATTGGTTCATGGGTGTGTTCATTTGAAAGCCTTTGCTTTGAAATTGCAAGGAAATGACATCATGATACATTTCTGTGTCAAATGCATACAGGTGTGTTTAGTGTTTTGGAAATCACTGTGTGTGATGTTTTGCAAAAAGTGTGAAACTGACAATGTGCTTACAGTTGTGCAGATCTAGGCTAGTGTTTTGCTTCTTGAGTGTAATTTTTTGCTACTTGTGGGAAAGTTTTAATTTTAGTGTGTAAGCAATTGTAAAAAAACTGTAAACATCACTGGAACATAATTTAATGTGTGAGGTGAATCTAGAAGTGTGGAGGAGTCGTACTCGTTAAGTCTGAAAATACCAATGCCTTTTTTGTTTTTACATATACTGTAATACCCAACTAGTAATGGTTATTCTTATTTTTTCTCAGCCCCCCTCCTCCTCCTCCTATGTGGACAGCAGGCACTCAGTCTCTTATCAGTAGAATCAGCCAAGCACAGCCACTTTTGTGCCGCAGATAGTCAGGAATTGGCTGACGACGTGGAACGGCTACCGAGAAAGAGAGAGATATTAAAGATGAGGAGGGGCAAGAAGGGGCGGGAGGGGGTGTGCAAGAGAAATGATTAATCTAAAAAAAAAAAAAAAAGAGGAAAAAAAGCTGTTTGTTTTCTTCATAGAAAAATACCTGGAGATAAGATGGAACTTTTTCTTGCAATCACAAAATCAAGCGCAGTCTGTCTTTTGCACAGCATAACATATCTCCAACACCATCTTCAAAACAAAAACTGGCAAGCGAGCATTTCTGTGTGACTTTTAGAAATCCTTGACTCTCCAACTTTTCTGCCTCACAGTTAAATTCAAATAAAACAAGTACAGATTTTCAAACCACACCCTACATACTCATTAAGTCTAAGCTCATTTGAAAGTAAGATCACATTGCAGCTAATCAGCCAGGAAGCCGATCATCCCCACCTGCCTTGCCTCATCTCCTCGAAGGTAAATTCAGTCATATTTGACAAGGTGGCGTGCTAGCTGGTGTTAGCAACTGAACCAAGAGCAAACAAAGCTTTTAAAATATCAAATACTTACACAACAGGTGAGTTAGAGGGATGTCGAGGAAACTTTGTGTGTTCACGGATTATGGGAGATTAAAATTGCAGGTAAGGTGTAAAGATATTTAATGACAGGGCAAATCAACACTGAGTCACAGGTTAGAAAACCGCTGATGAACTATGCTCAGTGGCTTGAAACTTTCAAGGTTGTTAAAGCCTATTTAGAGTAGAATGGTTTGATTACACCAAATAGGTGTCAGAGATTCTAAGTTTCTTTCGTTGCGTCACAGTAATAACTTGAGCAATAATTACACCACTTAAACGTACAATGTACCACTCATCCAGCCTCCCCACACTCAGTTTCCTTTGACTAGTCATTATCTGGTATTCAGGATCCTTGCAGGATCATATGTCGTGCAGTGGGGACATTGCAGGGGCGACGGCTGCAAAATATGAATAGGTGAACAATATGGATACATGTTCGGTGACAGGCAGCGAATGAACTCGATTCGATGTCTTAAAGCAACACTAGAGAACTTTTCCTGCTTCGGTCTCCCTACAGGTTGGAAGCGGAATTGTCCATTACATTACATTATGCAAGTTTGCCAGATCGAGTAGTGCGAGCTGTAGTTCCAATGAGACAACCTGTAGGGGAACCAAAGCAGGAAAAGTTCTCTAGTGTTGCTTTAAAATTCAGGGAAAGAAATATAGGTGGGTTGAGGGTGATGTTGGGGTAATCTATCCATTTTAATGCATCTCATTAATAAGGAACAGGAGGCCTTGTAATATGGAAAGTGGTGGAAGAAGGAGAAAAAAAGGAAAGGAGAGGGGGAAGAGAGGGATGAGGGGAAGATGTTGAGGTGTAATCAGACTATAATTAAACTACTCTCTCATCCACATTTAGGGGCGTGCATATGCACACAAATAGGACACCTTACATGGTTTTGTATGGGCACACTGTACAGACAGATATTGTTGTTCTGTGAAACACTACAAACGGCAGATAAACCTAAATGTTCATATGCATTACAAGTACTGTAATGTCTCTTTTTACTTGCTTTACATATGTGGGCTGCAGTTTGGTAGCTGCACAGACGCTGCAGATCTAAAGCATGTTGGCATTTTGGTGACCTTGAAATGCACCTGTCTCTTGGCTTGGTATTTCACTGCCCTGCACACCTGGCATAGCACAATGGTGGGAGGGCTGTGACAATGAAATGGGTGTTGCATTTAAATGAGGTAGTGTTGTTGGTATTTTTCTTTTATTTATGTTAAAGCTTTATAAAAGAAATATGTATGCATGTTAGTATTTATGTATTTTACTGAGACCAGGCTTGTATACCTTAGATCCCCAAGGCTTGTTAGCAAATAAATGATCGACATCAGAGCTGTCTGTGTTTTTTCCGTTCTACAACCATCACACAACACAACGCAGAGACCATCATCAGCGGCAATAAAATTGTTAACAGGGACGTTATTAACTGTACACAAATGAAGAGAAGTGAAAACCTTTTGCACTTCTCTTACAATACTGCCCTTAGGAAGGAATGACCGATAAACAACTGGCTGGAGAAAGAAACTTGAATAGTTTAGCTAAAGAGGGCCAGATACTGGCCTGAAGTTCGACAGGTGGCAAATGAGGACATTTTATAATTTTTCTCCAAGCTTTATATTATTAAACACCTGTCAATAAATTCCCACCAGCAGTGCATCTGTATGCTTTTCCAAAGTTACCTAGGCCGCAACAACTGCCTCATGAATTATGTCTTTAGTTTCAACCTGTCTTGCATAAGTTGCAACTGAAGCAATGCACTTTTAAAAGTTCTCATTGGATTGGCCGTGACTGGTGCCAATCCTCAATACCCTAACTTTTTATACATTCCCTATAATCCTACACGTATACTACACACAACTGTGCTACATGTCTCGGCTACAAAAATATATAAAAATAAAAATATACATTACATTATACATACTATACATTCATTAGCAACCACCCGCTGTACACTTTGCCATTGTTTTTATCAACTGCATTTTTCATCATGCACCACCGATTCACAAAAAATAGGGCCCACAGTCTCTTTCTCATTGACTGGCTCAAATGTTGCATTAGCATAATCTAGCATGGTAAATGTGTGAGTCATGGGGGAAAAGATTATCATCAGAAAGGTTATCCAAATTTCCAGTGCCACATACACACACCAGCACCGAAAGGACGATAGCAAGATATTGTAAATGATAAAAAATTAGAATAGGTGTATGACTAATGCATAAGATTCTTATCAGATGGTATCATTTTGCAGGTCTTGTGGGCTCCGCCGTTGTAATCAGATTAGTTTAAACAATTAATGAACAGCAGATATGAGAAACTGATTGGATTATAGTTCGCTTATTCTGCTTGCATTACTGCGATCGCTTGACGACTGACTTCCTGCTATAACATGACCTCCAAAACCTGGCGTCAGGGTGGTTCTCAGTGCATGATTGACAGCAGCTTGAGGTTGCTGCTCTGTAGACTAAATTATGTATATGTACAATGCATATATGCTGACATATTGTGGACATCATGTACATGCCACATGGTGCACATGTTGCTTCTTAGCATTTGATCAATTGAGCAACCAAGCTCTCTTTTGAGCAATCAGCGATTGATTTGTAGAATTACAAGTAGTCAAAAGCAGAGGTCTGAATTCAGTGGACAATTGACATGATCGATTTACAACCAGAAGAAAATTGACGAAGGAGCTGCAGCATGCATCGATTGAAGAAAAAAAAAAAAACCTTGGTCTGGCCTTCCCAGTGAAGTTTAGTAAAAATGCCAGGACACAAACAGATGAGTGAAGATTAGGTTGTATCGAGAAGAAAAAAAACTCCCTCCTTTTCTCCTATTCACCTCTCTCTCTCTCCCTCTCTTCGGTCCAACAGATTCAGCTGCAGCGAAGGGACCATGAAAAATGGATGAGTGTGTTTCTTTCTCACTTCTTTCTTTTTCCATCCCTTCTTTCTCCCTCACTGCAGTCTGATCATGCGTAACTGTGATATATTCATTTTGCCAGTAATGAATGAAGGACAGAGTTTCTTCTTCATGTTTTATTTTTTATTTTTTTTATCTCGCAGAGAATAGAATGAGCAGAAACAAAAAAAAGTCATCACTGCTGCTCACAAAACCGTGAGCGAGTAACACAAACTAGAGAGAGGGTTAATGAAGCTTTGGGTTTCTATCTTTTTCACACCTGGAGCTCCCCTACACACACACACACACACACACACACTTACAGAAAAAACCCACGTGTCAGTCGATACATCAGCCACCAGTGCCAGACACCTCCCACACCTTCTTGCTTCAACACTTGTGAATTGTTTGATTCAGTATTTGGATTTATGCATAAATGTATTCCTCTCAAAAGCCACTAAATCTGTGTGTGTGTGTGTGTGCGCGCGCGCATGCGCGTGTGCGTGTGCATGCGTGTGTGTGTGTGTGTGAGTGAGTGAGTGAGTGAGTGAGTGAGTGAGTGAGTGAGTGAGAGAGAGAGAGAGAGAGAGAGAGAGAGATGGCTTATACACAGCCTGAATGTGGCAGTATGAACAGAAGAGGAGACATAAGGAAGATTGACCTTTCTCTAATCAACTCCATGTGTGTGTTTGCGTGTGCATTTGGTATAAGTCGATATACCGCTACACAATTCTGATGAGCCCATGCAGCTCGCCTCTAACCATGAGAACATTAGTTGATACTTATCCAGTTTTACAGATGTGGACTGTTGAGCTGGAATCAGCGACTGACTGACTTTGATCACGTATTCACATTAACCTGAATGACCTGAAGTGACAACGAACCAGTGCTCTAGCTTGAAGATGATTGATGAATACCAACCACTGGATGCAAGCTCAGAAATTACTACGCTGACATCGGGTAAATCTTTATCAGCTGACAATATTCCCCTTTGTTATTTACACCTGCAAGAGCTTTCATGTAGCTTCAGATCAGAGAGAAAATAAAACACCACAGGGAAAGATTATTATAATTTCCATTTTATTTTAATAGCCTGTTACTAACCTTAACTGGTCTTTTCCTGCACCTTAGCCCCTCTGCAACCCGGCGTTGCACACCCTTGTCTCCTCCTTCTCCTCAGAAATTGCTTCAGCCCTGCATTCCTTTTGATGCTAAGAGGCCTTTGAACTGCAGCCAGCATCTTCATGCTGCCCTCGGTGGCGAGTCTGCGAGCAACTCAAATATTCATAGGGACCAGACTTCTCCTAGAATACTGATGGATGCTGCTCTTCACTCTGTGGACGGGAGCACAAGTGTCAAGTTGGGCCAAACCTGGGACAGGGATACAGTATGTGAACCATGTTACGGCACTGGCTGTAAAAATGGTTACAGAGCTGTCAGTAGAATGGCTTATGTCATGTAATGGATACTACTGCAAGGTGCAAGGACTTTCTTTTATTTCCACGAAGGTCATCAGCATGGGTTATCCTGCTCTCTCTGGTTATAGGGTCGACTGTAAACATTGTTATGGGGGTCGCCCAGAGGTTTGTGTTGAAGTTCATGGTTAGGTCACAACAGGACAATAAGGCTGTCATGCAACGATGCATTCAGTTTCATTAATGAGTTGAAATGGTGTTGGCTAAGAGCCTAATGCGCTCTAAATCTAGAATTTGGCTGTTTGAAGAAGCTTCATTATTTCTGCAAAACGTTCATCTTCCTCTGTAGCCATGACGCTAGCAAATGGCCAGTGTCAGGTGGTAGCCTCACCAAACCAAAGCCTTGTGTTACGCATGGCTGTGCTCCATTATGCAGACTCTAGCTTGAGATTAAAGCCATTTTTCATAACCAAATATCATTTGGGGCTGATTATAGCACAATAGGTTTCTTTTCCCTTGTGGTATTCAGTTCAATTTATCACACGCTTGACAACACAGGCATTCTACAGTTGATTACTAGACAGTAGCAATTGTAAGTAATACATATGTTCTTAGCACCCTGTCAACTGGGTCTTGAGGCCAGCGTAGTGCTATTTCACACTAGCAGATCCAGACTCTCTGCTCTGACATTTTCATTGATTGTGAATGATGAAGAACATGCTGAGCAGTCTCTGCTGTGCCACAAGAAAGATGCATTAGTGTGATCAATCTTCATGTTTAGTTTGAGATTTTGATTTTCCTCTTTTCTGTGTGTAGTTGTGTGTGTGTGTGTGTGTGTGTGTGTCTGTTTAGCTACAATATGAAGATGTGTTGCAGAAATATTCATGAGTGTTTTCCCTTTAAGTAGTTCTTACCTAAAGTTATTTATAATTTGTCTTTTTTTCTGTGTTTTGTACAATTAAGTGCGGCACTGAATAGGTTCAGGGTTTCTTTAGAAGCAAATGAATAGTGGTTGTCAAATGTATAAAACATTTAAGCTGTTCAAACTGGCAGAACATTTCAATAATCATAGCAATTTAAATGAAATTACTCCTTATTTTTCTTTGTTGAAAATAGCTCCCTAAAGCAGTTAGGATGTAATTGCCTTTGTTGACCTGTCATCGCCTCTGCAAAATAATTGGAACCAGGTTGAGATGGGTGTAACCCAAAGCGCAGCCATTCAAATCAACTTCATGTGGATTTCAGCTAGGACGGCTGTAATGGAATTGCAGTGTTCTTACTTCATTGCAGGCACTTGACTTTGTATAATATGGGAGTCCTGAATAGCAAAAAGTGAATTGTAATTTTTCCACTTTCACTTTTCTGAGAGGTGACAAAACAAAGAAAAGTGAAAGTGGAAAAATAGCAAAAAAAAAGAACACTGGTGAACAGGGTGAATGGAACTACTTAAACACAGAATGATTGTTCTTTCCCCTATTGGACTTTGTTACACTGTATGATTTTTATTATCATACTACAATATAGTATAATTGTTTATGTCAAAATGAAAAAAAATATCTTCAATAATGTAAATTAAGAAAAAACAGATTAAAAAATATCAACCCACCTTAATCCTCACAAGGACAACCAATTGCCCCCGTTAGTTATTGTTGCTTCTCAAGTTTTCCGATTTCTATTGGTAGCAGATTTACCATTAAAAATGTATAGTAATATTTATCATAGTAATTTTGGTCCTGGATTTCAGAAAAATCCAGGCTTCTCGTTTCCAGCGGAAATGACAACTGTTGCTCGAAGATTTTATCAGCTGCACCTAGCTAATTAAGCTAATGTTAGCCTCACTAGTTTTCCAGCCGACTCGCTTTAAAATGACAATCTTGTAAAAAGGGTACTTAAATATGTACTTGATGGCTGCAAACATGCTATTGTGCTAAAAAGATGGAGGCTAAAGCGTCATGTCCCTGGCAAAAATTCAGCATCCTCACCAGTTGATGGTGTTAAGAAAACTGGAAATAAAGAAGTAAAACGAAGCCTGACAGGCCTGCCGTGCCTATTGCTTAGCTTGTTAAGCATCGATTGGACAAATGCTGTCCATGGGAGGGGTTTAGCACAGTTATAGCAACACCATAGATTATTTTGTACCTTAAAATAATGTTTCATCAACTCGTAACAGGGTGAACGGCACTTCTGCATTCGCTTTGCGGGCCTCTATCGGCAAAATAGCAATTTACCAAAATATGAAGGCGAAAAAATACATTTAATTATTGTTTATTTATCAGGGCCATTACCTATAACATTATTACAACCAAATGTGAGAGATGCAAGGTTTTCTAGGACGTCTAGCCTCTGCTAATTTGCAGTCCTTGTCCCTGGTCAGGCTTTTATATTCAAAAAAATGTAACTTGAATTTTAATTGAACTGAATACAATACAAATCTGTGACACATTTATTAAAAAGCACCAGTCATGGGAGGGAGACAATACATTTCTAATGCACCAAATATCTCAGAGTGCTGTTAAGCACATGACCTTGATTGTTTGTTTATTTCAGATGATGGACACTAAGAGACTTCGGCAGAATCTGTCTGCACTGTGTCCAAATGTATTATCTTGAATAAAACATGTTGTTTTTTCATAGCCGTACTGATGGATTATGTTATCTTCTTAAAGGTTGACACTCATTTCTTTTTGTGTGTGCGTGCGTGTCTGTCCGTCTGCCCCACCCACCCTGCTGTCTGCAGCAGTAGGTCAGAAATCATTGGCCTCTGAGCTAGCCAACTGATCATGTGGGATAAAGAGCCACCCCACTCTAAACCCTCTGTGCTCTTACTCACTAAGCTCTCCATATCCACAGCCTCATGATGAGAGTGCACACTCAGTTTCTCTGTATGAGTCTCTGAAACATTCTACATATTTAAGGATTAGGTCTTCATATGTAACGCCCTATACCCTGAAACATTGCCACATTAATAATCTCCATAATTTTTGTTGGTGATAACATCATTGAGTGAACTATGGAGATCTGAGAATGCAGCAACATTGGTCAGAAGACGTCAGACAGAGCAAGACACAAGAGTAGGTTTTAAACAAACTCCCAGGTTAGCCCAACCAGCAGACTGATCTCATGAAGTGGCGTATGTATGACACGCCAATTCATATGCCATTGACTTACATTACCTTGCGATTGCATGTGAATTGACGCCGTAGCGAGTTGTAGGGAGGGTAGGTAAAACACAGGACTTTCACCCAGGAGAGCAGAGATCACGTCCTGTGACGTTTCCTTTGTGTCCCGCGTGTGATGTTTCCATTCCACGTTTGTTCTTTTCCTAAACCCAACCCCTGTTCTTCTTTTCCTAAACCCAACCCACGTGTGACGTTTCCTAAACGCAACCGTAACCTCGCAATAACACGTAGCCTCGCGATTACACGGCACGTGGCTACGCTGTGACGTTGCAGACTGCCGTTTACTGTATACAGTGTAGACATACATGCGGATAGCTCAAAATGCGTACAGATAACACTGTACGGAAAGTGGCGTGTATGTTTACACAAAGTCATGTTGCAACCAGGGACGTGCACAGACATTTTGGGGGGCAGGGGCTCAAGGGAAAAAAAGGCCTAAGAGTTAATGAAGAATTATCTAAACAACATTTTAAATATATTAACACAACTCCCAATTTTTCTTATTTACCTTATGCAATTGTTTAAGAGGAGCCTACGATCAAAATAATGAAGTTAATGTTTTATGCAGGACAGTTTTTACATGTTGTGGTCAATTTAGAGATTTTGGTCTCTTTTGCTTCCATGTTTTCTTTTACTCTGATGGAAATAAAACTTACAAAATACATTTAGATGGTATTTGTTTTAGGCTGCATCTGTAGATTTCTTCTAAATGAATCTACATATTTAAACCTAAAAATTAAGGGGGAATTAACTAATTAATTGGTGAATATCTGTGCTGATATATTTTAGATATTTTGTTAATCCCGTTCACATGCAGTTCCTTGTCAAATGAATGCATGTTAGCGCATTTTAATTAGTTGACGCCTAATTTGCATATCAAAGTAGCGATTGTTGATGTTATTAGACACAGATTATACTATAGCTGTTCACCTGGAGTGTCTCCATTAAGTACAATACATTAGCCTGTAGGGCCATGATGCCTCAGCTAAACCTTAGATAACTTATTACATAAGCTTGTAGCTCATACACGTTAGCAAGACAGAAGTTAACTATTTGTTTTGTCTTTCGGCTAATTAGCTTTAAACTTGAGACACTGGCTGCTTAGTCTTTTGTTCATCACCACTCACCTCCACACAAGCCAAGAAAAACTTTCTGGGGTAGGAGCTGGAAGGGACTGCTGCCTCTCTGCCTGCCTGTGTGTGTGTGTGTGTGTTTGTGTGTTGTTGTGTGTGTGTGTGTGTGTGTGTGTGTGTGTGTGTGTGTGTGTGTGTGTGTGTGTGTGTGTGTGTGTGTGTGTGTGAGCTGTGAGGAGGATTGTTGCTCCACTGGCTGCTGATGAGTCTCTTTGTTTAAAGTCAAGGCTAACAACACAGTCCACATCACTTCCGTTGTACATACTGCCGACCCCCATTACTCACTATCCATCGCTGTTCCATTTATTTACCAGCTCCACTGGTTAAACACCCCACCACCACCACCACCACCAATCTCAAGGCTAAATAAGACCGAAAGGCTTTTGCCTTCGTGCTGTGAAATGTGGGAGGCTTGTTTTACATTGTGTTACACGGCAGGTGCCTTTTCAGAGCGCCTGTACAATACAACACAAACAGATGCCGGGCTTCATCCATTGAACTTCCATGTGTTTTTCACCTGAATTAATTTGCTGCACGAAACATCAAAGTGCAACCCTTCATTAAATTGTGTGCAATAAACAACATGTTTTTTCTCTCCTTTTCTCTCATTCTTGTCAGTATAATGAAAATAAATAATAGCCACTTGAACTTTGGCTGACTTAAAAAGAGGTTGAGAGGATATTGTAATGCTTTTTTCCCTAAATGACTGATTGCTTTAGCACTTGTGCAAGTGCCTCATACAGTGGGTTGGAATGGGGTGCAGACATAGACCATAAAATGAAGAGTGCTGTTCATTGGAACTGATGGCACAATACAGTAATTGTTTGCCAGAGTTTCGTGTGGACATAAGTATGCTCTGTAGTGTACAAGTGGGGGCTGTGGGTGTGGGTGTGTGTGTGTGTGTGTGTGTGTGTGTGTGTGTGTGTGTGTGTGTGTGTGTGTGTGTGTGTGTGTGTGTGTATGTGTGTGTGTGCGCGCTGAATGGCTGTTGTGTTTATTTATTTTTGCCAGAACTGCAATCACCTTTATGAAATATTGAGGTACTGCTGTACCTTGCATGAGGCCTACTGTATCTCTTTCATTTTATTGCCTTAAACACAAGCATGAAGAGATCTTTCTCTCTCTTTTTTCTCTCTCTCTCTCTCTCTCTCTCTCTTTTTTTTTTTCTCTCTCTTTCACACAACATCACTCACACACACACACACACACACACACACACACACACACACACACACACACACACACAGCGTTCATGTATGTGTATCGCCTTGATCAGTCTTCTGGGAGGTGATAACTCTCGTCTTGCCTTCATCCCCCTCAGATAGGAAAGCAGCTGTCAGTATGTCAGACATTCCTGTTTAAGCATATCCAACAGCACCAGCAAACAGCAGTTTCTGCTTCAGTGTTGATGTTTGTGAGAGAGACTTTTTATGTGTGTAATCGGGCACATATTTCTCAGATATGTTGCAGTTAGCATATTTGAAGCACCTTTCCCTTTCATATACATCGCACAGTTCACAGCCAGGGCTTCATGGTCATGCACTGTAGCTCTTCAGGTTCAACCATGGGGGAAAAACACTGTGCTGGACAGGTGAAACACAGGGTTTGGGTTTAAAGATTCAGTGCAGTATGATATAGGATGGAAAAGGAAACCATGTGCTCAATAATGCAGCCTTGGCTGGAGAAAACACAGGGTTTTGTTTTGGTTAATCAACTGTGGTTTTCCAAATAAACTCCAGAGACCAGTTATGCTTGTCCATCCATTTTCTTTGACTAGAGGCAAGTTATTTTGTGTTGTCCTTGGCTACTTTTTTCATTATTGATGGCTTTAGCCCAATTAAGGAGCCAACAATCTACACATAATAAAGCTAAAGCCAGATCACTATCTGTGCAGGGTATGCAACAGCCTGCAGAGAAAGTGATGTACAGTTAAGCTAGATAACCGCCTCTGGCACTACTGGCAACAGAAAGTTATAATTGTTTGTGTTGACTTTGGCTTTATTTTCTAAATAAATACTATTGTTGATGTTATTATTTATGCCCATAGTCAAATGGGATATAGTCATTTTCACCTTAGTATTAAAAAAATCAGACAATCAAGTACAACAGAAAATATTGATAAATAATGTTTAAGTTATTATTGAGGTAAACGGACAAACACATTGTATGTGTTGTTATATATGTTGTGCTAGTTACGAGACATTGGTGTTGGCTTTAAACTAAACTTGTGTTAAGTTGGTGCAAAAGGCAGCAGGTGTTTGATACTAATAACCAAAGTTGATATCCAAAGTATGAAAACTTACTTTTAATCAGATTCTTTAGACTTTAAATATATAGAGTTTCCATCAAGAGACTGTTGAAGAAGGACTCATCCCTATTTTATTGAAAGTACAAGGATGGCTACTTGATTCCATCAATATACATTTTTACTGAGCCATCACAATTCAGACAAACGGGCTGAAATGAAACTCATCTTTTAACCATTACCATTGTTGATTCTAGCGGCCGCTTTGGACAAAAGCGGTAGTGTTTTTACCACCCCTGCTGTCGTAAAGGTCTTTTCTTTACGGTGCTGTATTACTGAGTTAGCTTTACGGGGAGGTCATGTATTTGCAATGAATGTTTTGCTCAGACAGATAATCATTCATTTACAATAAGAGAATACATTACAGATGCATTGTTGCATTTCCAGTGTTGCGTACGGTAACTTAGCCTACTTTGGTGGTATCGTGAGCTAAACCGGGTATCACTGTCACTTTGTCACGAGCCAAAGCACTAAGAGATTGTTGTAGCAACCAACGTACTAATAACTTAGCTTTATATAGCGAATTTCATGAAACCCACGGATGCTTTACACGACTACTGGGGGACAAGTGAAAAGAAAATAGTAGGCCAACACAAACACAGACTGAAAATGAATTAAAACCAGGCGCTTAATAGAAGGGGGACGTAATTTAATGTAGGCTTCTGACGTAGGCTACAACCACATCACGCATTGTAAAGTTATTGTATGAATGAAATAGACATATTACATACCTGAGGGCCAATTCGGTGATGTTTTTGAATCATTTACAATCCCGTAATTGTCTCCATCTGTTGAAAGCCCGACGAGTGTCACGCCGATTTTTTGCCCTTCGCCTGTCACTTTCCTTTTAAGCTTTAAGTTGTTCTTTTAATTTCCTTCTTTTCTGTGATGACCCTGCCCCAGTATCAGCCATAACTACAGCAGATAACTTCTAAAATAAAATAAAATTAGAATACAATTAGGCTTATATAAATAAATCTCCTGCTACCCTTTACCTGGCTGGATACAATAACACAGGCTTTTCTGCTGACCCATCAGAATGTGTGCTCTGTAGTCTACCTGCCGCAAATCATTTTGTGACTTTGCGGGAAAAATTGGACCGACAGAGGCTTTAATAAAAACTATAAAAAGTAGCCTTCATTTCACTGTTAGTCTCGTTTGCTGTTACAGGTCATTTATGATCATCAGATGAAAAAGTACACAGTTTCAGAAACATTTAAAAGTTACATATGGTTACTTTAAGGTGGGAAACCATATTCATCAACTATATTTCTTTATAACCAACCACCCTCTGTGACAATGGAAACTGTCTGACACATAGAGGAGTAATTGTGCCTTGTTGTTATCACACTTTCATATACGTCACAATTGCCAAAGGTAACACCAGTACAGATGAACTCCCTCTCTGTATTTTGGTGTGTCCCACAAATCCCACAATCATTATCATTACACTGGAACTTATTTCTTCCTGTAACCTCATGGTCCTCCTCACTTCCTTTGTTTCTGTGCTCTCATCTGAATTTTCTATTTGGGGAAATAAGTGACATCCGGGGAGAAGGGGAAATTACAAGTTTTAGTTTAGTTTGCATGCTCTTTCTTTCCATCCCCCCAGGGTGAGGTGAGATGAACCAGTTGTGTGTGTGCACGGATGTGTGTGTTAAGCAGAGGCCCAAAGACAGTCCCAGTAGAGATACTCTCTTCCTCTCATCACACCTCCTTGCCCACTTGCCTTCGATGTTTAGAGTGATATGAGAAAGATAGAGAGAGGCAAAATGAAATAGACTGCTAGAAGAAATCACTAACACACTCTTAGGAGCACAGGGGACTAAGTGCTGTGGAGAGCTGTGTGTGTGTGTGTGTGTGTGTGTGTGTGTGTGTGTGTGTGTGTGTGTGTGTGTGTGTGTGTGTGTGTGTGTGTGTGTGTGTGTGTGTGTGTGTGTGTGTGTGTGTGTGTGTGGGAGAAAAGGATCACGTGTCCATGGTATATAGGCGTTTAAGATGAAAAGAGTGACTGACCAGATAAAAGTGAGCATTTGATTGGATGTATTTGAGTGATGAAAGGCTGTGCAGAAGAAATTGAAAGTAAAAAAAAAAAAAAAGATCAATAGAAAAAGAAAGGAGAAAAGACAGATAAGGACTAAATATATATAAGAACAGACATGAGGACAAATTGTTCCCAAGGTCAGGCTGCTGTAGGTGTAAAGTGTAGCGTCTCAATGGCGGTGCATCACACACATACACATGCAGCCACACACACACTTCTTAAACGAGATTACTGTGCATAGTCCACCTTCTGTTCCATAAGACGGTGGCCTTCACTTCAAAAGCCCAGCCATTCTAAAAGGATTACACCGCGGATACTTTTATTTGCTCAAAGTGTTTTCAACCCCCTGTTTCACAGCTGGCCTGAGGCGCCACATAAACTGGCCAGATCTGAGAACTTCTCTCTTACGCTGACTCCTTGTTCAACACACAGACACACTCACAGTTCACACTTTAGGCCGTCTGCACATAAGAGACTTGTGTAGCAAGAGAGAGTCAAAGTTGTTTGAATCAGCAGGAATGTTTATCTGTGGCCATGTTATACTCAGGATTTTCTACATCTTAAGTTCCTTCCCTATACGTACGTTTCCGTAATGCACAATTTATGAATAAAAAAAAAAAACACCTAAAATATTGCAAAATAAATTGCACTTGAAAAAGTTCTAAACACTCAAGACAGACATCCTAAAAATCAAAGAATACAAGTGGTGAGGGTGTTCGATGTTTACCTATAACTGCAACATCCCTTCTGGTTCAAGTCCACCTTTGTGAAATGTTAAATGCTACACTACACAGCCAGCTCTGTGGATCGAAAAAGAAATCAGAAAAAAAAAAAAAACATTGAACATTTTTTCAGGTACTCAAAGAGTAGGCTAAATCTTCAATTAGTTTTGGAACACACCATGGGTTGAAATGTTTAAGGCCAGTTATGTTTGTGTAATGACTTGAGCCATCAGGATGGCATTTTCCTTTTAATTACAATCACACATTTATGTGCAGTTGTTTGTCTTACGATGCCATATGATGATACACTGTTTAGTCCTGTTTGTAATTATCAACAGAAAGCAAATAACAAGCCCTCCTCTACATTAAACTATTTAAAAAGTCTGATATATCAGCCTCACACTTTACTGTGCATAAAAATGTCTCTGTCCCTTTCATCGAACTGCATTCGGAGACCTCACTCCCTCCTGCACTCAAACGATGATGTCACAGGGAATGATGAGTAAAGTCTGTGAGGGATCAGTGCTTAGGGGTTAAGGGGTACATTGGGCCTAAGTCTCTTGGACCTCTGACCATGCTTATTGACGTCTGTTTTCCTGGTTGAAAATGCTACAATCCTGCCTACAAAGCTAAGGTAGGCAGGACAGGGATGTTACTATCTAATCATGTAACAAGTGATATTCGTAATACAATTAGTTGGTGTATTGTCAAAGCCCTGAATAGAGTTAAGATATGCTGTACAAATAGTTCTAAATATCTGGATTTTGAGGTAAATGTACGTTAGTGTATCTCTTGACATGCTCCTGCATGTGTGTGTGGGAAAGGCAAGAGGCTGTAAATGCCATATCTCAAATTGCACATATACTGCAATAATGGACCATGATAATGGCTCTCATATGACGCACAGAGGGAACATTTGTGGCTGTGAAGCTAGTTGATAAAGAGTGGTCATGATAGCTGGGGGTAATGGCACCAAAAGTGCATTTTCAGCTCTTATACATCCACTCTTGGTCATTTGGATGGATGCTTTTAGTTTTTTTAGATGCATAACACGCCTACGTCTCTCTCTTTTTCTCGCTCTTCCCCAGGGGCACTGGGGGGTAGCGGAGCAACAGGGTGACTGTGCAGTCAGCCTTTTCCCTATCTCTGCAGGTTAATAGGTCCCCATCTGAAAGTAAAAGCAACACATACAGTAACACCGCTGCACATTCGCTTACGGCACAGAGGCAAACTTTGACAATTTGTATAACGCTTTTTTCCATTCTTCTCTCTTCCTCCAGTTCTTCTTTGCTTGTGTATTCTCACTCCAGAGGTTGGGGTTTGCACTTCATCCAAGGTGGATGGAAAACAAGCCCATGATAAAAGCCTGACCTATGGCTGGGCTCTATCATTTTGCTACAGGGACAATGTTGAGGGGTAGAAATGTCAAAACAAAAATGCCATTGTTCACTGAGTTGCAAATAAAGCTGATCTTTGATACGTGTGGCAGAACTGGCTTCCTCTCAGTGTTGTCTTTCCATCTGTGTAGTGCCATAAACGCACGATTTTTTGTCTACAAAATAAGCTTGAGCTTTTGTGTGTTTTGTTTACTGTAGTCAGAGCACTCCTTGGGTGGTTTTCGCAGGGTGGCGTCTGCACCCAGAGGCTGTGGGGTCCTGTTGCTACACTGCTCCACTCACCAGCTGGCCGTTGAACCTCCCTCACAGCCCTGCCAAGTGCTACCACACACGCACACACACACACACACACGCACACACACACACACACACACACACACACACACACACACACACACACACACACACACACCAGGCACCAGGCGCTGGGATCATAGCCACAATGCTCAATGCTCACAATGCTTTTGTGCCACAAAAGCAGCACAAACACACATACAGAGAGACATGCACAGGCTTAGAATGTTTTACACACCTACACACGCACACACGCACACACACACACCCACGCACACCTAGGACAATGCAGGGCAGCCTCTGAATTGTTAGGTTATTCCACTCTCAACAAACCTCGAAAAGCTCTGTGTGATCCTGTTTTATCTCACCCTGCCCAGGGCTATGGACAGCTCATAATCTCAAGAAACTAAATCCAAACATAACAGCCACAAAAGGCCAAACAGGGGCCAACAGGTGAATTTGTTTCAGGCCAAGTCATGATTTTCAATAACATCCCAGAGGACATGAGATGTTTTTTTAGATGGTGTGAAAGTGTGAAGTTTAGTTTCCACTGCATGTCCTCCCGACTCTGTTCTGAGATGAGACGGCAGCAGAAGGAGCTTTGTAAAGAGCACAGCAGAGGTCAGGGTGTCACTGTCTGAGAGGGACTGTGGAGGGGCAGCCTCAGTGTGACCCAGGTGTTTTGGCAGGAACACAGTTTCCTTTGCTGCTCTGACTGAATAATGAAGTTGCTTGTATTCTACCCAAGCACAAAAAGCCTTTCTCATATTTGTTTTGTTGAGCTTGGCAGCTGTTGTAGTTTGATCCTCACTTTGGTTCCCTTGTTGTATTTAACTTTGCAAACATGGCTGTGATGGAAAAATTCAAATAGTTTATTTTCAAGTTCTACCGTTTTTCTTATTATGTGATTCACTGATTCAAATTAAATAAGCTGACATTGCTGTTCCTTTAGTGTCATTACAGTATGTATCCCTGATTTTATTCAATACGTTACGTTAATAACTTTTTGTAAATCCTGTTCATATTATGTCATTTGAAGGGGAAACGAGAAAAAAAAAAAATGATTTCCTAGATTGATGATGTCATCAGGGATATTTTGGATTGGGCTTGAAATTTCAATTATTAAAAAGCATGTTTTACTAACTGAGGGCATGCACTGTAAAAGATTTAGGCATTTAGCAGGAGGGTCTGACAAAAGACACTATTGCGTTGCAATATGGGAATTGTAGGATCCAGTGTGTCTTGGAGGTTGACTCATACTAGAGGCTAAAAGTCAGGACATCTTGGCTTCTGCTGCTGCGATTTCTTTTATCTGTCTCTTGTCAGTCACTCAACTCTATGTAAGTGCAATACTTAATCACTGCAGTACTCCCTTTTAATATCTATGAAGATGTGTAGATATTATCTTCGCCTCAGCTAATATATTTTATAAATTAGCAGTCTAAATATACATTTTATGCAAACTGTTAGTTTTATTAGTTTGCAGACTACACGTCACATTTTAGTCTCTCAAGTCAAAATCAGTGTTCAGGAACTAGAGGACTCAATGTATCTAGATGAGAAATCTACTTAGAAGCTTTTATATTTAATAAGGTCCCCTCCTGCCAGATGGTTTCTGTCAGTTTGCTCTGTGATGCGCAAAGCCAGTGTACTGAGTGCAAAGAAGATTAAAGTTTGCAAAGATCTCCAAGGTTCAAAGAAGACATGGATCACTGTAACAATGGAGTGGTTGAGGGGAAAGAAAAAAGGCTGCGACACCCCGTTGACATTGACAGAACGGGGATGTTTCTCAATAATTTGCCGTGACCCGTTGATGGGCATCTCTGAGCCTCTCCAAGCTGGCATGAGCTCCCAGTTTGCTGTGTAGCTGTAATTGCATGTTCGTTACTGTAATGGCTTACTGTCTCTGCTACGTTTACTTTTCATTATGCTGATGTATTCATCACAGCCCCTTTTGTTGACCTTATCAATCAGAGTTTAATTTCCTACAGAGTTCTTTTTAATTACAACTGTTTCTCTTCCTCCCCTGTCCCCCTGGGTCGTGTTTAGATTGGCGGCACCTGCCAACACAGTTACGGTGGTGCACCGTTGCCTGGTCAGAGATTAATCAGCCGTTATAACGCCTCTGCCATGCTCAGAGTCTCAAGTGAACTTCACGAGTCTTGGCTTAATTGGCACTGAAATGGCGGAGGGAGATAGTCAGGCTGACCGGCAGCAAGCAGTAAAGGGCAGCCAAGCTCCAGCGTTCACCTTTCAGCTGTCACACCCCCTGATTATATTAGCCTGTACAGGTTTGATAACTGTATCCCTCAACCCCTGTAATTAAATTGATTTGAAGAACAAAAATAAGTCTGTGGCCTTTAGCTTCACTCATTTGTGAAAAGACAAAATTACAAGGAAGTGGTTATTATTAAAACGTATGAGTAATGCAATTTATTTAGTTGCCATAAATCTGCCAGAAAATATAGAACAGATGTAAGCAGGAAAAGGTGGAACGAGTTGCTTTTCATTAAAAAAATAATGGTTTAAATAAGGTTTGCAGCTTTCTGAGAGATAGTATACAAAGTAAAAGGATTTTTGTCTAGTCTGCCTTGAAGCCAGTTAACAGAATTCACCCTGCTGCTTTCCCCCTGTGTGACACAGTGGCGAAAGGTCATGGTATTTGAATCCCAGCTCAGGTCTGAAAAAGCAAACACAACAATCTCGTATGAGCAGTTTCCTCTGCTTGTTAACACATGAAAGAGAACATGGTGCATTTGATTCCTGTTTTGTCCTGAAGATGTAAAAAGCCCTTGCATCTCAGCTTGTCATTTTCATAAGACGCTGGCAAATCGGCCTTCCTCCATTCACAAACAAAGGTTATTGTATGCTGTTTACTGAATGCTTTAAGTAGCCAATGAAGGTCTTTGCTTTTAAAAATTGGGGTTACATGGAGAGCAGCTCAGGATTTTTTTTTTTTCAGGTGTGTGTGTGTGTGTGTGTGTGTGTATGTGTGTGTGTGTGTGTGTGTGTGTGTTTGCTGTTTTTTTAACCCACATTCTATTAGAGGCTGTCTGAAACACCACACAGTTCAATCAAAATGCCAAAAAGACACCTTTTCTCATTGGTGTGTGTTGTTAGCGCACAAAGGCTTGAAGACTTTGCAAAGAGAACAACTCAGAGAAGTGCTTCTTCTGACTCTACCTGCAGAGTGAAATGATGCTGACAAATGTGGCTGTGTGGAGTGTCATGTTCCCTTCATATTGATTAGGGGATTAACCGTGTTGAGTTTTGATTCAAGTTGCCATGGAGGAATATGTAGCTAATCGCTTAGTGTCAAGGCATTAGCAATGGCAGCCATGGGTTTGATTGTGGTAAGCGACCTCAATGTTTCCCCTGGGAATCTCTGCAACTGATGATCTCTCTGTTCCACCCTATGATAGCCTAAAAAAAGAGGAGCGTATCTATCTGTTTTGTGTTAATGTCTCAAGCTGTCAATGCATGAATCCCATTCTATTAAGACAGTGTCATATTTCTCACCAGTGATCAGATGTGCTGCAGATGTGGATTGGGGGTGGGGTTGACATGTAGGTGGCATCTAGATGCGGCTGCTATTACTGGAGGTGGACGCTCCTTTAATGCCCTCATCACTCCTGGTGAAAAAACATTCCATCCCACACACACAGAGAAAAAGGCAAGGCTCTGAGACATCATCAACCCGCAGCGGCAGCACAGCTTGGCCAGGCTGACTGATGGAAAGATGCACTCCATCTTGTGTACTGGTGATATCATAAAGGTCACCAGCAGGGAGATATCATCAGACTAAATTGTGATGTTCTGTTGTCTGCCACTTGTGTTATGTATGTTGCGTATCTTATGACAAGAGAAAGCCTCCATTTTCACTGCTGTATATCATAGCGTTGTAGCTGGATCGCTTTGTGCTCTGACAATAGAACATTTTGGCAATGTTGATAACGGAACATTTAGGTCAGCCTGGCACTGCTAAGTAGTCACGGTGAGCGGCACAAACGGCGACATCAAGGATTTAAAGGTCAATAAGACTCCTTAGCTGTGAGAGGACTGAATATAAATTTGAGGACAAGCCTCTTCTCGTTCTCCAGACTCCTCATTAGCTGTCACGCACTGTGCTCAAACAGTGTTATAGCCTGTATTACACATTTATTGGGGTTATGAACTTGTCCCAAGTTGGAAGAGGATATTAGCCATTTTATTTTCTTTCAAATTTGCCACTGTTCTCATATGATAACACACTTCCTCTCCTGAAAGAGTAGGTGATTTGGTTTGTAGAACTGTATAATTCTAATTTTCTACTAATTATTTCTGCTAATTAGTCTGTACCTGCATCACAATTCACAGGTTTGTCTCTCTTTGCCGAAGCTTCGGCAGTGACAGGGATGACCCATACAAATCGTGTTTCCCTTTTAAATTCCTGCACAGCAGTGTCAGCAAGCTATCCATTCCCACAATGACATTTAAAGTTGAAATCCAGTATCATTTTAGCAAACTCATGCATATTTATCATCTAATAAAATGATGTGTCCCCATCTCTCTGCCCCTGTAAATGATCTCCACTGACTATATCAGAGCTGTTAGCGATGCTTTCTGGGCTGACACTTGTGAATATGCCTCCCTGTAGTGTTAACATGTTTTCCCCAGGTCTCATAAGCATTTTGCGGCTACCCAAAGTCCTCCAAAAGATAATTACACAACTTGTGCTAAAATCAATCAAGTTTTTTTCCTTTATCTTTTTGGTACAGTTACAGTGTGTTCTGACTGACATAGGCCTACTAACTGCCAAACGTATTTTGTTTTTCCAGTAAAAGAAAGAAGGAAGAAGACAGCATTTACTATTTAAAGGTGCTCTAAGTGATGTGACGCGTTTTTTAGGCTACAACATTTTTCGTCACATACAGCAGACATCTCCTCGCTATCGGCTAGCTGCCTGTCCCCTGAACACACTGTAAAAAACGCGGTCTCTGTAGACAACTCAGGCTCCACAAACGGCGACAAAAACAAACTGCACAACGAACCATAACAAACAGTGTTCCAGCCAATAGCCAACAAGAAGGAGCTGGTTGAGCCATCACTGCAGCAGCGTTAGCACGTAGGCTACTTCCACAATGCGTATTCATGACTCAACCAACTCCTTCTTGTCGGTTATTGGCTGGAAGCTAGCGAATATTGAGGAGATGTTTGCTGTATGTGATGAAAAATGTAGCCTAAAAAATGCGTCACATCACTTAGAGCACCTTTAAACCATGCATCTATTACTTTTAGCTAACTACTTTGACTTCGCTGCAAGCTTGCTAACTATTTTTCATGCACTCTTAGTACCAAAACATGGCCGTAAAGTGTGTTGGTGGGAGGTGTGTGGTGTGCCTGTTGTAACTGGTAACTTAGCCTACTGGTTATTGTGACAATAAATGTACTTAAGATATTATAATACAATAAGCATAATACTCATTTGGATATTTGTTTCCTCCTAACTACAGATATGTCAATATATATTTTTAATCAAATCAGGATTTACCATTTTTCCATGTATCCCAGAGCAAGTGCAGAAGTACCCCCTGGGTACAAGTACCCCTGGTTTAGGAGTGTTTTTTAACTACATTTGAATTGCCGTGAAAACAGATAATCACATAAATACTGTATGCAAGTAATGAAAATAAATGTAATTGCAATCTTCTTTGTGCACTCACATTATAGATTATGATGTCTGTATTGTTTGGAAAGTAACATTTTAGCATTGCCAAGTGGCTTCTACTGACATTCAGTGATGAAGTGGTCTGCAATGTTAGCTTGATTAGCACTTAGAAAGAGTCCTCTTTCTTTGGTTTTCCATTCGCTGAATAGAGAGTAATTGTTGCATATGCACTTCATTCTCCATTTAACCACATAATGTGTTTTCTTTTAAAAGCAGAGTTTCTCAGAGGGCCTCAAATTACAGCCTTGCTTTGTTTCATGTTCAGTCCACCAGCTTGAACTGAAAGCATACAAAACCTAATGTGTGGCTTTTTCTGACCCAGATAAAAAGCACTAGGAAGTACTTTTTTTTTTGACCGTAACAAATGTAAACAAAATGACAAGTGGGTCGGCACGGTGCCACACACAGCCCAGGGGGCCGTTATTCAATTATGGCCCTTACAATCAGGCCCTCATGAACTTTGTTTTGACTTGGCCTTGGATACAGTTTTCTGCTGGCAGTGCATTGGTGGCCATTGATCAAGCATGGCACTGTGCTTTGAAACCTGCAGGGAATGTTTGAAGGAAGAAACGAACAAAAGAGAGAAAAGGGGTTGCGGGGGAGATTACCAAAATAAGAATGTCTCGTAGAAAGTGAGGCTGGAGGAGCTTTGCCAAGAACAGAATAAAATGTGCATGTGTTACATGCCGCATTACACTGTATTTGTCTGTTTGTGTATGTTAAAGTTAAATTGTTCATACATGGACAGTTTCTCAGGTGAAAGGAAATTGAAAATCTACAGTTTATCTTAGCATGGTAGCAGAAGTATTTCATTTCATCTCACACTTTGCTTTCTGTCTCCACAGTAAATAAGCACAAACCTTGGATTGAAACATCATACCATGGGGTGATCACTGAAAACACTGATGTTGTTCTGCTAGATCCTCCTCTGGTGGCCCTGGACAAAGACGCTCCCATCCCCTACGCAGGTATGATACATTTCAACCTAACGGCAGTCAACTGAAGGGTGATCATTGCAACAGGGGTGGAGGCTGCTAACTCAAACCAAATGTAGGCAGTCAAAGAGGACTCAGGTGTTAATTCATACAGGGAAGCATAGCTGCAGGCTATACCTACACTAAGGATATACACCATAAAAGCTGCCATGTGATATCACCTTGAAGGGGTTTAAATTGGCTTCATGTACTGTACTATAACTGCTGAATCAAAGCTTTTTTTCTTATTGTTAACCCTGCTCTGTGCTGCAACCATTTAATTCAATAATTCCCAGTGATCACACTTCATACACATGACTCATATTTCATATTTATTGAAGTGGAAAGTGGCCTAAATAAGCCCTTATGGTGGCTGAGAACACTGCAAAAAAAAGAGAGAGTCAAACCGGATTAGATTCTTCCCACTTTGTGACCATTCCAGCTCGTCTAAAGGGTGCCAGCTCTTGTGGGAGGACGTTAGCTGCAGGCTGTTGGCGAGCGCAGCCAGCCTATCCCCCGCCAGGGTGCTAATGTGGCCAAGGCCCTAGCATGGGGTTATTGCGTGGGGCTGGAGCCCACTCACCAAGGCCCTTGAGCTGGGCTGGACTGATGGATGAAACGAGAGTGTGTCTGTGTGCAAGAGTGCATGTGTGTATGCTTAGTAAAACATTTTCCTATTGTTTGCTACAGTGTGTGCATGTGTGTGTTTGTGTGTGTGTGCTTTGGCATGGCCTGAGGGGGCTCACAGTAATGGCCACCCTACAGGGAGAAAGAGAGAAAATGATGAGACAGTTGGGAGGGTAACTGGCTGACCAGCATATGTCCTCTGGCTCTCGATAGACTGACAGCCACAAAACGGCAAAGTACATACACATACACAGCAGGCAGAGCACATGGTATTCCTAGAGTTCAAAAGTGAGGGTACTGAGAGAGATTTGTCACTAAATGATTAATAAACAAGCAACATTAGCATCACCAGTCTTCTTCTCTTGCCCCTGATTTCTATCAGTTTACATTTCTCTCGTTTCCTCTCATCACTTCCCACATATTTATCTCAACTCCCTCCCTGTGTCCCCTCATCTACTACCCACCACAGCCCCCCACCCCTCACACACACACGCACACACACACTGCAGCAGTCACCCTTTTTTCTCTACCTCTTCAAGCAGTGGTGTCGAACCAGTCAGACACAGGGCAGAGACAGTTATCCCTCTATCTGCTTTTTTTCCAACAAATTCCCGGGTCAACGTGGCAGGGCAGTGCACAAGTAGCACTTTAGCGTCAACAGCAGCAACCCGTTGGCCAGCCAAGGTTTTAATTACAGTACATCTAAGACACAGACACACAATGTCTGACTGACTGTGGTCATGCTGTTGAATTGTAACACCAACAAACTCCTTTGTTTATAAGCTTGTAAAATCACCATCTGCTTCAGCACATTCACATTTCCATCATTGCCTGCCTTTAAGCAACTTGGTTTAATTTGGTAGGAGAATACCAAGAAGCCAGCAATACCCAAAGTATTTATTTTACATCACTCCAAACCTGTTCAGTAATCCTCTCGGACTGCTAAGCAGGGTGCAATAGTCACCACACACTCACTGGTCTGGAAGAACAGGAAAAGTAGCACTGCTGTGCCTGAAAGCTGGCTAAGAATGACATCAACCATAACCGCAGCTACAAGCTTCAAAATCACACAGACAGCTTGTCAGGAAGAGTGAAGCACACTGATATAGACTCATTGTTTTACGCATTGCTATATCTGACAAAGTGCAGGCGTCTCACCCTCAAAAAAATAAAAATGTAAAAGGGTAGGTGATACAAACAGATATATGTGACAGATAGCATCATCACGGAAACACCCTTTGATTTGTATATCTTAAGCTTTCTGCTATACCTTTTTTCAATTCATGAAGTGAGTTACACGTATATACAAAACTGCTTGTGTCTGTCACAACACATAAGTGCCAACACAAACTCAGTCAGTCATTAACTTGAATGTTTCCATTCCAGTGACAGCTATACATGGAGTGTGTAGTTGAAACTGTGCAGAAAAGTACCAAAGTAATGCTTCAACATGGTAAACCTGGGCCTTATATGGTACAGAAAAAGTGCTGTCACCAGACAGTGTGTTGATATCAGGCATTTCTGCAAAACCACAGCTTAGGTTTACAGTAATAGTAAGGTTTTTGAACTTCATTGCCAATCTTTATTTAAATTAGTCATTTCTGCAATATCCGTGCATGGCAACCACAATGTGCATGGCAACAACACTTAGTTAATATTGTCCAAAGTTCACCATTATGATTTAAAAAAAAGTTCTTTGATGGGAACTCCAGTGCCCGGTATGAAATGCCCACTAGCCCAACCTCCACACCCATATGGCATCAGTATGCCAAAGTTCTTTTCAAATTGTCACACAGCTTCTGAAATCCCTTCTCTCAACATCATTCCGACAACAGAGTTGGGGGGGCTGCATCCGACACTCTCTGTTGGTTTCCAAAACCACCAATCCGACAGTCACAGTGAGTGTTTTCACTCTGACTTCAGGTTTGGCTGTTTGGAACAGCTATCCTTCTGACGTGGTTGGACAACATGCTGTACGAACTATGTTGTTTCTTTTACTTTTCGCCTCTCTACATAAAGGGAACACTATAATCCTCCTTTGGCACTGACCGTTATATGGTATACCAAGGGATACTTGCCTGGAACATATACATATGTACTTGCTTTCAGTGTTGGGAAGGTTCACTTTCTACATGAACTAGTTCAAAGTTCAGTTCACAAATTTTAAAATGAACTAGTTCAGTTCATAGTTCATACTTAAAAGTTCACAGTTCCAAAAATGAACTAGTTCATAGTTCTTTTTTTTCCATATGTTGCTTCAGTTCAATGTGCCGTTTCAGGTATGCTGTGGATGTGACTGAAGTGTGGATTTTCTTTTTGAAAGCTGGCGGGCAAAGTTTGCACAGAAACGTAAGATTTTTCCCATCCTCACCGACCTTGTCATAAAACTGGTTTAAATGATCATACGACGCCTCCTTTCTGCTTCGTCGCCTCCATATTGCTTTTTGTTTTGATGACGCATGCGGCGGTGCGACACTTGTGGCTGGTGTTGCCAGATTGTGTGTTTTTTCCGTTAAATATTAAGGCCTGTTTACGGTGTGTTTTAGCCAGGTTTTCGCCTGGAAGGCTCTATAGAAATCTGGCACCCTATTAAACGAAGTTAAACTGAGAGAGCGTGCCGTTCACAGACCCCAGAATGAACAAGTTCACAGTAACGTTCATCAGGCAGTAATACTGTACGTTCAGTTCACGTTCGCCCAAAATATGAACGAGTTCATGAACTATCGTTCAATTAAAGTGTTCAGGCACAACACTGCTTGCTTTTAATTAAAGGTGTCATTTTGGAAGATCACAGGTCTTGGGTTTTGGTGTGGTGCAGTTGTCCCATCTGTAATACATTTCTATTAGTTAGGTTTGTCCCAAACAAATTGCCACAACACTTGTCTTGATGGAAGCTACAAACAAGTATTAGATGATTCATTTGCATCTACTTAGATATGAGTAATGGAATGGCTGCATCACTCAAGGGAGGTTTAATGTGGTTAAGATGGAATCAAAGGTATTCACAAGTGACGGCTTTAGCTCAGATGGTAGAGAGGAGAATCTTCAAATCATAAGTACAGAGGTTGGCACTTCTCCCCATCTCTGCATTTTGAAGTGTGTTGATTTGGAGCATCAAATCAATGTGATGAATAGCATTACTACTAGTGATCTGTGAATTCAAAGTTATTCAGTTGTGCCAACTGTAAGTCACTTTGGTTGACGGCAGTTAAACATTATTGATGTACGAATGTAAAGTACACTCTGAAGTATTCACTTTGCTGCCTTTTCAAGTGCATGGACTTCCTATTAGTGTATAATAAGGGAGACCAGTTCAGTGGTCCGTTAGCTTATTAAAATGAAGTGGCCTTTTAGGACACTTCTACCATCGTAATGAGTGGGCTTCCAAAGTGCAGGGTTAACAAGGTAAATGGGCAAAAGTTGTGCTGAACATGGGTCAGCTGTTTATCAGTCACTTCTGGTTTTCCATTGCCAGCACACACAGACACCCATGCATATTTGTATACCGTAGTTGTCATGCCACATATTTATGTGTCAAATCCTTTATTTTAACTGGTCCCCATAGCCCTGTCGCTTTTGCTTTAACGCCCAGCTAATATCTCACCAGTGACCCAGGTATGCATACACTGCTCAGTCAACAGTGCTGGCAGTTTAGACAGGTTCACATGACCTCAGTGTGCCATACACACACACACACACACACACACACACACACACACACACACACACACACACACACACACACACACACACACACACACACACACACACATACACATACACACTCTGCATACATGATATGTTTCACCCTTTATGTTGGCTTTGATGCATCATATGCAGTTTGCTTTTTTTCTCAAACTGAATAAGGGCGGACTTACTTTTTATTTCCGTCTGTGTTCTGCAATCATTCACCGCAAATAACAAGTCAGACTGACAGCAGGAATCAGCCTTTTCCTGCTGTCTCATTTGATGTCTGAATAAACTATGTCTCTGAATTCAAATTTCATCAAACTGTACCTCTCTAGACATTACTAAACATCAATTATCTCTGACCTTGGCACTTTTCTGATAATCCAACAGCTTTCAATTACTGGGAAAACAGCGGGCGATACCATACCGTCATTCACTGCCATAAATGGTAAATAGACATGAGTAACCAATCATACAGGTTGGCTTATTTTCTGTGATTAATTAGCTTCTCACTGATTGGGAAACAGATCTCAAGCTAATTATGAAATGTATCTCATTAGCACGGTAGCAGTGAGCTCAGTGCAGTGTGTAGGTGGAGAAGCTTGAACACTGTGATGTGTTAAACAAGAGTGGAATGAGAAGGGTTTGTTGAAAGGTGATATGTTGAGTGGCTCGCAGATGGGATAAACATGTATAAGTGAGATAAACAACATCATGAGTAGAGAGGATAAAGGTTAGGGCTACAGTCAATGAGTGTGTTTACATGCAGTTTTAAAAAACGATTATATTCGGGTTTAGGCCATAAACCGATTTTTTAAACGACGTGTAAACACCTTACCCTCGGTTATAATCGGAGTTCTTATAACCCGGTTAACAGAGGTAGAGAACTCCTTTAGTAACTGGAGTATCCCTGCATGTATACACCTTAACCAGGCTATGATCTGTTTAGGCGTCTGCGCATGTTTCAACTGCCCCCCCACTCCGAGGGAGTTGATTCTGAACCGGAAATACTCCGTCAGCGTGCTGTGAGACGTAGTCGTTGCTATGACACCATACAACAAAATAGCATTACCCGAATCAGCGGCGGGCAGCAAAAAGCCTGCGGTCCGTCTGTTTTACTTCCTGCCGATAGATTGGGTAAACCCAGCCTGATCTGCCGGCGATTTGATTTCGCCCTGCAGCTCAGGCTGGAAACCTGTATATTATCAAAGAATTTCTAATATAGGAAGAAGTTCCACACCCTTGTTACTTCCGGCTTCTGAAATGGTGGCAGTTCCACCAGAGTTCCATATAGGGGGCGCTCACAGGCCAGTGCAGAATAAATGGGACTCTATGGAGCTATAGCCCTCAAAATCCACTTTTCTCTGGATACAATTTTTTGTCTAGTAATTTCAATGTTGCATTCAAAAGGGGAGGCTAAGAAAATACACACTGCTGGGTGTTAGGTTTTTTTAAAGTCGTTTTTTTGTTCTAAAAAGCATTTTAAAATGTCAATGACGTCATACACATATACGGCCGGAGATACTGCTTTACGGCAAGCTCTGAGTCGCTTCCTTTTTTCTCTCGAGGCATCGACATCACAGCTAATAAGTAAGGCTCTCCCTGTTAATACATGTGCTAGAAAGAGGTTTGCTGATGTTTTAAAGATCACACCGAAATATTCACTCTGATATTCATGCTCTGCTTCGGATGCCGTCAAGCGGGATCTCCGATCGTAATCACTCCTTCACTGACCAATCAGCATGCATTAGCAGAATACTACAATGGCAACAACACCTAACCCCCAAAAAAAAATCTTTATTCAATTATCCTACCTATAACCCATGTTGAACTTGCAAAAACTACAATCAAATCTGAGGTTTCTCAACAACAATCAGGCGAAAGAGACACATTTAGCCGTCTAGCTCCATAGAGTCCCATTCATTTACACTCACCCCCAGTGGAACTCTGGTGGAACTGCAACCAAATTCGGTACAATGGGGCTGAATAGGGAGTGGAACGGCTTTCCGTAGACCGGCTTTGATATTATTATATATTATTATCTATCCTGCT
Organism: Perca fluviatilis; assembly: GCF_010015445.1. Lineage (NCBI taxonomy): Eukaryota > Metazoa > Chordata > Actinopteri > Perciformes > Percidae > Perca > Perca fluviatilis. The sequence goes on along the minus strand of NC_053113.1, from coordinate 19,040,526 downwards.
TCCGTTACAATTTTGCGGGGACCAATCACAAACTGGCTTATCCACCTGGCGTGCTATTGGCGGGTTTAACACTATGACGATAGAGAATGACCAAGCAGCTTCTTGTTTACATTCAACATAGCGGCCACCGAAGCGTAGCAACCCGTTGATGCCGCTCTAGCTGCTACGTCACCCAGATCGTTGGTCTGATTGGTTGAAGGACTATCCAATTGCGTACAGAGTCATTTGAACTATGCCCGTTGATCACGCCTCTTGTGCAGTAGAAAATACAGAGCAGACTCCCCAGACTAATGTTCAGTCTTAAAAGATTGAGCTTGGTCTGGTGATAGCCAGACTAACCTGCCGAGGCAGCAGCGGACATCTGGAGATGGCTGAACCAACTGTCCATCTCCGGGGCTGTCAACACTGTGTCTCTAACTGTAAAATACAAGATAATGGCTTACTATAAAATGCTTTTAAGTAAGTTGTAAAACATGTACATGTTGACAGGGCAAATCAAGCATTTCAGTCTTAGTATGATACAAATAAATCTTGAGTCAGTTAAGCTGTCACTGGATTTAAACTCAGTGTCCTGCAGTTTAATCATTTTCAAGAGGAAGAATGTCACGTTATGCAAAACGCCCCATGGTGATCTCATACATGTGGAGTCTAAAATTAAATTATCTTCTGTCAAACTGTATAAATAAAAACCACAAGTCACTTTTATCCAAGCCTATTGCGATTGAAAAATATAGATGGGAAGTTGAAGAAGAAGCTATCTGATGAGAGACCCTTAGTGCCTTTTAAAGCTCATTACATGAGCTGAATTACAAATTGGAGGAGCCAGGGGGCTGCTTTTAATAAGGCAACAGTTTGTATTACTATTATTTTTATCCTTTTTTTTTTTTTTTTCAGCAGGTGCCGCTGTCAGTTCCCTCAAAATCCCCAACTTCAAAGCTGTTGCTTAAATCCGTGATTAAAAAGTAACAGATTGAAATAACATTGCAAAGAGATAGTCTATCAGAAAAAATAACCTTTCCACAACAAGGCTGTCTGATGCCTTTATTCTGTCTGTGCTTTTCGGTTCAGGCTTTTCTTCCCACCGCAATTCAGCTCCTCCTTCCTCATTTAGTCATTTTGCTTGTATTTTGACCTGGAACAAGTCCTCACTTTCTTTTCTCCTTCCTCTGTGATCACACTCTTATTTCATCTTTTCACAACTAATTTCCACCTGTCAGATTTCATCCAGCGTTGTGCCCTTTATCCTCCCAGAAACTCCACACTGTCCACAGCAGACGCACCATTTTACCACAGATGACAGCTCTTTCTTCTTGAAAGAGTTCAATCTAATAAGATCTATTTTTGACTGAGTGTATGAAGGGCTCATAAGAAACAGGTGGACAGAACAAAGTTTGTCCAAGATGGGCTCTCAAGTGCTAACACAGCAAAGCTGTAAAGTCAAACTCAAGCACAGTGTTATTCAGTGATACTGTTATTCATGCAAACTTGTTTCTGCAGACTTTTGAACTGAAAAGCACAGGCAGCATAATGATTATCTTGCTTCTGGCCTTCACAGTGCCTCAGACTTTGGCTTCAAGACAATGGAGCCATCACTCTGCCATTGTTCACATACTCATTTATTAATGAAGTACTGAAATGCAATCTGCTTCCTCACTGAACCACACAGATGAGGAAAATAGTCTTTGTAATGAGATTTTTTTTAAGGCTTTTAGCTTTTTTGTCTCTTGATGAGTTACATACAGAACTGGCAGAGGGGGGCAAGCAGGGTTAGCGCCGCAACTCACTCATTTGTTCTTTCTAAAGGAAGCGAAAAGGAACATGTTTTAGGTTCTCTTGAAAGCCATTTGGCAGGATTTCCAGTCAACTACCTCCTTATCGCACTGAGAAGCAGAGATGCTTGAGTTGCTTTCAAATTTAGGCATTCACTGCTATTAAAATCAGAAACTGATTTGTGAGGCTCCATGTCTAAAGTGGCTATACTTTTGCTTCTGTTGCTTTTGAATTTCTGCAATCCAAGGAAGCAACACATCCTCATACCTAAACGACATTATAAGTCGATAACCATAGACTCCCAAAACGATACAAACCCGTTTTTAAATTATTTTTTAAATTATTTTTTAAATTATTTTTAAAATTATTTTTAAAATTATTTTTAAAATTAATTTTTAAAGTAATTTTTAAAATTATTTTTAAAGTAACATTTAAAGTATTTTTTTACAATGCACATTTAACTGCCCAGAGTTAGATTTTGTGGTTAAACTTTTGCTCATGAAAAAACTGTTGACAAAAAAAAAATAAAAAATGAAAAGCCACCTCACAACATCCTGCCCTCGATTTTATGGAAGACGAGGAGCAGATTATTTTGCGCTCAGCTGGCTGAATTCCAGTTGCTACAGCCGCTAACTGAAGGTCTCTTGTACTCTGGAGCTGCCATATATGTATATGGTATATTTCAGTACATCTGTCGCTGCATTTCTCTGAATATTAAATAGAAGTACCACGTGTGATCATATGTAATGAGCACAATGTGCAGAGAACACCTCTGATGACACTGATGACAAATGTTCAGGTGTGCATGTGTTCACATGCAAATTATAATATATTTGCCGCATTCAAGCCTCAAGGCCCTCAATTAACGTTTCAACAAACTGTCGCTCCTTCTGGGAGAAAAAAATGAACAAGAAAGTGGACCAAATATCAGTTCTGAGTAGGGCTGGGTACCAAATTCAATCCTTTTTAGGCACCGACTGAATTGTCTCTAAAGTATCAAGTATCGAACAAATGCCTCATCCTTCAATACTCAATTTCAATACCTCAGGAGTAAATCTCATCAGCGTCCGTGAGCCAATAAGCATGCAGCATGCTTCTACCAAGATCTAATAATGTTTGTGATTGGCTGTCTAACGTTACACGTTGTAGAGACACGCAGGAAAAACTCTACGTTACGCACAGAGAAAAATAAATAAAAAGATTTGTGCCGTAATGTGTAATGTTTTCATTTATTTTTATTTTGTAAAATTTGATATAGAAAAAAGTATCATTTAGGAACCCATATCAAAGTCACGGTATTAGTATTGGTATTGAATATTTGTGATTTATACCCAGCCCTAGTTCCAAGTCATCGCAGTCTGAGAGAGAGGGATGTTGTTTCAAAGACTTCCCACAGAAGTTCAACTCTTGAAGCAGCACTCCGCAAGAGCAATCTGTGTTTAAGCAGTTTGTCAATATCACATTCATCACTTGCCAGTTCATCACTGCTGTGCTTCAAAGAGTTTGACACTGCTTTTGATATAGAACTTACATTTCGAGGTTCATCCTGTCTGCCCATGAATACTTGTGTTTTTCATTGCACTGTGATCTGGCTCCCAGTCCTATCTCCAAATCAGCCCATCTGACTCACAGTCCTCTTTCTGTCCGGTTTCTGAACAGGACTTCCCTTTCTCTTTGAAATGTGTCAGCTTCCTCTCTGCTTTAATCCCCCCTGCAGCCCCCACCCCCTTTTTCCTCCCGTCGCCATTCCATCACCTAGTTTTTCTCTGCTCTGATTCCTCTTTCTCATTTTGGGGAGATAGACAGACACTAGGGCTGCACGATATGAGGAAAATATGCGATATGCGATAATGTTGTTGAATATCGCAATAACGATATTACTCACGATACATAAACAGATATTAAAGTGTACTCCGTTCTGCATTTCTGCTGTTTCAGTATTCTTTTTACAATACCACAAATTGCTTGTTGAATTTAAAACAAATAAAAGGAAATTGTTTCCAACATTTTTTTATGGACCAATTGAACTTTATATTGAATATAAAAGGCACCTCTAAAAAAGGACAGTTACATTTCAAAGTGCAGTTTCTACAGATACTTTCTTTCAATAAACACAAAAAAAATCAGTTTTGTGTCTATCGATGTTGCAGCCTTTTGCGGTGGGTATATTGCGGCAGTTGATATTGCAATGACAATTAAAAAAAACATATATTGTGCAGCCCTAACAGACACACTTTAGCCACTGTGTGTGTGTGTGTGTGTGTGTGTGTGTGTGTGTGTGTGTGTGTGTGTGTGTGTGTGTGTGTGTGTGTGTGTGTGTGTGTGTGTGTGTGTGAGAGAGAGAGAGCCTGTTTAGACAGGACGCTGAAACTCTAGTTGCAGATGGTGAGCTCGCAGAGCTCTGCACTTGGTCTGACCTTCCACGGAGCCCCTCAGACACAGCCAGCCGGGCCCCCTGAGATATGATGTTTTTGGATTATATGTAAATCCCAAAACATCATATACAGTGCCTTGCGAAAGTATTCGGCCCCCTTGAACGTTTCGACCTTTTGCCACATTTCAGGCCTCAAACATAAAGATATAAAACTGTAATTTTTTGTGAAGAATCAACAACAAGTGGGTCCCAATTATAAAGTGGAACGAAATTCATTGGCTATTTCAAACTTTTTTAACAAATAAAAAACTGAAAAAGTGGGGTGCGCAAATTTACTCAGCCCCTTTACTTTCAGTGCAGCAAATCTCTCCAGAAGTTCAGTGAGGATCTCTGAATGATCCAATGTTGACCTAAATGACTAATGATGATAAATAGAATCCAGCTGTGTGTAATCAAGTCTCCGTATAAATGCACCTGCTCTGTGATAGTCTCAGAGGTCCGTGTAAAGCGCAGAGAGCATCATGAAGAACAAGGAACACACCAGGCAGGTCCGAGATACTGTTGTGGAGAAGTTTAAAGCCGGATTTGGATACAAAAAGATTTCCCAAGCTTTAAACATCCCAAGGAGCACTGTGCAAGCGATAATATTGAAATGGAAGGAGTATCAGACCACTACAAATTACACGACCGGCCGTCCCTCTAAACTTTCAGCTCATACAATGAGAAGACTGATCAGAGATGCAGCCAAGAGGCCCATGATCACTCTGGATGAACTGCAGAGATCTACAGCTGAGGTGGGAGACTCTGTCCATAGGACAACAATCAGTCGTATACTGCACAAATCTGGCCTTTATGGAAGAGTGGCAAGAAGAAAGCCATTTCTTAAAGATATCCATAAAAAGTGTCGTTTAAAGTTTGCCACAAGCCACCTGGGAGACACACCAAACATTTGGAAGAAGGTGCTGTGGTCAGATGAAACCAAAATCAAACTTTTTGGCAACAATGCAAAACGTTATGTTTGGCGTAAAAGCAACACAGCTCATCACCCTGAACACACCATCCCCACTGTCAAACATGGTGGTGGCAGCATCATGGTTTGGGCCTGCTTTTCTTCAGCAGGGACACGGAAGATGGTTAAAATTGATGGGAAGATGGATGGAGCCAAATACAGGACCATTCTGGAAGAAAACCTGATGGAGTCTGCAAAAGACCTGAGACTGGGACGGAGATTTGTCTTCCAACAAGATAATGATCCAAAACATAAAGCAAAATCTACAATGGAATGGTTCACAAATAAACATATCCAGGTGTTAGAATGGCCAAGTCAAAGTCCAGACCTGAATCCAATCGAGAATCTGTGGAAAGAACTGAAAACTGCTGTTCACAAATGCTCTCCATCCAACCTCACTGAGCTCGAGCTGTTTTGCAAGGAGGAATGGGCAAAAATGTCAGTCTCTCGATGTGCAAAACTGATAGAGACATACCCAGCGACTTACAGCTGTAATGCCGGCACAAAGGGGTGCGCTACAAAGTATTAACTTAAGGGGGCTGAATAATTTTGCACGCCCAATATTTCAGTTTTTTGTTTGTTTAAAAGGTTTGAAATATCCAATAAATTTCGTTCCACTTCATGATTGTGTCCCACTTGTTGTTGATTCTTCACAAAAAATTACAGTTTTATATCTTTATGTTTGAGGCCTGAAATGTGGCAAAAGGTCGAAAAGTTCAAGGGGGCCGAATACTTTCGCAAGGCACTGTATAATAGTAAAACACTGACAGGGAACGTTGTACCGCAGAGTGAGTATTTTTACTTTTGAAACTAGCAGTAAACTCTGCTGAATTTTAATAAATATACTTTAATAAAGTATGGTGATGAATGTGTGCTTTTACTTAAGGATCTGAATGCATCACTGGTTCGGTTTTTGTGGGAATGTGGAAATAACAAAGCATTTAACAGAGCAACACAGTTACTTTCCACTCCAATGCTTGATTTACCTTGGTGCTAACGTATTAATTATTTGCTCTTTCACTTGCTTGATTTTTATTGAATGGCTACAATCTTCACACAAGGGCAAGAAATTGTCTGTCACACTGAATAAAAAAGCTACGAACTGCCGTTATTAAACAACACCCAGGAGAGCATGGGGAAATGAACGTGGGAATCAGAGGAAAATCTCCTTTTGATAGAAACATAACAGACAGGCAGAGCTTTCAATGTAATACTTATCCCCAGCCAGTTAATTCCTGGATGGCTTCTGCCATTAGCTCTGTGTTTCAGAGCACAGAGGTTATTAGAACATCATTCCACCAGTCTCGTGGCCTTAATCACCTGACGGCGAGATCACCTCCTCCACTATTCTTTCACATTGAATGGATAGCATACCGTTTTCAAATTGACATGAGGAATTTGGGGATTTATACACCCCCCATCTACAGTATGTGGGCAGTTGCGGTGATGCTCACAGTTAGAAGCCCATTTTAGCCTCATCACGCTCAGCTTCTTATCTCAGCACTGGTGTTTTATCTCCTTTTCTTTGTATGTCATGATTGCTAATATAATTTCCAAATGTTCACTTACATCAAGGACTCCATTAACTGAGAGAAGACTGGGTGGGTGGAGGTGGGAGGAAAAATGATTGCTGAAGAAAGAAAACACTTAAGAAATTAAAGCTGCGAGCAGCGATGGACGGGCCCTCGCGCCTCTGCGCGCGTCGGGGTTACCGGAGGACGCCGCTCCTTGCGACCGTGGATTCGCGCGGCACTTGGACGCCGCAAATCGTCACCAATAAAAAGGGAACTCCCCGCCGAGTTCAACGATACCTCACACAAGACTCTACGTCATACGGTTCATTAGCTGTGAAAAGGGGCGTGGCTAAAGCATAGGGGGCGGGCCAAACCATTACCAATGAAGAAGGAAGTCTCTGCTGAGTTCATTGATACCTCACACAAGGGTATACCTTAAACGGTTCAAATTGTATGAAAGGGGGCGGGGCTTAAGCATAGGGGGCGGGTCAAACCATCACCAATTAAAAATGAAAATGTGGCCTGAGTAAGTGGGCGTGGTCATATTATAGGGGCTGGCTCAGTATCACATGTAGACCACATATTATAAGTTTCATGTAAATCGGATGATGTTTGTCATATAAGGCAGATTTCCTGTGGCCAGAGGGGGGCGCTATGACCAAAAGTCAATTTTGGCCTGTAGGTGTCCTCAGGCCTGGACCCTTGTCCATCCTGACAAATTTCGGGCAGATACGACAACGTACACTCAAGTTACAACAACTTCTTTGGTCATCGCTAAACACTCAAAATGGCCGCCACGCCACGCCCACACCGTCTGACGAAAGTTTTTCTTTTAATAACTTTTCATCCGTTAAGGTGTTGGGATGGTACAGACCAAGTTTGAAGTCCATCGGATGAAATCTCTAGGAGGAGTTCGTTAAAGTATAGCACCTTGACTTTTAGGCCTACTTCCTGTTGCCACTAGGGGGCGCTATGACTTTAAGTAAATATCGGCCTTTATTTGTCCTCAGGGTTGGACTCTTATGAATCCTGAAAAGTTTCGAGGTAATCGGACAACGTACACTCGAGTTACAGCCACTTCCTGTTTTGGCGGCGAAATGCACAAAATGGCCGCCCCCGCCCACCGCGTCCTATCACGAAAAGTTTTTCTTTTAACAACTTTTCATCTTTAACATCTTAAGATGGCACAGACCGAGTTTGAAGTTGATCGGATGAAATCTCTAGGAGGAGTTCGTTAAAGTACGACATGTGGAAATGGCCAAAATCGCACTAATTTCGAACTTTGAAATCAAAATGGCGGACTTCCTGTTGGGTTTAGGGTATGGCTCTAATGAAGTTTTTGTACATCTTGACATGTTACATAGGTGTACCAAGTTTCGTGAGTCTACGTTAAACGCACTGGAGGGGCTCAATTTTCTTAACTTTGTAGGGGGCGCTAGCGAGCCATTTTTGTGCGCCTATTCCTGAAACCCTTAAAATACGTAAATTTTCCCCAGACTTGATGCGACCGCCAAATTTGGTGAGTTTTTGAATATATTAAGCCCCTCAAAAAGCCAATTCATTTGACGGGAAAATAATAGAAGAAAGAAAGAAAGAAAGAAAGAAAGAAAGAAAGAAAGAAAGAAAGAAAGAAAGAAAGAAAGAAAGAAAGAAAGAAAGAAAGAATAATTCCTTCAGTTTCAATAGGGCCTTCGCCGCTGTCGGCGCTCGGGCCCTAATTAAGATAAATTGCAGAAAAACCTCAAGAAACATCTCTGTGACATGTGATTTAACAATCCCTATGACTGGTGACATGTGTAAAGAAGACTTTTTTTTTTGTCTAAAATATGACTTTATATGTATTGGGTTACAGGGCTAGAAGTAATGTGTGAGGTAGGATTTTCCTTATTGTGTTATAATGAAATACATTCACCGATCTGACACCTAACACGCTTGCTTAGTGATTGATGGTCTTCTCGCAAACATGGGAAAAAATGAATGTTTTAAATAACAAAGATTATACAAAAACATGACAGGGAAACATCATGGATAATTGATAGCCTGACAGATATTATCAAGGAGGTGGCACATCAAGGTTATTTACCTGAGAGGAGAATATATTAAATGCGTTAGGTTTATATTGCATGAGCTGGTTTCACTTTCTGTCCCTGTCCACACACACACACACACACACACACACACACACACACACACACACACACACACACACACACACACACACACACACACACACACACACACACACACACACACACACACACACACAGGTGGATGCTTCTGGCTCTACACTTTTAGAATTCAAAAAGGCGCTGCTCTTCCCCTTAGAGAAAACACAGCCGCTACAACTCCATGGAATATTCATGTATTATGAGTATTATATTAATCCTCATGAATTCATTTTTTTTCCTATGGCAGTTGACTTCCCAATCCTTAAAAAACAAACCCCTAGATTTGCCGCAGGCAGAGAAAATGTATTCTTCTAAATACGAGTTTTTGCGTGCAGAACAAAATATAGTTATCTGACAGAATGGGAACAACAGGAGCCTCCAGGGGGGGGAAATTGCTGGCTTCAACCTCACAGTCATAGAGGTTTTAAAAGGTACAAACAAGATGAGTCACATGCGTATTGAGGGGCCTGGATGAGATGGGAGTAATTGGGTATATGGAGAGAGAAAGAGAAATGTGGGAAGGAATTAAAATGACAAGACAGAGAGTTGTCTTTTTTTCTTTTTTACCTCTTCCAGCTGATGTAGATAGTCTAGTCAAGTGGCATGTCATAGGACCCTGCGGTGAGACCCTTGCAAAATTACTGAAAATTAAGTGAACAAGATTGGCCACCAAAATCCAATCTGCTACCAGCCTCAGTCATTTTGTAAAGTTGACGATGCCTGGGAACTTGTGACAGTCCAATTAGGGCATTTGCATATAGGGAGGCTTAAATTATTGTCATCCGCTGGAGCATAAAACGGAGGGTGGGACTCAGGAGGAGATAGTGGTGATCTGCACACGGAGGAGTATGTGGGGGGGCAGGGTAAAAAAAGAAAAGGGAGAGAGATGCTTTTCGTTTAGCTTACATGCGGTATTCTTTTACATATTCCCTATACTCATTCCCCAACGTGCCTGTCCTCCCCTTATTGCCCATTCCTATTGTTCTCCTCTTACACTTTCATCCCCTGTTCCGGTGAAGGTTTCTGTTTTCTCTCTACAAGCGTTCTGCTTCTCCTCCCTCCACAGTCCCTCCATCTTTACGAAGTCTTCCTTCCAGTGGCTTCAGTTTGTTGAAACAGTTCACTATTAGCAGATCTTAAAATTGTATCTAAAGAAATGGCCCGGTGGGTGTGAAACATAACAACAACAACAACAACAACAACAACAACATAAATGCTCCATTACCAAGAATTAAAGTGGTTTTCTTCCTGACTCAGACAATGATCTTCTTTAATAGTGTGGTATGAAATTCCCCTTTTATTCATGTCACTCTTTTTCCAATCTTTGCCTCGGACATGTGTGTGGTTTTGGCCTTGTGTCATGGATGCACAACCATGTGTAAAGGTGCATTTCAGGTAAGAGACACAAGCAAGGCCTTACAAGGAATGACTGCAGGCTGTATGTAGAGGCCACATAAGAAATGTTTGTACTCTTTGTCTTTGCAACAGTTTCAGCCTGTCCTCGCTTCTCACCTTTATATGTGTTTCAGAGCCCCGCCGCAGGCATTTAAACCACATTTCACCAACTCTCTACCTGCATGGCACCTGACTGTGTGAAGTGTTATGGCTGACCTCAGTGTGATAAAAAAAAGATAAAACTTTATTTATCCTGAGGGACATTGCTGATGGCAATGGTTAAACGGCATTGAAAAGTTACCCTGGAAATTAACTGCATGCCATTTTGTAAAATGGGGACATGTTCACTCCTAAAACTGTTTAAGACTACATGCTGTAACTCTTTAAACAGCACGGTACTTAGCTTTTGTGGCAAACAGATGCTGAGGCACACCACAGTCTCCTCCGCACTACAAGTTATAAATGTCCACAATGACTCATGTTTTGCTTAAGTTCGCTGCATCAAAGGTGAAGTAGAGTGCAAGGCAAAGGGACCACATAACAGGGGCACTAATGTTATCAGTTTTATGCTTCATCACATGTCATTCTTTTATTTATTTCAGCCGTATACAAAGCCAATCTTTTGTCCTCTTGACGTAGTAAAAAAAAAAGGGTTTTCTGATGTCATCTTGGCACATTTTAATATGGCAGCACTATGAGAAATCCTGTCTTGTAAATGAGATGGACTCGCTAGGCTCAACTGAATTAATTCATTACATAAAAGTATCTTTTCTTGCTTTCTTGGCAGCAAACTCATCAGCAGGAACATTCATTTTGGATGCAACATCATACTCAATGTATATGTAAAACAGTGAGTCCACATAGTCTGTCTTGAGGTACTGATGTATCCAAATTGGTTTTTTTTTGGTTTTAACGTTGAAAAGCTGTGCTCACCAGCTGCCACAGTCACCGGGATAGTCAGAAGAATTCTGGACGAATCTCACATTTTGGAAATGGAGGGTGTGAAGTCCTGAAGTTGTTCCTTTTGAAGTTATTTCTCTGAGTATCCTCAGGTCTTGGACCTGGTCCTGTGTGTTTAAGTCCTGACATTCGGACATGCTCAGTGCGTCTCAGTCCTTTGCGGAACAATACATTCCATTTCACACACTTAAGTCAGATCAAAAAGAAATCCATACATGTTGTCAGAATCCCTTGTTTGTGTAAAATGGGTGCTTAGAGCAGAGAGAGCCTGATCAGCCATGACGTTAAAATGAGTCTGTTATATGGGCTTGTTCTGGAGTCGGGGCTCGTTCATCTTGGACCTGGGACCTTAACCGAGGAAGGAATAATCTGTCACATGTTGTCTTTCATGTGACCTTTATTTACACTGGATAGACTTCATTGACTGCATATTCACTTTGAAGTATGTCGGGTAAAGATAAAAGATCAAGGTAAAAATCCCAAGACCCTTGAGAGGCACGAGGGCCTGTGCAGCTGCACCGCTCGGACACTCCTTGCGACGGCTGTGGCGCTCTTTGTGTAGTGGAGCGCAGAAAGTAATGGTTGGGGGTGGTAGATGTGCATGTTGCACGTCTAATCACAATCTTTCCCTAAACACAGCCAAGTACTTTCGATTGCCATACCTTTCATACAATTCGTATAAAATCTTTTACAGCGACCGGGGGTCACGCAACAGTTACTGCGACCGGTCACGTGACAGTTAAGTTTAGCCACAAGGCAGCGGTCATTGCAATTAAGTTTAGCCACTGAAAAAATGTGAATGTGAAATGCCGAAACAACAGTTAAGTGTAGGCATCAAAACGACTAGTTAACATTACATAAAAGCTAGTGATTTGGGTCCCTTAAGTAGGACTTCCGGGATACGCCCATGTCCTGGTTGAAAATCTGTTTTCCTCTTCACTTCTTCTGGGACATGAATTCTGCTCTCCTGCTTGAAAGCCCTGTGTTTTGGGTCTCATCCACAACCCCGACCTCCACCCTACTCAGATTTCCGTGGTATTATACTAGGTCCTCTCATCATCAGCACTATGGCTTCTAGCGGTCGCTGCTTACAGCGGCAGTAAATGTGGGGCTCACAGTAGAAAATAAGTGGAATACATACAAATTACAGCTCACAGTAGAAAATAAGTGGAATACATACAAATTACAGTGCATTATTTTTTGCAGCTATATGTACAAATGGTTCTTGAGAACAGCCTGACAGATGTGGTTAATTGAAGAAGCTTTGAAAACATGAGTTAACGTCAGGTTTAAGGGTCAAACAGCAAAAGCTTCTAACCATTTTACAGAGAAAAATATTTTGTAGAAGAGACAGAATGTTTATCTGCTGTCAGTTGGCATCCAGCAGGTCAGTAGAATATAAAATACAACACTCTCTTTGATGGCTTTTTTGTCATCTGAACACAGTACAGCCACCCTTTACAGAAAAACTGCTGCATAATCAGTGTCTCTCCTGTATGGCAAAATATATATGTGGCAAGCAGCCAACTTGATGGTCAATATAGAGATGTACGACATCATTAACCCAGTCACTCTTAGACTACACCATGCGCTAATGTTATTACGCCGAGGTCAGGTCCTCTGTGATGACACTCAGTGATGTCTTGGCGAGCTTCAGCTCAAGGGGGCCCACAGTAAATATTCTGACCTGGCACAGGGATGATGTAGACCATCTTTAGTTTTATTAAAGGCAGTTTCTGAATTTGTGCCAGAAAAGCCGGCATTAACATATGAAAGAGAAGCACTCACTTAAAGAGATGGGGAGTGGGTTGAGAGGAGGTGGTTCAGCGCAGGCTATATGCCCAATATGAGTTTTTCTGTCTGAAGCCATGTCCTATTTACTGAATGCAATGTACACCTTGCCGCCACAGCAGTGGGCCCATTGGATTAGCACATCACAAGATGCTGTTAGTGCCCGAGTACTTATTTTCTCCCGTCTCTCTCTGAGATGGCAAGCCTTTTGCACTGCCTCCGGATATGGCATTTCGAAAGAAGTAACAACACTTTTGCCTGTAGATATGGTTGACTACATATTGCACAATCTATTTCATTTTCAGTATACTGACCCCTAGCTAAAGCCTATGTCACCTGCTTTGTGACATTGGCCCTCATTTATCAACCTAACGTAGAAACCAGCGCAGATATGAGCGCAGAAATCATCTTACAACAGGCTTCACGTGGGATTCATGAAAAGTTTGTATCACACCAATCCGAGCAAAAGAACAGTCGTACATTGATAAATGTGGCGGCTGGAAACGATCGTCATTTAAATATCACGCCCCAATATATTCTCGGTTTTGAGGCCTCGCCCCTACAATTTACGACATGCCGAGACGTAATCCGGATGAGAAGCGGAACTTTTCAGAGGTGGAGCTTGAAACCCTGATATCTCAGGTTCATTTGCACTAACGTGTGTACTATTTGGCAGCCTGAAAACTGGTATTAAAGGCTGTAGAAAGAATGCGGAATGGAAGGAGATCACTGATGCGGTCAACAGTGTTGCTGTAGTAAATCGGACTCCAGCTGAAGTTTAGCCTCTTTAATTTATACATCCTCGACACATTTTTCTATAGTCCTAATAGTAATATACATGCTTCTATTGCAATCACTTAGGCCTACATGTAGCTGTACCTATAATTAAATAAACACACGGTAGCGGAGTTTATGCAGTGTCTATTATTTTACTCGTTTTTTTTCATGAGTCGGAACGAGGCAACAGCTGAGGGAGAGCGCGTGTCCTCTGCCCCACCGTGCTGGACCACCACCTCGACCCTGTCTCCTGACAGCAGAGGGGCTGGAAAAACAAGCCGAAATAACTCGGTCAATGGCAGAAATAAATCATTCACTTGAAAGAGAAACAAAAACCTGAAGAATAAATAAAAATGTTGTGCATCGTCATGTTTCCTGTATTGAATATCATTGCCAAACATAACACTATAGGCTACCTTTTAAAAGTGAGGAATAATATCCTGTCTCCTTCGTATAGCCCCCAGTTGGGGCTGTTCTGGACACTGCTCTCTGGGCATCGGGTCATCTGGCTCCATCGCTACATTTATGGCACCATGTTTTCCTGCGCAATGTTGTACAGAACCCCCCCCAGGCTAAAACAATGTTGCATACCGGCGCATATAGGTCTTCTTTTAGTTTGTCAGTGCGTTTTGTGGTGTTAGGAATTGTTTTTCTGCGCATTTCCGCACTAACTCAAAACGTGCATACATGTACACCACCTCCTGAGCTGGCGTAGGATTTGAGCGTGCCGTACGCCAACATCCATATTGATAAATCTCAAAGTCACCGTGGTTTTGGGTGTACGCCAGGTGTACGCTGGAAATTTGGTGTACGCACTTTTGATAAATAAGGGCCATTGTGTGCAGGCATACTGTCCTGTATGTGTCTGCCAACAGACTTTTCACTCCCGCCCCTTCTCTGTGACACAACGTAACAACACGTTGCAACCTTAATCAGACTCATTTACAGAGGTGGCTGACTCTTGATAAGTAATCGTCAAGTGTCTGAGGATTTTATCATATCCATTTAATCGCAGGCTTGGGCTTTACAGTCCAGATCCTCTTCTACTTCTTAGCTCTCGCCAAATAAAAAGGACGGGCTCATTTTCAAGCAGCGCCTTGTGGCTGATCAGAGTTGATATGCTCTCTTCACTTCCCCTTAGGCCTGTAAACTGAATGCATTAGTAATGAATCACTCTGCAGCCATACCCAAGTGGACAACAATTCATGTCCATCCCTATCTCCTAACTCGGTCTCCTCCACCACCCTTATGTGTGACCTAAGGGAGTTTTGGAAGGGACCAAGTCAGCTGTAAATAGGGGGGAACCTACTCATATTATCTATTATCGTCAGTGAATATGAGGGCAATCTTAATACCAAATGTGTGTCAGACATGCAACATATCCATGCCCATCAGCATTATTGTAGTTTATTATGGTAGCACCTTAGCTGACAGCTGAACAATTGTGTTTTTCTGCTGCTGTTGCCCAATAGTGTCATTTCCGTGCTCCTAGCTTTTCCCTGTCATTTTCCCCTTGCCTGATCCCTTTTGAGATACTGACGGTTACACACAGACCAAGGAATATGTAAAAGACTCACTGCAGCAAACTCCTATATTGGAGCTGTCATACTTCATTGAAATAAAAAACCAGTGGGAAGCATAAGGAGCTGAACCAAAAAAAAAAAAATAGATAAAAATGTACAAGTGAGAGAAATGAAGGGTTTTGGCGTTCATCATCATCCACTTGACACACAGGAAAGGAGACAAGCAGCAGTGATAAAAGAGACATGGAAAGTGATAAATGTGGCTTGAGTGTAAACTTTAATGGCCCAACCTTGGATGGGAACAATTTGCCAATATTTAATTAACTGTAATGTGATCAATCAGAGTGTTAAAGGATGGAGCCGTTCCGGTGAGGCACTCTGCCAGCCGCACTCATCCTATAGCTCATTTACTGTAGCCTTGAGAAAGCTCCAAGGAAAGCAGCAATCAACAAAAGCGGCTCTGGGTCGAGTCTGGAGCATCCCATTGTCACTGCACTGACAACAGCTGTATGTTTTTCTCATAAATCATCGCAGATGTCCTGGCACTCATTTTGGTTTCAGGCCTGCACCACACAGGGGCAGTGTTTTGGTCAGGAATTTTTTTTTTTATTAATTTCACATGCATGTAAGATTATGGCTCTCTTTTTTTCCTTCATGTTTCCCTCCAATTTCAAGTTTGACATGATGGATTTGTTTTCCTTTTGAAATCTTCATGTCCCCTTGTTTTTTGTCCAGAATGTATAAAAATGTGTAAAAAAACATACATACAAACCCAGATGTTTTCAAGAAGTCATGTGTAGTCCCTCCTATAGCCTCCTGGCTCAGTCTTTAGACTATTATAATTCCTGTTTCTTTCTTCTTACTATACCTGAAAGAACATATGGTTGCATACAGTTCAATCCATCTGTTCATTTCCATACTCCCATTAGAGCAGAGCACACTTAATATCTACTGACTGCAAAGTTTTGATAGCTGATACTGGAGATCAGCAACAGAGACCACTTCTAATGTTAACCAATGTGGAGTTTTGTTAGATGATCCATATCTTTTTTGGCAGTGCTGGATATGTGTATTTGTATTTATTATATTTTCATTTCAATGTACTGGGCTTGAGCTAATTCCTGACAGATACATTGTACCAACCTTACACTTTAAAATGAGCCATGTTTAGTCATAATGTGGTATATGAAGAGCAAATACAGATACATCTCGCTCTGCATGTGTATTGTCAGAGCCTCTAAATGCCCACAGGACAAAAAGAGAAAAATAAATAAAAGCAGCTGTGGTTTATTTATGCCTAAATCAAAGTATATGAAAAGGAAATGTCACTCCATGGCCACAACAGAGCTGGCCTGACCAAAGAGGCAATTTTTGTGGCCTGCAATGAGACCGCTTGAATAAACATCTGACATCTTTTTTTTTATTTTATTTTTTTTACCTTGAAATATGTTGTGATAAACCTATTTCACTCTCACAGCACCAAGACCTATCGTTTCCCTAGCCGTCAGAGGTCAGTCATACTTTGCTATGCATGTATGTTCTTTTAATTCAAACCAGATAGATAAATTCATAAATAAACTCAAATCTCAAGCCTTGTCATTATTCGTCTAGACCTTGGACAAAGTGATGCCCACCGTGCTGTCTGTCAAAAACACATTGCATCAATAGAATAGCACTTAAAACTGTCCAGAAAGATAGACAACAACCAGACTGATGAAAATGAAATGGAAATTGGTGGCATATATTATCCCAAACACAATTTTCTACCTGACCTTTATAACTCACCACCTAAAAATAAGGGCCCCCATGCTTTCTTGTCAGTTGAGTTCCCGATCTTTCAGGGACCAGCAGGGCAACAGTGTGGTTAGAACCCTTTGGCCCAAAAAAATATGAATTGGCTAATAAAAACTTGGATGATTAAATTAAGAAGGTAATTGGATTCCTGCATGTGCAATAAAATAAAGCTGGATTGGGTATAATTAAATTGTCTACTCAAGATTTAGTTTCTTCACTTCTCCTTTCTTTCCCATTGGAGCTAAAAGCAGGAGGAGGGTTACAGTGACAGGCAGAATTAGAAATTAGGAACAGCACAGGGCGGTCCGGTCGTAAAATAGAGTGAGACATGCAGGTTTCTTTGCTAATGTTCTGTCACCACCCAAATAATCGCTTTGTTTAGGTGTTCACCCTTCAACTCGTTAAGGATGATATCAAAAACGCTTTTCTTTTCTTATGAGATTTCATGAATAGACATAGCAGGACTCATAAGCAAAACGTGTATGGCTTGTAATCATAATTTAACTATTTTGATTTTTAAGTTAGAATGACTCTTTCGTCATGTGCCTAATTAACAAAAATAAAGGAGTGACTAGACTGGATTCATAGAACAGTAGATAGAATAGATTGATTGATACACAGTAAAGAGTTTACAGCCACTTGCGGCTCTATGTGGCACAGCAGTGTTTTGAGCTAAATGCTAACATGCTCATGATGAAAGTGAAGCTGATGTTTAACTGGTAACATGTTCATCATTTTAGTTTAAAAATGGCAGCATGCTAATTTTTGCTAATTAGCATTACATGGAATGCACAGGTACGAAAATATAATTAGTTTTGCAGGTATTTGGTCATAAACCAAAGTATTGGAGAAACTGATATTTTGAGCAGATGTTGGTGCTACATTAAACATCAGGGGGTCACCAATTATTACAATTCATCCTGTGGAGGGAATTAATGTCACCAAATGTCATGGCAATGAACAGTTTGGTGTTCGAGTCCCGTTAGTTAACGGCGAGTTTTGTTTAACCTAATAAACGTCACGTTCAGCGCTTTGATTGCAAAACGAGCACCTTTGTGAAGGTGAATACAAGCTGGACAATTGCCCTATTAACTTACATTGTAGCTTGTTTCGCCGCTGCCGACTGCAGCCATCTTGCTTTATACTGGACCAATGTCAAAGATCGTTGTTCCCATCAGTCACTTACACACAAAAACATAGGAAAATAGGGTCCAGGTTGAAAAAAAAACGGTAGTTACCCTTTAATGCTAGGTGGCACTAAACCCCTGTAAAATATCATATTTTTTATGTAAATGTGAAATACTTTATGTAGTTCTGGGTTAATAAGAGCCTTGCTCAATGGCACCACAACAGGGGTAATATCAGATATGGGATCAAATCAAGTATTTACTCATCATAGGACTTTTGACCATAAGCAAAAAGTATCTTGGTAATGTCAATATTTCTAGTTCACTTAGCCAAATTGGATTATTGTGTAAATGCATTCTTAGCTCGTCACAAGAATAAACTGACCTAAGCACAGCAGGGATCGGGAAGTGATGCTCATTAATTTCCCCAGGGAACTGATATTTAGAACCCACAAGTGGATGCTGGGGTGGAGATGGGGCTTATGAAATGCTTTGTATGTAAGTTTGTGTGGCGGAACCTGTGATAGTAAGTGAATGCAGCTGTTACAGCATATAGCTTTCAGGTAGGCAGTGCAGCAGCCGGCATGGAAGAGCAAAGTAATGAACAGAGCAGTGACAAATTCTGTTACAAGTATTTTATGTAAGAGTAGCAGCCACCTTGAGTTGTCTGCCTGACCTTTGGCTTTGGCTTTGCTTCATTGGTGATTTTTGTGCAAATATGATTATATACATCATCAGCCTACCTTTACTGGGCCTATGATTGTTAAAGGATTCCAGTTAATGAGTCCTAGCTACAAAACAAAAAGATGTAGGTCCTCGTGGTTTGGAAGTGGTTTTCACTTTATATTCTTTATTTTCTTCCTTTGTTTTTATATCCATATCCTGCGGGAACTTCCGTCCATGTCGTTTGTGCTCTTTCAATTTCTCTGTCAGTTCAAAGTGGATCCCCACAGTCAACGTATCAGCAGCAGTTTTATACTGTCAACCAGGGCACTTTTAGTTCAGCTCACCCCAGGGCCCGACTATAACTGCTTCAACTTTAATGACCCAATAGCCAGTACACAGACATACTGTATGTACACACACACATACACACACCTCCACCACCAAAAGCATAACGTGATTTATCAGCACTGATTTATTCCCTGTCTGAGTATGTGTTAATTTAGAGATTTTATCGATAACTTCCACTTAACGATGGCTGAAAAGCATGTATGCGGGCATGTTCCTGTGCGTGCATGTGCACGCCAGTGTGTGCGTGTGTGATGCCCCTTGGGGATAAGTACACGCTTTGCACCTGCATGATGGATGGTGTAAGTGTTTCAGCCATCAGCAGTGTTTTACAGGCTGTGAGTGGTTGTCTCTCTGAGCTGACCCTTTGACAGGCAGCCTGGAGCTGAGCCAGCAGCTGGTAGGCCCAGACACAGCCGGACGAACGGCGACGAGAGCAGTCAGAGGAGTGTCTGCAGTGTGCTGCTAATGATAAAACAACTTCCCTCTTGTGAACTGTAGATTATAAAATGCATGCCATTGTGGGTCGATCTACTTGAATTTTACATGAAAGGGTTTTAGTGTTTTGGATGACAGTCAGACCAGTACAATATATGTTTTGTCAGTTAGTTCTGGTTTGGCTGTTCTATATGAACATTCAATTATTCTTCCTTTTTTTCATATAGACTATCAAGCAACGCTTTATTTGAACTGCCAGTTTTTGGACGGCGTTCGGAAGGGCTTTCATATAAAATGGTAAACAAGTCAAGTTAGCCCTCCGAGGTAATGCTTGCTAGCTACGCCAACGATGGATCGGAAATTTGCAAAAACTAATTGTAGACTCTAGATAATATCGAACAAAAGCCAGAGCCTATATCGTAATAAGTTGCTGAGAGCTATAAATTCATTTCTTCGAAGCAGAAACAGACGAGAACTTCATCTTGAAGCCTGACTGCGCAAAGCCTGTCTTTCTCTGGGAAGCTACCTCCGTCTCACTCAGAATCACCCTCCGTCTCACTCCAGGTCCACAGCTTCCTGTACCGGAAAGCAGCATGAAAGTGAGGAGCGCTCACTCTAGCTAGCTACTTCTGTGAACTCACTAGTGGAAGGGGGAAATAATGTCGGCTGAAAGAGGCAAATGGCAGGCTTCATCCCAATAGTCAACATCACTGGCAAAATAAGACATAAGCCTAAAAATGTATTGGGATCTTTCTTTAATAATACACAGTTTTAAACCTTTGCATTCTGACAATCCACTCACCATATTGTGTTTTAACAGCATAAATTCAGTACTTGTGCATACAACCATACAAATCTTTTGAGGTGAAAAATGGGTTTGGGCCAGATAAATACAATATGCAATATAGCGCTTAAAGGAATTGAAGAGAGTAGGATCAAAACTTTGGATACGACAGTTCCGATGACCACAGTCATAAGCACATACTGAATTGTGACATCCTTGTATTGTTGGACTCGATCACAGAGAAAACCCTTTCATCTTTTATCACTATATACAGAACAGCATTTATAACACTGCCCTCTAAAACATTTTGATGTTCACTCTTATTCGGGATGATTGAAATAGACATGCTTAAAGACTGTGCCTTTTACAGAAATTGGGAAACCACCAACTATGCATCGCAGCTGTCATGGTCAGAGGAGCATGTGTATGCGCAGCGAGAGAGGATAAAAACAATAAAGCAAAGAAGACTGAAAGGTCGCCTGGGGAGTGGTGCTAAAGCACTAATAACGCTGTAAGGAATTTTGGTAATTTTCTGGATGAAAAGCACCATTTAGCTGCAGACAAATTTGTGCAAGACATAGTAATTAGAATCTGGGGGTATGATTATAGAAGGGCGTCAGCGTGAGCAATGACAGGCTTTGAATCCGCCGAGTCAGATGCAAGAAGGCAAAGAACTGCAACAATAACAACAACAAAAGGAAAATTAATGTAAACACATTAGCAGAGGATTATCATATGAGTCCACGCTTATTTGGACATTTTAATTATCATTCAAAGCATTGGGTCTGTTATTAGTAAATGTTGTTTTAGTCAACCCGTCATTTGCATATCTATGATTTATCAAGCTTCACAGTAGGGAGTTTGGAGCTTAGAAGAAAGTTTCAAATTTGATTTGAGAGAGGAAACTTTAAGTCATTATTACATATGAGTTAAAGCATTGTAGGGCACCCTGGTAGGTCACCTGGGGCCCGTTTCAGGAAGGAGGTTTAACAAATTCTGAGTCTAACCCTGATGTCTGAGTTGACTTATCCTGAGATTGGAAACTCAGGATAAATCTCAATTAATCTCAATAAATTTTTTGGTTTGAGTTGGTTCAATCAACTCAGAGTAGGTTCACGCGTGTGCACCACCACAAGAAAAAGGCAGCATGAATTGAGCCATGATACTACGATTCACCATGGTAACAACCACAACCAAACGGGTCGGCGGAAATACTCATGTGCACGTACAGCGAGTTTGAATATATATTTTGTTAAATAAAGCAACACGGCTGCTGCTGCTGCAACAGAGAGACAATTTGCGTGGGAGAAAATTGCTGCTAGAGTAAATGCGTATATTCCAATATAGTGTAGCCTATATCATATTTAATCATAATTATAGCCTAATATTACTGGTGAAATGGTATTGAACCTATTTCATTTAGGTGCAATCCTGCAGGAGAAAAACTCCTAGGCCTACTAAGCCCATTCTGAGGCTGCAGCACCATCATTAACAGAATTATAATTCTTAATCTTTTATTTCAAAGGGTTTACATCATTCACCTGCAGTCCTGTGGAACTTCTTTTTAATGTCTCTTACTGGTTTAAAAACACGTTTCAGAACGAGTCACATTCTTCTGACGGTGCTTTTCTTTAGCCTACAGTGGCTTTTCTAATGTGCTCCGCATCACTAATGTTGTAAGGAAAACTGCCGTTTGCAAAAAAAAAAGTAATGTGACGCAAATAATCTGCTGGGATGTAGAGCATATCCACGATGGGTGACATGAGTGATATGAGGACGGATAAGGTTATGTAGGCTGATAGACTGGGAAGAAAAACGATACCGCTCGAATAGGTAGTTATCTAGAAATTAAAATGCGTCGGGGCATAAATATCATCTCCCCCGACGTATAACACCCTGCAAAGTAGCCTAATACAGCTTCTTCATCAATGGGATCGTCGACAAAAGGAAATGCCATGTTTTGAGGAAAATTTTTTTTTTATAGTCTGTCTAACATGGTTAATAAACCAACCCTGTTTTCTTATTCATGCAGATAACAAATGCGCTAAAATGCACCTGATACAGACTGAATGAATGAATGAGGAAATGAAAGAGCGCTGTGTGAGAGGGAGGAGACTGAGAGAAACTTGAGGTTTCTCGAAGAAAACCTGCTCCCCGACCAGGTTAGGTTCACAGTCTCAGTTACCATAGTAACTGACTCTGAGGTTAAGTTACCTCTCTTTCTGAAACAGAAAACCCAGTTTCCCTCATCTCAGGTTTAACAAACTCAGAGTTTTCACTAAACTTGCTTTCTGAAACGGACCCCTGGTTGAGCGTGCGCCCCATATACTAAGGCTCAGTCCTTACCGCAGTGGCCCGGGTTTGAGTCCGCCCTGCAGCCCTTTGCTGCACGTCGACCCACCTCTCTCTCCCTCTTTTCCTGTCTTCCGCTATCTTATCAAATAAAGGCCAAAAAAGCCCAACATTTTTTTTTCTTAACAACAACATTGTTGCAGTATCAAAAAATAGACGTCATGACCCTCCGTGTGTTGAGTTTGCCGCTACACTCGAAACAAAACAGCTTTTGTTTTGAACACTGTGAGGTACGTTGGACCTTGGCAAGAGAAAAGAGAGCTAGAGAGGATGCTGAGTGGGAAATCCCAACCACGATATGAAGCAGCAAGTTCAGAGTTTTAACTCTGTGCTCTTGAGGGAATGTGACCATGCGTGGATGGGTTTGTAATGTGTGTGTGTGTATATATATATATACTCAAGGTCCAGACTCAAGGTCCAGATAGAAAAGTACACATAACATATTACATGAGAGGTACACACAAACATAAATACATACAGACATACTGACTACCACATATTACATAAAGGGAACATAAAAAACATACATTCATACATACATACAAATAGCTATGCACAATAATTAAAACCGGTACAGATGCGTGTTCCAGTGTTTCCAGAGTTGGGAGGTATAGCTGTTATCACTAAGTGCAGGGTTGGTTAAGGCAGTTAAAATTGTATTCTTTGACTATGTTAATCGGCACATGAATCTGTACATAAAATTTCTCAGCACAGCATGGAAGGTGGGAACATTACTCGTCACAAACAAATGGCTAGCACTGGTCCATCTTGGACACTTCAACAGGACTCTATTGTATGCCGCCTTTATCTTATTTATCTTTGCTTAACTGAGCTTTATAAAGTGGAGTACAGTATGCTCTGAAAAGAGATGTTTTAACTGCTTCAGAACACTTATAATTTATAGCACTGGCGCTGTATGTCATCATCGTCACAAAAATCATCCCTGATGATGCGGCCCAGGTATTTTGCTTTAGTAACTATGTTCAGCTCTTGCACTGTCAAGTAAAGAGAGGGAAAGCATAGCTTCCTGTCCTCCTTAGTTCTGGCAACACTTTCTTTTTGTTGTGTTGTTGTTCTATATGTCAGTATAGTCAAAGCTTACTTTCTCAGGCATTAGTGGACTGTCGATACAAAATAAGTAAACACGCATACAACGTACTCAAAGCTTGCATCAGCCACTTCAATTTGTCAGTCCTCTAAGCCTCGTGTCCAAGGGCCATCTAGCACTCCCTGCCCCTTGTAATAATATATCTCCAGCCTTCTGAATGCCCATACAAAGGGTTTTATTCTTTCATCATTTTGTGCTTATGACATAGTCTCACAATATTTTAGGATGAGCATGAAAAGCAGATTACACATCATGAACAAGTAAGCATTACATTTTCTGACAACAAAATGATTATGTGATCTGTTGTGTGTGATGTAACAATATGGCAATACCAGCTATACAATGTAAAAATGTAATGTAAAAAGGTGAAAAAACTTTTTGTAGGATTGGGGCTATGACGAGTGTGAGGTTTATGTGAAGGTCGAATAAGAAATGTTTTTAGTTAAGATTGACTTACAGTGGAAAAGGTGCCCCGTCCATAACTTTTGTCACCTTATCTTTTACTTCAGCTTATGTCCTCACCTTGCAGCAATGATGCAGTGGTGTGTCAATTTCTGTGTTCCAATTCAGTGGCTGCATTCTCCCAAGTCTGCATTTCTTGACCGAATATGTCATTACAAGCTGACAAGGCCTGTCCCTTCAAAGGCTCCTTTAGCCGTCTTTTGCACAAATTTGAAGTACACATTCAATTGAATTGAATTGAACAAGAGTTATCTCAAGACACCTTACAGATAGAGTAGGTCTAGACCACACTCTATAATTTACAAAAACCCAACAATTCCAGTAATTCCCCCAAGAGCAAGCATTTAGTGCAACAGTGGCAAGGAAAAACTCCCTTTTAGGGAGAAACCTCGGGTGGTGAGGAAAACTTCCTTTTAGGGAGAAACGTTGGACAGATCCAGGAGACCAAGAGGTAGGCGGTGTCTGACGGTGCCGGTTGGGGGTGTGATGAACAGTGGCAATAATAGTCACAATAAAGATAATGGAACTATGACTAGAAATAGTAGTTGTAGTAGTACATGGCGTAGCAGGGCACTGCAGGGCATAGCAGGACGTATTAGGGCATAGCTGGGCACTGCAGGGCATAGTAGGACGTAGCAGGGCACTGCAGAGCGTAGCAGGGCGTAGCAGGGTGCGGATCAGGACCACGGTGACAGCTGCAACCATGATTTAGGTGCCACCCTAATCCAAGGAAAACTGCTGGGCAAAAAAACATAAGGACTCCGGGGAATAAGCTCCCCAGAGTTAAGTTAGTAACAAGCATTTCAGGGACATGGATGCACACAGATGGAAAGAGAGAGGAGCTTAGTGTGTCAAAGGAAATCCCCTGGCAGTCTAAAACTATAACAGCATAATTAAGAGCTGGTGCAAGGCAAACCTGAGTTAGTTCTATAAGGGTTGGTAGATGAATCTGACGACTATGAAGAGAAGCAGAAAAGAGAATGACATACTGTCATACAAGTCTCAAAAGGAATTGTCACATGAACACCTATTTACCAGGTTTAAACTCCAGGAATATGTTGTTAATCACAGGCTGTCACAGGAAGTTACATGGCGGTACTGTTTTTGCCATTAGAAGGGGCAGCACCAGGGGGTGGCTTCTGGTAGCTGTAGCCACTCCCAGAAACCTCTGTCAGATCTAAAGAAAGTGTCACTCAGTAGAGGGTTGATGTTAAATCAAAATAAGAACATCAGCAGGAAACAAAGACCTTCGTGCTTATGTGGACTTTCGGTCTTTATACTACTTCCTACCATGTCGCACCCAAATTTATCCTGTACATCAGGATTGATGACCTTCCAGTCACAAGCTCCCTTCTTTAACGTTTAGGCCACCACTGTAGCAACAATGATGGTTTATTAATGAAGGTATATTAGGCTAATATATATCAAATCAGCATGTATTCATAATCACATCTAAGATACTCAGACTCATCCACCTCTGATGTGATTGATATGATTCTGTTTGCTTTATGACATATTAATGGAGTGATTGAATCATGATGTCCTTAACTAATATCAAATATTGGAATCATTCATGATCAAGTCATTTTTGGATTGATTGTTGTTCTGCAACATGACACTTAATCCTATCTCATTTCATTGTTCCCCAGTTAACTCAAATTGCCAAATGTAACGTACAGTACCAATAAGAAATATAACCGTTACATTGTGAGATGTCATTCAAACTCTATGTCTACTCACATAGTCCCGACGAGAGGCAGACACCTGTGTGGGTGGACCATTGGTGCGTGAAGCCTTAAACAAGTGTACCTAATTAAACATTTGCACTTGGAAGTTGATCGTGAGGCCATGTGTTCCAGGTTTTAACCTAAACTTGTAACCCAATTGATAAAAATAAACCCCCAAGACAAGATGAGTAAGGTCTTAATTATCAATTAGATCCGATCTGGTCATTGCCCTGGAATTTTGTGTGGCTACCACTTTATTACCATTTACCACATTGTTAATTCCTGGTTTAATGAACGGAGCAACCATGTCAGACTGTTACTGTATGGTCAATGCTCCGCTAATCTGCATGTTTCTGTGTGAAATTCACACTAGAGTACATGTCTACTTTGGTATTCTCCTGCAGCTGATTTCATTTTACTAATTAAATTATATTCAGATACGGGGTGTGTTCTCTACATGCAATGCAGCCATCTAATATTTATTGTCTTTGCACTAGACATCTGATCAGTGTGTTATTTCTTGGTGGGATGAATTAAGCTGCTAGTGTTGAGGGTGAGGTGGGATTTCCTGTGTGGGTCTAACTGTGAGAGAGATCGGGTTGTTTTCTGAGCATGTTTGTGCATTAGATGCTCCAAAACCCGACCGGCACACATGTAGCTTATGTCGACTTAAAACGATGTCTCTGTGGGGCCCGTCAACAAAATACCACGTGTACTAACAGTAAATAAACTAGACTAATAAACAAAAGAAAACCATAGCTTCTCATCCATGTGCTGCTTTTTATTCAAAGCTAATATGAGATTGAATGTCATACCTGCCACTTCATATGTCACTGTCACTCCAGGTTTCCCTGTCTTTGTTATGTATAACACATCATGTCAAATGGAGCGCAGCCATGTTTCACTAGTCTAGAGCTGCGTGAAAGCAGAATTTGAAAACTGAACGGTTCCTTTTCTTTGCTATTACATAGTTTAATTAACTTACATAGAGAGTATGGCTCATTATTCATAGTATTATTGTTGGATATAGCGAGTGCACACAAGCCAACTCTGCCCTCACAAGGAAGAACACTCCTTATTATCTTTAGGTCCTTTTTCCCTCTTTCTCCCTACTGCCTTTCATTTACACTGACTGTGTGAGCAATACAAGTACAAATGAAATGCCTCAACTGAGTAATCGCTGTAGATTTTCACAAAACCACAGCTCGATAATATTTAACGCAAAGCTGAGTCATAAAAATAAGTCAAGGTTGTGCTAGTGTATCGAACATTAAATGCATACTGTATGAATGTTTTTTTTTTTGTCCTCGCTGTGAGGTGAATTCTTTGGTGTTGCCATATAGGATGTAACATCTGAAGCTGCTTGAATTCAACAGCTCCCACCCTGAAATTGGCATTTAGGATGGAAATGACTGTGGAATCCACTGCTGCACACAATTACATTACATGGTCTCAGGTGTACAGTATGTGTGTGTGTGTGTGTGTGTGTGTGTGTGTGTGTGTGTGTGTGTGTGTGTGTGTGTGTGTGTGTGTGTGTGTGTGTGTGTGTGTGCGTGTGTGTGTGTGTGCGTGTGTGTGAGAGAAAAGAGGAATAAAGAGAGAGGAGAGAAAGTGTCAACGATAGAGACAGGAACAGAGATAACTGTGGAAATCCAACAGCTCTCTTATCATCCTTAATGATACATTTTTGATGATACATTTGCGATGATGACACCTCTCATTGTAGTTTGAAGTGCTTCCGCCTGTGTCAGAGCAGTACAAGACAGGATGTGAAATTGGGGTCTCAGACTGGATGTTTTATTAGCTGTTGGATATTACCAAGGTGGTTAAGATAGGCTATTTGATTTGCACTGCTCCTTTCATTTACTCTGTTTGATTTGCGATAAGTGACTTTTCCTCAGGAGAAATCGGTAGTAATTTCACAGTTTGTGCTCTCTTTCTGTCTTTTCCTCTTTGTGTTTCTCTCTCTCTCTCTCTCTCTCTCTCACACTCACAAATATGACAAGACTCCTCTAACACACTTTCCAGGGACTCCCACGTGCAGCCTTGAGGCATGATTGCGGCGCACGATACAAATTAATTGATTCCAATACAAATGAACTCATGATAGTAATCACATGCTAAGTGGCTGCTGCTTAATTTCATATTGATGAATGAACTGCCTCAGTCAGTGCTCAGAACAATGGTTTATATTTAGAGCGACACAAATTGCAGACACATTGATTGGCTGGTGGAGTAATCTTTAGAGGATCCTATTGGAGCAGTTGAAGAGCTGTTCTGGAGAAATCACTCGCGTCCCTGTTGATAGGGTTTTAATGCTTGAATAACGTTTCAGGAACTCGTTAAAAGCCTATATCGCTATTAGTCTAAATGTTGCACCGTACTGAATTTAACAAGCAAGGATGAAATTAAAAATGTGGTCTTCATTTTACAAACTTTTGACCTAAAAAAAAAAAGAATAGATTATAATAAGATATAACAGTTGACTTAAATAATTCTACAACAAGCAACTTCAACCTAAATAGTAGCTAACTGGAAGTATTTTTGCTTTTATTTGTCATATATGTTAATCAAATAATTTATTGTGATGTTACCATACAAAAACAAATATAAATGCATTTTGGAATTGGATTATGGATTGTAGCAGTGTTGTAGTACAGTGGTTCTCAAACTTATTCACATCAAGGATCCCTAAACTGACACAAATTAGACCACGGACCCCCATCTAATGAGACCAATTGTCCCAGGGTCCCCTACCTAATAGAATTTTTGTTTTTAGATGTCTTCTTACAGAAAGTGAATGCAACCCATGAGCAAAATAGTCATACAATCTCTCATTGAGTTACTTATGGATGAAATTATAGTGAAAAGAAATTATTCCCCTTTTTGTTGGGGACCCCCCTGGAACCCTTCCAAGGACCCCTGGGGGTCCCCGGACCCCACTTTGAGAACCACTGTTGTAATACTCATGGTCGATCTTGGTCTCAAGACCACTTTTTGAAGGTCTCGGTCTCATCTCGGAATCGACCGCATTTTTACTCGGTCTTGTCTTGACTGGACTCAGGATTTTATTTCAAGACCACAACTGCCAAAGCATTTTTCATGATATATTTATGGCAGTAAAAGAGTTGAATGTAGAATAATCTTAATCTGTGGATGTTGTTTTATGGGAATGTGGACCTTTCATATCAATGTGAGGAGTGGTTATCATTTTCCGCATTTTATCGTGGCATGCAGTGTGGGACTCGACATGGTCTTGGTCTTGACTCGGTCTCAACCCCTCAAAGTCTTGGTCTTGTCACAGTCTCAATACACTGGTCTTGGTGATGACTTGGTCTTGGTTTAAGTGGTCTTGACTACATCACTGGATTGTAGTGACATAGATTTAAGGTAAAGGTCACTGTTAATTTCTAGCTGTAACAGTAACATCTTGTTGTCTGTCCTACATGGACATTTCCCCATCATGTGTGGCATTTAATCTGTGCTGAATGATGACAGTGTTGCAACAGTAGCGTGGTTTGTCTCTCAGGGCAGCTCTGCTCAGATCAAATCATTTGGTCTGATCCAGTAGAATGAAATGGAGTTATAGAAGGTCAGCCTGTGGTGCTGTGTTTCAAACTCTAATCTAATAAGAGCACACTGAGAGACGCATGGCTTAGACTGCAATCCACCTGCATCTCTCCCTCTCTGATTTGTTTACACCATCCCTCTCTCACTCTCCGGCTCGTATACAGTAGTCCCCCATCTCTCTCCCAAACTCAGTCAATCAACCTCTCTCCCTTTTAACCTCACTCTCACTCAGTTATTGGGATTCAGCTGCTCTCTTTCTCCTCCCTGCTCTCTTACTCATCTGCACACTAGTTTTTATAAACAATGTCAGTCAGTCTTTGGTTGGGAATACGCTACAGCTTTTTGATCAATTTCAATGTTTTGATGACTTTCAACCACAATTATTCTTAGAATTCGGCCTTAATTTATCTGACTGGGAATCCCCACATAAAACTTGCTTTTTGAGGTGAATTTTCTAAATGTTATTTGATTTTCTGATGGTAGAAAATGTACAGCATTAAGCCGGAACCAATGTTTGCACTATAGTTTGAATACATGGGTTTATAAACCTAACAAGAACTACTGCTGGAACATTCCAGTTTAAATACAGAGAAACTGCAACCAACCTTGTTTGGACCACCCTGTGTCACAAAGCAGGATTGCTGTAAGTTAGCCATATAACTGCCATTCAAAATATTTCAGGGGGGCAACTCTTTTTGCTCATAAACATCTAAATAATATGAACCAAACCAAGTACAGTATTTAACTGTGAAGAAATGTTAAGAAATACCTACTTGGAGAGCAGGGAGCTTTATTGTATGTAAGCATTTGGCTGCAAGACATTTCTTGATGGGCTTTCAAATGCAGTATAGTATAGAAGTATTGACTGATTAATCTCCCTTTTTTGTCAGTCAAACACCACTTTGGTCCATACTAAAATATTTCAACCACTATTTAATGGATTGGCCGATAATTATGACATCAATTTGTGTCAGTGCTATAAGTGGAGGTGTGTAATACTTGGTGATTGCATATTTCCGATAACTATGGCAATTTGAGTTAACAGGGGAACAATGAAATGAGATAGGATTAAGTGTCATGTTGCAGAACAATCAATCATCAATCCGAAGGTTATGGAAAAAAAAAACACTTTCACCTGGGAGACCAGTGTTTGTGTCCCGTGTAAAACCAAAAGTTAACGTTGACGTTTTCTTATGTCATAGTAGGCTACATAAGATAACTTTTTTACGTAAAATTCCTTTTGTAACGTTCTTAACTATCGCCACAAATGTAAGTTACGTAACAAACGTAATCATTTTGATTGGTTTGTTGCCTGAACCTAACCAAATACCCTTCATTTTGTTTGAATTCTCAACAGAACTTCCACAGCGTTTTAAAAGAGACACCAAGGGGTCCTGACCAAACTAACAGCGACCGTTTAGATTAATGGCCTTCTGAACCTAATAGTAGGTGTAGCAGGCTCCTTTTAACCAATATCTATGAGGCTGATAACCACTGATAATGCCCATTCAATGGAGTAATAACAGTCAAAACGGGTGGCAGATCAGTTTGTACTGGACAGCTTCCATGTGTGAATGTGTAAATGTGATCAGGGCGTTGCTAAAAAAAAAAAAAGAGGGCATTGCTCTCAGTGAAACTTCCCCCTGAATAAATAAAGGTGAAAAAAAACAAAAAAAAAACATCATGGGTATAACATTACTTTGCATAGACTCTTTGAATTTATTTTGTTAAATTCGCACTGGTTAAAAGCTTAAATCCTTCTTTCCTCAGTTTCATTCACCCTCTGAGGGAGCGACTGTGACAGCTTCCCACTCGGAACTTCCAACCACTGAATCTTTTTTCTTTTCTGGCTAAGTGTGTGTGAGTAAGTGTGTGTGCGTGTGAGTGGGTCTGTTGGGGGATGAACGAGTCCATTCCTTTGCTTCTTCCTACTCCTCTAACCATCCCCATGTCAAGACAGAGACAGCTGTTATCATGTTCCATCAGTGATATGTATCATGGCTGAACACATTGAGCAAAAAAGCAGATTTCATTATTTACAGTTCTTTCGGGTGACTCGGGCAGGAATGTGGTGGTTGCGACAGCAGAGAAACTTGTGGGAATAGTGACGGTGTATGTGTGGGTGTGTTTGCAGACAGAGGTGGAGACATGATGTGCATCAGTTTGATTCAGTGTTTCATGAAACTATGCAAATGTTGGGAAAATAAGGGTTTCCTCTGTCTCTTTTTCAATTGGCATCTCACTTGGGGTGGGGCTCTACCTGGAAGAAGTAGTATGTATAGTACGTTGTGTATGTACTGTATGTTGTACTAATGATTTATTTTAGAATGTATTATTCCCAATATGGGGAATTTGTCTTCTCTCTTAAAGCAGAATCAAATGACTTAGCCACTGAAACAAGTATCACCTGCTCCAATTTCGAATGATGCTATAGTCCTACTTGACACTGACCCTGATCCTGGATTAAAACAACCCTGGAGTGTCTCTCAAAATACACTAGGGAATTTGAGCAAGTCCGGGTGGAATTTAGCACTACACCATCTAGACAGGGCCACTCATTTTTTCGGAATATTACCTCACTGGTGACACTAGATGAGAAGTCATGGAATCACCAAGTTATTATGATTCATTATCTGGGCACTATAGATGTTGACCAATAAAACATATCTTTGTTTTTATTTATTTTCCATCTTGTTTTTTGTGCAATGCAGGGAACATCAATCAAACCAGGGCTGGTTGACATATCATAAACTGTGTTTTTTTTTGTTATTGTGCACTCAAGGAAATATCAATCAATGGTGTTGGTTTATTCATTTCAAGAATGACTTTCATCTGCTTTTGCAGAAGCTAGCCTACTTCAAAAATGTATTAAATACCTGAAAACAACAATTGCTTGGATTTTAAAACTAAAAGCTGATACTAATAAGATGATGATGCAGGTAGAATGTCATGTCCCTATGACATATATTCACAATGGTGTAAAATGGAGTGCTGGCTAACCAAAGCAAAATACAGCCAAAATACTGTAGTTGTTAGAAGGGAAAAAGCTGAGAGAAGCACCAGTCAATACACCTGTCCAAACAAACAATCCCCAGATTCTACCCACTTGCTATTTCTGTGTTTGTGCATGTGTGCAACTTTAGCTCTTGTCTGTTCAAAACTGCAAGGATGCATCTATTCCCAGAATGTATTGCATCATACACACATACACACATACTCCTTTACCCCTGCGTAGATGTCAGTAAAATGTAAGTAAAAGATGGAGTGATGAGAATGAAAACTCCTCCAATCACACATGTGGAACTACCTAAATATTCACGGCTTCTTCTTCCCTTCCACACAAACACACACACACACACACACACACACACACACACACACACACACACACACACACACGCACACACACACACACACTAATATCCACAGGGTTTTTAGGCTGCATGGCCATTTTTGTGAGACTGATCACGTTTGCATTTGTCATCTGTCACACTCACTCAGAACAAATGTTCAACCTGAACTGAAATTCGGCTTTCCTGACAGGCAGGGCAGATATTTCACTGATTTGCTATTGATGTACCACCGTGTTGTATCCCGTGTATAAACATATCTCTTGGTGAATCTTCCTGTCTAACTTAGTTACTGTCTAATATGTGGTGGGATTATTTCTGTTTTAACAAGTTTGGCCTTGTCATGTGTGTGCTGGGTCAAGGCAGACAGCCCCCCCAAGTGACAAGTTTGGATGTTCTCTGTCACTCCTTGCTGACATGCTGACATTTACCACACTGCCGCCGTCTTTGTGCTCACATCACCGTGACAGCGGACTTACAGATCGCCAAAAATCCCAGCGCAGTATCAATTTGCTCATCCAACTCACGTTGAATGGGGGATAAGATGCATTCAAGGTGTACACACACATGCACGTGCACATGTCCAGAGAAATGTGGTGAAGTGTAGAGGCAGGAGTGAACACACACACACCAAGCGCTACTACACACACACACACACACACACACACACTAACCACAACCATAACAAAATTAGAGAGTGACATTTGTGCAGACTGGCCCATGGATTACTTCCCTATGATTATATAGTCCAAAAGAAAAATAGATTTCAAGCCAGTGCATTTGACAACATGACTGCTGTGAAGATGCATTGACATGCATGACGCATTTCTCATTATCTTTTTCAATATTGATCAGGCATCAAAAGAGTTTCCACTAAGCATGCAGCTAAGACTTCATCCACTGTCTATAATTTGCTGTAGGCAGGGAATCATGCATGATTAAAGAGATATTTCAACGCTGGAAAGATGAATATGTATTTAAATTGGATCATTTATGTAGTAGAAATGTGAAAATATTTTAGAAGTTGGTGCCTTCTAGACTGAGAAAAGCCAGAAAATGTATTTTTGACTCATGTGGATGAAAGACAACAACTCCCAGAATGCACTTGCTTCGCAGTCAAGTCAATGGGTTTTATGTCATTTCATTTCAAACATATACACTGTATATAGTGAAATGAAACAACGTTTCACCATGACTCAAGTGGTGTTACACATTTAAAATATATAAAAACGACATTTTATCAAAACAACATATAAAAACAACATTTTATAAAAACAACATTATATAAAAACAACATTATATAAAAACAACATACGAGACAGGCTACATTTAGTGCACACACATTATAGACTATACATAAAGTGCAATTACTACTTAAAGTAGAGCATTTAAGACAGACAAGGGACAGGACAGACAACAAAAGACAGGGCATAAGTAGACTTGAAATAGAGCACTGCTTGTTGTAAGTTAGGTTCGCCGTGAGGTGAAGGTAGAATATATGAACTTTCTTGAGATTTGCGTGGTTGAAATCACCAGCAACAATAAATAGTCCATCCGGATGTGCACTTTGGAGCTTACTGATAGCTCTGTAAAGTTCAACTAACGCATTGGTAGCATTAGCGCTTGGTGGGATGTAAACACGTTTCACGTGGAATGTAGAATGGTCGGCATTTAACAGTCACAAACTCCACCAGTGGTGAGCAGTAGTTGGATACAAGCACCGCAATTCTGCACCAGTCCGTGTAAACATATACAGCCCACCTCCACAAGTCTAACCCGACAGAGCAGCATCTCTATCTGCTCCGAAGGCTAGCAGGCCTGGTAGCTGGATAGTGGAGTCCGTTACACTGTTGTTCAGCCATGTTTCCACAAAAACACACCAGTCTCTGAACTCGCGTTGGGAGTTTCATTGAAGTTGGATGTAGTCCAGTTTGTTGTCTAATGAGCGGACATTTGCAAGTAGGATGGATGGGACAGGTGGACGGTTAGCGTTAGCTTTCCACCTAGCTCGAACTCCTGCCCTCGTTCCGCGTTTCCGCTTTCTCGCACATCGCTTTCGAAGTCCCCTTCTCTGGCTAGCGGAATCAAGCGACACCGCAGGCTGAGGTGCTGGTCTGCGTTGCGTAGTGTGTTGAGGATTCCGTCTGTAATAAAGTTTCCTGCATATTCTCCAATCTGTACCAATGTATCCCAGTGGTACACACGTGCGGTAGTTTGAATGCACATAATTGCAAGGTTGCTGATGAAAAAGTCTTTGCCAGACAAACATTTTACATTCTACTGCAGCAGCTGCTCCAGCCGCCTCTTGTTCCTCCGTCATCCGCAACTGTTCCTCGCTGTATTGCGGCTCGTATAGGTAGACACGAGCATCGGATTCGCGCACCAGATCTTCAAAATCCCCCTCTGCCATATCATCTTCGAAATTACTTTCCGCCATCGTGGTTAGCCTAATAAAGTATGAATTAATTACTCAGCTTTCTCCACATAGCAATAGCCTTTTAGCTTAGCTTCAAGATGGCTGACACTATTTGAAAATTCTGGGAGTGAGGTCCCACCCCCAATGGGCGGGTTGAAAACATGCGGAACTAGCTCTGGCTGTAGTCTCTAGCATTTGGCCAAAAATGCCTCAGATGACGCAAAATGCCGATTTTTGCATTATCAGAGTTTTTTTTCCAGACACACAATACAGAGATCTCTCGTCTCAGGGGGACATGAGGGAGGGAAGCACGATCATTCGAAAATACTAACGGGTTTTTACTGATACGAAGCTTAATGCTAATAATCGGTGAAGTATCCCTTTAATTTCCTCTTTACATATGGGCTGTTGTTGTCATGAATAGTTTAGATGGTTTAGATGGTTTAGAGTTCATGACTAACTCTAATGAATTAATGTTCAAACTTCAGTTTTTAATTAAGTGTAACTTATTCATATGGAATTAAAGGATATGTCCCCTGTTTAGTGCCATTCATTTTAGTTCTGAACTAATAGTTCATTTAGTTTTTGTATTTGTATGTTTATTTTTGTGCCCGCCACCTGCAAAGGAAGCAATCACAGCTTTCATAACATGACCTCTGTTGTCTCTATATTAGCTCACAGAGGTGAATTGATTCGGGCAAAAATATCTTCAGGCACTGAAATAGGAGACCTTTATATTGCTTTTTTCCTCACTTTATTGCTATGATATTTACTTTGGTAAAATGTGAGAGATTTACCATATTGTCATTTCACAGTTATTCCCAAGTTTACTTTAGGAGTTTATTTCTAAAACAACTATTTACTGAGACAGTACTTTATTTTTTAATGAATACATTTTACCTCCATCATGATAATGACTATTCAAAGTCTCAGCAGAGCTTTCGCACATTTATAACTGCTCTCTGGCATATATGGCACTGTTTAATTCAAGAATAGGCACAACATATGAAAAAGTCACAGAACGCATCAAACCTCCACAGTGCCTAGAGCACATTGGACAAAGCCTATGTGCTAGCTTTTACAAAGAAAACTGTCATCACAAACAAAGCATGATTTATTTACATTTTTTATTTAGGTCATTAAAAATAATCAATCTACATCAGAAGTGGGGAGCGCGCTCGATGGTGTTTTAAGCCCCCAGCGTCGACTTCAAGGCAGCGTTGTGACTGTTGACTTCAAGGCACCTAACCCTATCCTTAACCCTAACCATAACCATTGCCTAATCCTAGTGCCTTCCAGGCAGTGCTGCCTGG
This sequence comes from Perca fluviatilis, assembly GCF_010015445.1. Classification (NCBI taxonomy): domain Eukaryota; kingdom Metazoa; phylum Chordata; class Actinopteri; order Perciformes; family Percidae; genus Perca; species Perca fluviatilis. Next base: position 19,003,793 of record NC_053113.1, on the reverse strand, counting down.
AAACACCAAACACCGGGGAGCGTGTTCCAACAGCTGTTTACACCGGTTCGCAGTTCTCAGAGTTTATGAGTAACCTGAAAAGGTTGAGAACCACTGGCTTAACGATAGTTTAGAGAGGCTTCAGCAGCTGCAGCAGGGACAGTGGGGCATGATGAAATAGGGGGTATAAATAATTAGTAGGGAATGTATAAATTTGCCACAAACACTATGACACTGATCAACAATGTAAACTACTAGCTTGGTACTACTAGCTCTCAGTCTTTTCATACTCCATATGTTTCACTGCTGGCAGTTTTTTATGTCGGCTGGCATTTAAATGTCGGGGGTGTGTGGGCGGTAGTCTCACATTGCCAGACTCATATTCACAGCGCTGTGTCAGCGCTGAAGTAAGGTCTTGCTACACCACACATACATTCTGGGATAGGAGATTGCATTTCTTTAAACCAATCACAATCGTCTTGGGCGGCGCTAATCTATGGATGCAGCAACGATGGCTCTGCAGAATAATCTCGGGAAGGAACTCGTTTTGGTGGAACATTTGCACGTAGGGAGGCATGCTCTGGAATGGCTAATTCCCCTCAAAAGTAAATGCCCCATAGAAAATTATATGTAGTTAACTGTTCACACAATACAGTAATGTGAGCTATTTAAATTAGCTGGATACATGGTTAAACATAATTTGTTCTTACCAGTGTATCGCTGTATGTACTTTATCCACAGCAATCCCCACCAATCCGTCCCGAAACGACATGTTCTTGTAAACTTTTTGTTTACAAGAAGACATTTAAATCAAGTGTGCAATAGACAACCAACCTACATTAATATACTTTCTGAATATGCTATATAATTGTTATATTTCAGACATTGCAGTGATTTGGGCCTTAAATGGGCAATTAGCGCTTGCCTTGATCTCATTGAACAATGCTTTATTTGACATTACCTCGGTCTTTCCTAACACTGAGTGGCACAGGCCCTGTCGTTCAGCTATAGCTATGGCTGTTTCCAGAACAGCTGACAGCATTTAATCTGCAGTTAATGTGGCGTACAGAGAAGCTGCAGTAAAGATAATGTAAGGGTTGTAAAAGTGCTAAAGCTAATTAGCTCTCTGGCAGAGGTGCACCAGGTGAATGGAGCTGGATGAGATGGAGATTTTGAAATGGAAAGTATAGAGTAACAAGCTGTGGTCAGGATGAAAAAACTCTAAAGGTTAAAAGTGTCATCTAACCCGGTGCCAAGTAGCAGAAGAGTGGAGTAAAGAATATGTGCATCTTCTGCACAAATACTGATTAGCCTTGCTATGCCATTTAAATAGCATCATTATCTTGCTCCATGACGCTTGATAATACAGTCCACCTCTCTGGTAAGGCCTGCTTGGCTTCAAAATGCGAGAAATATAAGTGGTTAACAGAAATACATTATATACAGCTAACCCCATGCATCTGCTTACTCTTACACTAATTAGCCTATGTCACCTTTTGGACCTATATGTGTGTGTTTTTATCTCTTTTCTTTCAATGTTGTTTTCACCTTTGATATACAATGAAACAATTTCCCTGATGCTTTACACTCAGAACAACTTGACCTTTGTGTTCCCCTTCAATCTGAAAGAGTAGTCAGTGGGTGAATCATCCAGTAATATTGCTGTTTGGTTCTCATAAAGTCCTTGGAATTTGCATTTCCGTTTTTGAATACATTTTCCTGACCGGAGATAAAACATAAAGTGAAAAACAGGAGTTTGTTCAGGCATTGACTTAGTGCAGTATCTCTGTGTATTTATGATTGACCTACCATTACACCTCCACTGTACACCAATTGTAACATTGAAAAAGTAATTATGAATAAATTAATCCTAGTCACCAGCTGAATCGAATTGTCCATGAATATTGACTCATTTAGCAAAATCTCACTTTTTTACAGTATGAGACATTTGAGTTCACCTGCTAAGCAGGCATATCGACACAAAAAATCTCTCTGGCCTTTTCTTGCTTTCTTGATCACAGGTGGTTGTTGAAACGCCTCATTTCATCACAGTTATTAGGTTATTTTAAAGGAACATTTATGAAGCTTTTATGATGGTAATTATCTAATGATGGTTAATTTTATTTGGCCCATCAGTCCATCTATCAGCCAGGACCTGTGAAATTTGTGTTATTTTGCGATATATAGCTAAAGGTCAGATCCCGAGCCAAGTTGAGATAATGTTGCATTATGGGAATAAAAATAGTCTCATGAGCCATTCTGTATTATAATCACTTAATGGTCCACTAAAGGCTGCATAAAAGCTGCCTCTTTTATAGGTGATTATTACAGCAAAGAACTAGATTGCGGTACAAGCAGCAACACGGTTTTATCATATTGTAAATATAAAGTAACTTGAAATCCAAATTATTATTATTATTATTATTATTATTATTATTATTATTATTATTGCATTATTAGTTCATCCTGATGGCAAAACAAGGTCAGGTTCCAAAGAAATATCTGCACACTCTGTTACAATTTAGTTCTTTGCTGTAATAATCACCTATAAAAGAGGCAGCGGTTATCATGTTCATTTCTCATGCTGCTGCTCCACTTAAGGCTAATCAAAATCTATTATTTTTACCCAGGATGGACCGTTTCATTAACTAATTTTGATTGGTTAAATATCTGTATAGATATGAGCAGCCAGTAATGAAACTGCTTACTAAACCAATTCCAAAGCCCACACACAGTTTTATTAGTTTATTATTTGTTAGTCGGTTTATTAGTGATTCTGTCAGTGCTACATTACTCAACATTATGATGTGCAGGGGTTAACCTCAATATTAAATTTATTAATTTAGACAAATTGGGAAAGAAAATGAATGAACATATCTGCGTTGGAACAGACATTTTGCATGCGGGCTAAACATGGCTAGGCTTAAATGTGTCTTATCCTGGTCTACAGTGGTAATTAACCTTCAGTGGAGCAGCAGCATGTGAAGTGACACAGTGGAATATGTGACCCCTAATCCATCAAGAGAAAGTGTTAGAATCACAAATCAGTTAAAAGCTGTAAGGGAACAGGCCCTCTTTGTATTGCCAGGTTTAATCATGTTTCACTCACAGTGGCTGTGCTTTGAATGGCAGGAGAGTACAGTCTGACTTTCACCTCCCATGGGCCTTCACTGAATGAAGAGAGAAAGCAGGCGGGAAAGATGGATAGATGGCTAATTTTGGTGTGAAATGGAAACGATAGCAAGAACACAGACAGCTTTGATGCACATCAACGTGCAGGAGGTATTCAAGTTCAACAGAAACCTTAACAAGTTTAATTTTTATTCTGTGGTACATTAAAAATGCATTAAGAGGTTTGGAACATAATTAAAAAAACTGGGAACACCATTCTTCACAAAATTATGCAGTTAGTGGTGACAGATGACTAGGAATGTTGTCAAACTTTATTTTGGTGCTTTAATTTTTTCAGTGTTAAAACATGCACTTCTATCAGCACCTTATCAAGGTCTAAATATTTAGTTTTATTGAAAAGGAAATGAGATAAAGCAGAAGGCTGGTGCGTTGCTGTCATGAACACTGTTGTGTTGCTGTCATGAACACTGTTGTGTTGACCAGGATTTTGAACTCATAAATGCTCTAGTCAAGCCACCTACAATGAATGTGTCCTTTGTTAACATACCTGGTTACATAAGGGATAGAAATACAATTTCAGAGTAGAATTATGAGGCAGTTTTTCTCCAGCAAGGTGAAACAAAACGATGGGGGGGGGGGAAGAATAGTATGAAGGGCAAATGAAGGAATGGATAAACGTGGTGCAATGGACAAATGGCATAGATGACAGACACTTAATAAGAAGCTGAATTTGAGAAATGGCAGCGGGTGAACGACAGGAATAAATGAGAGAGCGAATGGGAGGAATAAATGATAGGAGGGATAGAGCTGTTCTCCAGCCAATCACTATGTGTTTTCATTCTGTGCAGATTTTTAGGGGTGGAAGGCTGCAATGACGATGACACACACTGGAAAATAGAGAGCGCAGGGACACACGCACACATCTACAGTTTTCCTTGAGAGAGGAGACAGGTGTAGGAACTATTTTTCTTTGTCAACTTTTCTTGACCCTGGTCACAATACTCTTATGAACCTTGTTTTTGACTTGTTTTTCTGTCTATATGCAGTTCTGAATGTCAGGTCAGAACTATGTCCGGGAGTCAATACAACAACTGTTTATCTAATTGATTGAAAGGGCATGAGGAGTTGAGTGACCTTATATGGGGATCTTGGTTGCTGGAATGTCCAATGAGAAGTTTGGGCCTGTTTTATGGCTATGGGTAAAAGGAACAAATGCTGAAGGATTTTCTGCAGACAATTGCTCAGGGTCTTTCGATTGAATAAAGATGTTATTATTGCACCATCCGATCTCCCTGAAGATTCTTTGTTTCAACAAATCGGCCTAAAAAAATCCACAACAACAGCAAGAGCACACACACACACACACACACACACACACACATTTTTGGCAGAGGCTGCCCTACCTTCATACACCTAGGTCCCTGGCCCAATTTGAACAGTATCAGTGAGCGATGGTGGCCCACTGGTGCAAGAAGAAAGAAAAAAAGTCAAATCATTTTTCACAACTTGCCCTGATGCAAACTTCTCTCCAATGAGAGTTCAGATAACATTTTGCCTCTAAGCATTTTTAGTTTGTGTTTGGGGAAATGTGTCTGACTAAGAATTTACTAAATGAAACATATTCTGTAAATGTAAGAATCTAAAAAAAAAAAACGTTGGTTAAATCTAGAAAATGTCACTATAAGAGTGGGCTCTTGTTCGAAGATCTTTAAATGCCCACCCAGGACTGTTTACATACATCCCAAAGGGGACATAGTAGTTAAATCAGACCTTACAGCTAAAAAAAAAAAACTACTTTCCTGGATGAAATAACACTAACTTCAAATATACTGGGGCACACTACATATTTTACAAATTAGGATCCGTTTACTTGTCCCTTGTCATTTGTGGCTCTGAATCTAAAGTCTGAGAAAATAACCTGGATGATATCCATAGACTGTTAATATACAGTCTATGATGATATCATCTGGGATTGGGCTTGATACATTTCATCAACAGAAAGCCTGCGTTACAAACTTGGGGTTTAGAGTTTAACGGATGCAGGTATTTACGGAGTGTCAAATAAAAGACGCTAGTTAGTTGCGTTATGGGAAATGTAGGATCTAGTGTTTTTTAGAGCTTGATCTATACTGCTGCTTTAATTTGATCAATCTTTTTATTATTATTTTGTCTCTGAGACCAGGGACTCTCTGACACTGGTACTGCATTCTAAACAGCATGAGCGTTCAAGATCCTGCCTAATTTGACATATGTGATTCATTTTGATCTTGTTGTTAGATTAACCGGTAACACTTTACTTGAAGGTATCTACATAAGAGTGACATGACACTGTCATGAACACATGACACTGTCATGACACAGACATGACACATGAACCCTAACCCTAACTCTAACCCTAACCCTAACCCTAACCCTAACCCTAATCCTAACCATAACATGACAAAAACTGAATGACACTTAATAAATTTAGTTTATGACTTGTTTATAATGTTTATGACACGTTCATGACAGTGTCATGTCACTCTTATGTAGATACCTTCAAGTGTAACTGTTTAACCTTTCCAAGTAAAACGTGTTCTCAGTGATTTATATATGTATGACATTATCTGTGATATATTTTCAGTGTATGTGTAGCTTTTGAGACAGCTCTTCGTAATTCCTTATGTACACAATGTTAGTTTGTTTTATGCTTTTGATATTATTCTGAGTCTGGCTTGGAGGTGTGTACTGATCCCCTTAAGTCCTCCAAGTTAACACATAGAAGGGTTTTCTGATCTGATGCTTGAACTTAAGCATATGTTGTTTTTGGCCATTTGCTGAAACTATACTGATGAGTGGGACTAAGTACAGTTATTCAATGCCTGAGTCTTTTTAATTCCACTGTATCTGACAAAGAAACAATTTGGGCTCAAAACATTGCAACTATTACAATGTAATAAAACAGAAATTTGACAGAGGACGTTGCCCAGTGTTGTGAGTCCTTGTATAAGACAGAAATCATCTCTCTACTGTAGCTGCCATCAAGATATCTCATCAATTGCATCTGTCTTACTGTTTCATCTGACTGCCATGAGTGCAATGTCTTCTCTGTTCCGAGTCCTCAACGGGGACATCAAACAGACACAGGAACAATATTTTCTCTGCAGCTATTTTCAGACGTCACTGTATTCTCTCCCCCCCCCGCCTTCCTCTCCTCTGTCCTCGATTTTCTCCTCCTGTCTTCTCCCCTGAAGGTAAACATTGCCAGCAGCAGTAGTAGAAGTGTCACCCGAGGCCATCGTCTTTCACAGTGTGCAGCAACCGCTCTACAGCGAACTCATCCATCTCGCACACTCTCATCATCAGCCTAATGCACTCATTACCACAGACTCCACTATAGAGGATAGGTTCATAGACGCTATGGCTGCATGAGCTTTTAAACAGGGTGATGTAACTGATAGCAATTTACATATACAATACACCAGAGATATGGGGGCTGTGTAGAGGCAGAATTAACATTTTGATATTTTTTTCTTCCTCAAATCAGCTAATAGAGCGTAAACAAGATTAGCATACATTTTGTGTTTCGGTCAGTGGGGACTATGGTTCTATAATGACCCCATGAAAGTATTGTAAAGCATTTTCTGCTAAACCCATTTTCTGTAGCATTTACAAAAATCAAATCAAAAGCAAAATCAAAACATAACTCAGCATCCATCTTTGCCTCAGCTTTGAGCAGAGACTTGGTTCTTGTTCTTGGTCTCACCGGACAAAGCCTTGCCTTGATGCTGGCCTTGGTCCAGGTTTTGTTGAATCATGAGCAGGCTAAAGCAGGCTGAGTGGAGCCATATCCATTGTGTGGTTGAACAGCTGGGCCTGGCTGCCAGAGACACCGGCATGCGATGAGATGATCGATAGCTTAATAGCAGGATTTCAGCCTGTCTGGGCAGTGTGTGGCACTACATAATGTGGAGTGGGGATAATTATTTCATCACCGAGATCTGGGACTGGGATAACTGGGACTTTTTAATTTTACACTGGGCTCTGTAGAGGGCAGTAGGTGATGTAAAAATGGAAAGAATATTGGGTAGAGCTTTCACATTAGGGATCCCTTACAAATGAATGGACTATGTATACAAATGCTTGGATTGGCTATTCTCCAACTGTGGTCATTTTCAGCTTATTATGCTGTTAACATGAACCTTTGACACCATGTTTGAGTCTTCCTGTTTTAGTGAAGGAAATATTCAGCTGCCCTCACTGCCCTTACAATAGAAGATATCGTATAGGGAATAAAAAACGTGATTTCCATTGTAACTGATAATAATAGTAACAGTAATACTGAGACATCGTCTACATTGAGGTCTCTAACTTTTAAAACACTCATGTGAAAATGACTTGCAGCCACACTAGCTTTTCCCGGTCAAGACTTGCCTGCCTGCGAACAGTGAAGCACTTGAACGATGGAAAAATGCCTAAATCTCTCGGGGAGGTGTGGATGGATGGGTCAATCGATTGGTACACCACTTTTTTTTTCCTATTTCAAACTGTGAGTCATTGTTGTTGTTCTTTCCTCTACCATGATCGTTCCCTATAACTACTGTATAACCGTGTACTGTGCTTAGCATTGGTTTCAGTTCATTTAGGTTTACAAATGGATGCAGACAGAAAACCAATGTTCTGCTAGGTTACTGGTTTTGTCAAAGGAGTCTGTTGGCTTTGAAGAGAACATAGATTGATAAAACAGCTTCAGTTTCCCATCGGAAAGGGCTGTCTGATGGCAAGTTAAAGCGGGAAAAATATTTTGAATATAGCGTACGTGTTTTGCTGCTTCCCCCTGTCTACAGCAGTACATTGATTAGATTATGTGTTGGTACTACAGTCTGCTTCTCCAAACTAGGGCTGTGTCCATCACCATCTACACTGACCATGGATAAGTACCTCATACAACTCCACTTCAAAAACTGTGAACTATCCCTTTAAACCTCCATTAAGTCCCCTCCTGATCTCTGTGGTCATATATACTGTGAAACAGCAAGCTGGCATTTTAAGATGTATACACTGGATAAGTTCAGTTTTTGAAGGAGAAGAATCAGAGGTGTCAAAAGTATTCACATTCATTACTCAAGTAGAAGTATAGATACTAGGGTTTGAAAAGACTTTTGTAGAAGTTGAAGTATCAATTCAAGCTTTTTACTCAAGTAAAAGTGTAAAAGTACTGGTTTCAAAACTACTTAAAGTATAAAAGTAAAAGTAATGTAAGGGGGAAAAATGCCATTAAGGACAAAAGCTTAACTCGCCCCACAGGGGCCTATAGTGCACTACCCCACCTCCACAAAAAAAATATTTTTCTAAAGGCCATAATGACTATAATAATGTTAAATTAAAATCATACCTGCAAACTCAGAAGGGCTGAAAAAAGTGACACATCTCTTCTGTGTTTTTCAGACAACGGCAGCTACAGTCTGGTGTTACAATCCTCTCCAGTGAAATACAGACACACTTTTACACCGTTTAGCTGTCAGCATTTTAACCGTGTTTACTCCAGCTGCTAGCTAACGGTAGGCTAACATTACCTGCTGTCGAGTGTAGTGTTAACTAGCGTCCCGTGCGGCGATGTTTCAGTTCCCTCTAACGTCCGTTTTCGGAGCATCAGAGAGAAGCACAGGCATTTCAGTGGCAGCTAAATAAGGCACCGAAATCCGCGTTGCTATTCGGTCCGGTAGATAACGGTCGTTAAGGCACCGGTGCCGTATTAGCACCGGGTCTGTGCAGGTGTGATACAGGTGCATACAAACCAATAGGGTGTCAGAATGGTATATGTTTATACTTCTCATCCAACCACAATCAAATTCACTCTATCCGGATGGCGCGATTTATCTGGATAGGTTTTTTTTTAAACAAGGACAAGCCGGAATGAAAACAAGCCGAACTGAATTAGGAGTAAGGAGGCTATTTTTAAAATGTAAGGAGTAGAAAGTACTGATAATTGCGTGAAAATGTAAGGAGTAGAAGTCAAAAGTTTGCTGTAAAATAATTACTCCAGTAAAGTATAGATACCCAAAATTTCTACTCAAGTAAGGTAACGAAGTACTTGTACTTTGTTACTTGACACCTCTGAGAAGAATGGATGCAGGGGTGAAGTGTAGAGAAAAAGATGTTTTTTATATTAATCCGGCAAGCGTGGACATACTCTTACGTACATACTTATTTTTGTTAATGTTAAGATGCCATGTCTTACATTTCACTGATGAAGAAAACAGGAATCTGTTTAGTCTGAGAGTTAGCCAATGTCTTTAACAAGCTTCTTATAACCCATACATGATCTTTACCAGATTAATGACATTTATAGGGTTATAAAGCCCATTGGAACTCGGGTCACACTCGGGTCACTTGAGTTTGATGTGTCACGGAAGGACTTCCGCAGTTTTTATATGCCATTACACAAAGGAATATGGACTAGGCTACATTTCTTCAATGGTGAGAACCTGGCCCTCAATCAGTCAAACTTACGTATACAGTACGTATACAGTCTATTCTATTGTGTGGTTACTGTTCGATTTGTTCTGCTTTGTTGACCTTAGAGCTAATAAACCCTATGGTCAAGGAGAGTGTCAGCGAGGTGATGGTCTCTGTTTCATGGTGTAGCTCAGCTGTGCAGAGAACGTCCTCAGGGGCCTAAATGGAGGTCATAAACTCTGATACGGATATTTGAACACATTGAACTCTAACTGGCCTTGCTCAAACAAGGACACATGCTCTCCCCTGGGGTAGTTTCCATGAAAAGAATTGGAAAATAGAACCTATTGATTTCTGACTGTGTTTAATGTGATTGTCATGGCTATGTTTTGTTAATATTTAGCCTGTACCCCCCTTGGTTTCTTTCTTTGACCATCATTAATGTAATGTAATGTAATGTAATTATTTGAAAGTTAAAACATACAGATTATGTTCATTCAGATTATGTTATATTCATTCATATTCTCAATTCATTTTAGTTTAACACAAAGAGGAAGGAGTTGTGTCTGTGTGCTTGTATTTCTTAATTATTTATTGGGGGGAGGGAGGGGGTTAATAGAGTACGTTATCAGTATCAGAATATAAGTATAATTGTGCATAATCTAAATGAAATCCAGCAACAGTACGCAAAATAATGAAGGGGAAAATGTGTAATCCAGGCTTAGACTTACTGTGAATGGCCTAAATCCAGTCATTGTGCACAGTGGACTTTTCAGTGGTGACAGACAACAGCAATGTGGCCTTTTAGTATTATGGATTACATAGAAATATCTCACAGAGAGCTATAAAGTTACGAAGGAGGTTTTAAACAGTAAGCACAACTTCTGACAATTTTTTTTTTAAATAATTCACTCCTTATATTGTGTAACGTAATTTCCTCACAATGAACACTTTATCGCTATAGATTTAAGTGTCAGCATTTCCTACATGTTCTGAAATTAGTCATTGGCTGAAAAGCTTAAGTGAATTTTTTCTGAGGTAGACGTCACATCCAGTAGCGAACTGATTAAATTGAGGTGTTTGTGTTTATTGTAATGTTCTAGCCGGTGTTGCATTGGATGCCAGTTTGTCATTGATAGTTTGACACTTGCACAGCAGTGTTTTGGCTTGGCTCCAAGTCTAGGCTGAAGTAACTGACACATCGCCCACTGGGGTTTGTGATTAACTTTATTGACATATAAGGGGAGGTGGGTGTATGGCATTGGACACAGTTGGCAGAGCTAACAGGCCTTTCAAGCTGCCAAGACAAAATAGCACTGATGTTTTCAGGACTGCCCAGTGAAATGCCTGGATAGAGTAGATTTAGAAGCACGGGCATGGTGATTCACCTAAAAGCTGCTGCCATTTCTTCTGCATCAGACTTATTCTAATTCATCTCACTTTATGATGCCTGTGAAGGTTCTCAGTCATCCAGGTCATAGTTATCCAAGCATTGAACAGTATTAGAGCATATACCTTTTACAGAACTGGAACTGGAAACTACATAACGGCTTTATATTCAGGATATCTCTGCCGCTACTGCACCAATTAATTGTATCCTGATGATGATAATGGTGAGTTATGTACAAATTAAATAGTGCATTACTTTTCGTAGATGTACAAACAGTCGAGGAGACCTCTAGCTCACCCAGTAGAGCGTGCGCCCCATGTAGGCTGAGTCCTTGGCTGTGGTCATGCTTGATTACAGTCTATCATGTCCGACATAGAAAACATGAATGTTTATGCTTTTAATGCAAGAAAGGAAAAGTATCTGGTTGTCGTACTACGGTCATCTGACCATCGAAAGAAAATAGAGCTCCCACCTGGGGACACCAAATTGGGGAAATAAAGCAAGATTGATTCAAGGCATCAAGACCCTGACAGGGGCCCGTTAACATGCCAGGGATTGTAAAAAAAAAAAAAAAAATACTGTTTTAAGGCCCTTTAAGCTATTTTTGGGGGGGCCAGAATTTCTAGCAGCACCCCAAAGCCCACCAATTGCTTCCATGACGCACAAGTTTGATTGACAGGTTCAGTCCTCTATCTTTCTCTCTGACAACACTCCCACGTACACACACAGAAGGTTGGCGTTCACTCTGTTAAAAAACAGCAGGATGTCATTAAGTCTGTGAGAGGAGCCTTTAATGTAATTAACAGGAGACGAGGGGTGGCAACCGCGAAGTCAAGTAAATCATCTCACATCCTCCTCTGCAACAGTCATACACACAAACACACTCCCTCCCCTCTAAGCCCCTGTTGATAAAGTGTGTCTTTAATTAAAAAAAAAACCATCCGACACACACTCATCCACATACACTACTGGTTTCCAATTAGAACACGCAGGCTTGATTAGTATTAATCCTTATCTCCAGAATGGACAGCTTCTCAATTGTGTTCTTTCCTCGGCTGGCTAATTTCATGAAGAGCATAATTACAGCATTTTCAGTTTCGGGCCCTCTGCAGAGTTATGAGGCTGACAGTCTATCTCTGCATTGCAGCTGAGAGTGTTTGGGTGTGTGTTTTCCTGTGTAAGTGAGTGTGTATCTATGTATCCCAGCTTGCTTGTGAATATGCACTTGTGTTTTTGTGCCTAAAATGAGAGGGAGAATTAGCGGGTTATGCGGGTGACTAATATGAGAGATAATTTGAGGCCAAATCCAAATTGGAAAAGCAGCTAAAATCATGACAACTGTGTATACCACATATTAGACAGCAACTACTGTGCAAATAAGGTTGATTTGCTATAATGGCAAGCCAAAATATATTCAGATAATGTGGGTGCAAACATTTTAGTGCAGGCAAACTGATGCCTGGTCCAGAATGTGTTCACTAACAGTGTGATATCCAGTAATCTGATTTACTTGCCTGTCTCTGTGGTGTGTGTTCCAACAGTAGGAGGATGAAAGGCATGTCAGCACTGATTAGACTACCGAACTGGCACAGTTTGAGTAAATGTGTGTGTGTGTGTGTGTGTGTGTGTGTGTGTGTGTGTGTGTGTATGTATTCATGCCTGTGCTTTGGTCACTCTCCAGTAGGGAGATCGGAGCTGCCCTAAGGAGGTGGCCATGTTCCCATCCTTCTCAGCTCTTCCTTTCATCTCCCCTTATATCTTTCTCTTCCTCTTCTTCCTCTTAGCGGTGCGACTGTTTCCAGCCTGATATCTCCACTGATTTCTCACTCAAATGCTCAGTAAACAGCTGCCGTGCATATCTATGCACTTATGCGCGAGAGCGCCTTTTCAGCAAAAGCAGTTTGTGTAAATCCGGATGCAGGCAGCTCATCAGTGATGCTCTGTCAGCTTTGATAATAACTTGAGGGCCTTGAGGCGCTGTGGCCCACAATACTTTGTCACAGTCCTCCAGGTCTGCAAACACAGGTCACTGTTGCCAGTACACCATCTCTGCCTTCACTGATAATGAGCTCTATGTCCTCAAAGATAGTCTATGTAGTGTGGACGGGTGCCAGATTCCCTTGAGGTGTTGAACGCCGCACAACTTCTGACACCAACAGGACAGCTGCTTAAGTCCTGAGCACACATTCTCAGTGACTAATAGAGAGTCATTAATATTTAGACTTGATTAAATTAAAAGGTGATGGTGCCCAAGGGGAAAGTTAGTAATCATACCAGCAGAGAATAAGGTAAAGGAAAGAATGAGAATAGAGAGTATCTAAAAAGTCGTGCAAGCTAGTATTAAAGTTTTAAAGGGTACGTGTGTAAAGGATATAGTGAGTAATAATGTTCCAGACATCCTAGTACTGAAGATCATAAAAACAATTAATTATGCCAAATAGCCAAACAGTGATGATAACCCCAGCAAATAAACTAATAAAGAAATAGCACTGCAGCATCCATATCCATTAGTTTGCATCCATTAGTTTGAAACGGCCCCCGTTTAAGAAGACAGAGTTCCTTCTGGCCATAAATCTACCTCTTAAAGGCCTAATGTGACGCGGAGACACATATTTAGCTAACAGTTTAGCGCAGTAATTAGCGTTTGTGAGCTCTTCGCCAAGTGCCAGCCACCCAACATCTGTTCCTCTGCTGCCGCCGGGGCCAGCGCTTCGCCCTCGTCCCTCCCTCCTCCACCAGGCATCTTTGCCTCTTCACAGGTGGCAGAACACTTATCAGGTCTGGAGCAAAGTGATAGGCGGACGTATAAAAAAGAAGGGGGGAAAAAGCAACAGGTCTGTTACCCCCCAGAGCTGTTTGAGTGTTCATTTGAGTCTTAAAGGGGGGGTTCCTCCTCCTGCAGTCACCTTGACCTGTCTCCCCACTCCCCCATGGGTTACAATTAAATCACAAGGAGCATGTCGGGCCACCCAGCCTCAGCTGTGGGCGTTCGCCATCAACATATCCTCAGCATATTCACCCTGATAGGAAGCCTCTGCACTTGCCTGTGTGTATTGGATTTATTTCTCGCTCCAGTGGTGATGGATTTTCCATTTGCCTGTTTTGTACGGTGGTGCACCATTGAGAGAAGCAGCACATCAAGACTGTTGTATCTTCTGTCAGTCCCCGTCGCACACCGTTTGCTCAATGCCATTATATGATTTTGCTCTCCCCAGCAAGCCACGCTTCTCCATATTGTGGGGGCCCATTTAACTATGATAAGTCATTGTTCTGGCAATGCAGAGGTAGTATGCAAACTGTGTTGACAGCCCCCCTCCCTATTATCTTATTTTCTGTTCTCCTTTTCACTTCACTCTTCATAATTTTGCCTGTAGCTCCTCTGTGGGAAAATTATCATTTTTGAGCCCATGTCCCAACAGAAAGGAAGGGGGGAGGATTATGACAGAAACAGGATGAAAGGGGAGAGAAAGGGGTTTACGGTAGAAAATAAAGTTGCTCTTATCAGAACTTGCCAGGAGCATTGCGCACACAAAGCTGCTCAGGAATCCAATTTAGTCTTTGCTGTTAGTTTAAGTGATATCAGTGCAATTAGCTGTCACAGGTCATAGTGTGAGCAGGCCTCGTTAAGTGATTTCCTGAATCCCACTGGTGGAAGCGTGAGGGGACGGCAAGTCGCCAAGAAGAAAAAAAGAAAGAAAAAGAAACAACTTCCATCCCCAACTCCACAAATGGACCACTTCTTTATACGGCCTGCTAATAGATGCCAGCTGCCTCTTGGCTCTTTTGTTTTGCTCTTGTCAGCTGCTCACTCTGGATTTAAATGGGTTTTCTTCCTCTGTATCTCTTTACAAGGGTGACTTTGAGTCGTAGTCATTAAATTGGAGCCTAACTCACTATTCCAGAGGTGGTAGATCTTTGTGACTTAAAGCTTTAGTGCGTAACTTTTTGATATTAATAAACATCAGTTACATTCAAGCCATTGCCAAATTAGTTGCTTCAAAGCTAATTAAGACTATCAGCTCCACACAACTCTCTCTGTATTTCTCAGTATGGCTAAGTTCAGAAGATTGTGTCGTCCGCTGACTTTCCCGCGCAGAAGTTCGAGTGAAGATAATTACCTCTTCTCAAGAGTCCATCATGTTTTGTTGATCCTACGTGTCCTCCTTGGATACTAGCAACTGCGTAGAGGAGGGGTGTGTTTGTGTATGTGTGTGTGTGGGGGGGTGCACGCTCACTGAAGGCTTGTATCATGTGGATACGCTGACAGTTTAGTTGTCATTACTTACAATTCCTCATGGGGGCGACAAAAACAATGCACTATAGCTTTAAAGTTGCTAGTGTAAACTCCAGGAATGCCTGGGAACATTGGTAAGAGAGAAGTTACTGAAGTTCGCATTTGCTGTATCTTTGTGTATTTGTGATGCAGGAGAGTAGCAGTCACATACATTTGGCCAATGCCTTCCTCAGTGTGCAGGCTCAGCATTATACCACCGCCCCAATCCGTCTTCACAACTATTAGAACAAATCTAATATTGTCATAAGAATAGAGCACACAGAGCCGATTGAAAGGAAATCATGTGGAAAGAGAGAAAGAAAGAATTTTTTTTTTTAATTAATAAATTAAACACAAATGTATAAAAATAAAATAAATGAGGTGAAAATGAAAATGTAGGTTTGGTTTGAAACACTAATTTTTGGCCCTTTAAGGGAGTCACTATGTGGGTACACAATATGTATTTTTTGGGAAAAATCACCTGTATTAACATAAAATGCCAACAAGAATCTATGTGATTATGTGTATAAGGCAAACACTTAATTTAGTGTTGAGTCCCTCTTTATAACTGAATTGATTTAAACTGCAGATAGTATTGTTGTTTTTTTCAACAGCGTAATATTTAGCTTCCACATAACAGAAGCTCTGGGATTGAAGAGTCCTAGTTAATGGCCATTGTTTCATAGACACTTCATTTACACACATAATTTATTCCCCAGTCGTATTCCATCTGATTGACTGATTAACACTGACCTCATCCCTCCTTCTTTCTCTCTCCTCCCCTGCTTCTTCCTGCTCTCTAGGGGAGATCTGTGCATTCAACATCCACGGGCTGGAGGCTCCGTTCGAGGCAGTGGTGCTCAATGGTACGTCTGGCGAGGGCCAGCTGAGGGCCCGCGGCTTGGTGGACTGCGAGCTGCAGAAGGAATACACCTTTATCATCCAGGCTCACGACTGTGGATCTGGCCCCGGGGGCACGGAGGGCAAGAAGTCCCATAAGTGAGTAAGGCAACAAAAGGGTCTAAAGTCTGACAGAATGCATAGTACTTCATATGACAATTTCCAGGCAAAAAGCGGAATTTGATTGATTCAATGCTTTTTGCAATTACATAAACAAGATTTTCCATAAATCATATACAAAATGTTTGGGATAAATTATTTAAAACTACAAGTACTTACAAGTATAATTCATCATTCATTTAGACAATGGCTTAAGTCCAATCAAATTATCAACAATGCTAGAAAACAGTGATTTAGAAAGTGTGATAGTTTCAGTCTACTGAAATAGCGCATGTGTGTGGATGGCAAATGAAAGCAGGAACAACTAAGGATAGAAAGAAGGCTGGCTGGTAAAAGGTGTTTTGGGCTTACCTCAAGATGCCATTTATAGCAACTTAACCTCCCTCCCACCCACATATTACATTATTTTGAAAGACACTTTTCACATATCTCCTGCAATCCACTCGGCTGCAGCGGAATCCCAGATTGTTCTAAGAAAAACCATCCATGCCAGCACAGATATGGCACAACCCCCACCTTCACCTCCACAAGCACCAATAGACTAGTTCCAAGAGGTCAACTGATAAAAACAACTTGTCACACTTGTTGGCCCTCCTTAAAGTAGCTTCTGTCTGAAATTGCTCTCCGCGCAGCCTTTCATGCTGCACATCTCCCCTCTGTGTCTTATCGCTCAACCCCTTACTTCAGCCAACAATGGAGCCATTTACAGAAATCTATCATCTTTTCTAGCTTATAGAAATAATAAATATAATAATATAATAATAAATAG
Source organism: Perca fluviatilis (assembly GCF_010015445.1). Classification (NCBI taxonomy): domain Eukaryota; kingdom Metazoa; phylum Chordata; class Actinopteri; order Perciformes; family Percidae; genus Perca; species Perca fluviatilis. The sequence continues at coordinate 18,986,792 of NC_053113.1, read as the reverse complement.
CTCCTACACACACACACACACACACACACACACACACACACACACACACACACTGATACATACTGTATACTCACTAAACCTGGAATTATGGCAGCAGGGGTTTTCTAGCCTCGGTGAAAGTTTTAAATCAGTAGAGCCTAACTTGTATTTACTGTATGCTGTTTGCTGTTTTACTAGGGTGTGTGTGTGTGTGTGTGTGTGTGTGTGTGTGTGTGTGTGTGTGTGTGTGTGTATGTATGTGTGTGTGACTTTCTGTGGACAAGGCAGGGTGATGGATTTGTGCTACTATTTCCATGCTGTTGATCATGTTTTATATCCCTTTTAAGCACCTTATTACTTCCTATCAACATAACTCACTGCTCGCTGTGACGCAGGCCCAGTTTTGTTGGTAGAGACAGGCTAATGCTTGAGGGGAAGTGAATTTGGGGACACTTTAAATGGCTTGTCCTTTTGCTGGCAACTCTCAAAGGATGAGGCTGGCCTTTCGCCGCACTGCTCTCTCGCTCCGATATAGAAGGAAGCTAACAGAAAAGAAGAAGAACCCCGCCTAAGGCTGTGCTCAAATTACACATGACACGTCAACAGCAGAGAAGGAAAGCAGTTAAGAAAATTAGCAGCTAAAGAGGACAGGGGAGAGGATCAGGAGTGACAGTGGATTGAGTTTGAAATTCACCCTGAATCCTCTATTCCTCTCTGCTTGCTTACCACTGGCTGCCCTACTTCTCCCTCCTTTATTTTTCCCTGGCTGGCTACAGCTCAGCTAGCTCCTGCTGTCCTTATTTCTGTCTTTCCCTCTTGTCTCTGTTACAGACTCCAGTGTTTGAATATTTCTCTCTGCCCTGGCTGCACAAATATGTCAAATCTGTGACAGAAATGCATATTTTTTTAATTTTTATTATTATTTAATTGCAATTTACACTCTGTTAGAACACACTACACACAGGCCTGAAATACACACACACACACACACACACACACAGAGAGTGTTCGAACTATACTGTGGCCTTTGGGGAGCCCACTTTTTTGTTTTTTTCACGGGGGTTGGGGGGTCGTAGCGCATGGACTCACAATGACTTATAAAGATACATAACAGCTACAAGTGTATGCACTATACAGGATTTACCTTATTATACTTTATAGACAGGAATAGCTAGGTCAAACAGCAAACAGCCACCCACAAATAGTCTATAAACAAAGCATCAGGCTGTCTTTGAGATTTCACATGAACTACTTTTAAAGTTACTCAGGCTACCGAAGAATACAATAGAAAGAATATATTTTTAGAGACCCCCCAAAATTTCACAACTCACATTTTCAGGGGAGCCCATGTCTTATTAAGGGGAGCCGAGCTCCCGCTAGCTCCCCCGTAGTTCGCACCCTACACACACACACACACACACACACGCACACACACACACACACATGCTCAGGTCCTATACATGCACCCATGAGCCCATGTCTTATTAAGGTGAGCCGAGCACCCGCTAGCTCCCCCGTAGTTCGCACCCTACACACACACACACACACACACACATGCTCAGGTCCTATACATGCACTAATGGAGAGATGTCAGAGTGAGTGGGCTGCGACTGCTGGACAGGCGCCCTGAGCGGTTTGGGGGGGTTCTGTGCCTTGCTCAAGAGCCCCTTGGCAGTGTCCAGGAGGTGAACTGTCACCTCTCCAGCTACCAATCCACACTCCGTACTTCGGTCCAACCCAAATCACTACGGACTGAGCGACTGCCATTTGCACCCAAATGAAATGTTGTTTCTTTTTCAAAATCCCATGTCAACCTTTGATCACATGCATCATCCTGCAAAGCCAGTAAAAGTGTTGTATTCCATTCGTGGTGACTTCGTCAGAGACCACAGAAACAGACGGCTTTATGAACACTGGCTTTAACGACTGCCTTTTTCTGAGTCAGAGCACCGATATAACAGTGTGCTCATTTCCCAGATCTGAATCACATCGCTTCACTCTGTCCTCTGAGATATTCTACTTGGTTGCCTGTGAAAGCTTTAGTCACTTGTCAGCGAAGTGCAAAGCTCAAATGAATTCACCTTAAACTCCTTGAGACTGTTTCTGCTCAGGTCAGCGTTAAATGAAACACAAATTAATCTACTATACTGTAGGGCTGACCTCTGCCAAATGATCAATTTGTACTGAACTGTGAAGTGTAATGAGCCTTTGTCATAAAGAGACATAAAACAGTGATTCAGCCTAGACTTAATGAAAATTTTAATTTTAATTGGTATCAAGTACTGTTGGTCTTTCTGAAAAGAACCATCTTGGTGTGCAGAAAATGAAAAACTAACTCAAACTTCATCAATAAACAAAAAACTGATGGCTGTGTACAGGCTGTATTGTGGAGAAATACAATGATGCAGAAGCCATATATATATTATCATTTACTGGAACAGCATATATATGATCCTGTCAGAGTTGAATAAGATAGATTGAGTGAAGATTTTTAGCTTTAGTAGCGGCATGGCTGTATGGGTGGCAATGTCAGTCAGTCGCAAAACATCCAGACTGAAATATGTTATTAACTATTTGATGGATTGACATTCAATTTTAGGCATGCATAGTTCCTAGACGATGTGTCCTAATGACTAATACTTTACCACTGGCACCACCATGAGGACATTTATACTTTTGTGTGAAATGTCTATCCGAGGTTCACGTTTCAAGGTTCTCTTTTTGCCATGTGCACAACAATAACATATGTAGTCATTGGCAATGAAATTCTTAACACTTATTATCCTCCTCTGTAAAGCCTTACTGCCATACCAGTCTGATGAATTGTCTTGATATTTGGTACAGACTTATATCCCTCTCAGGATGAATCACTTTGGTGATCACTTCATTTTTCATCTAGCACCATCATCACCGCCATCAAAACTCCTACTTCTGATTTAATTTATGTTAGGACAGTGGTTTCCAACTTCTGGAACGGGAAACCCACATGGGATCACAGGATGATTACCAGGATAAGACACAAGAAAAAACAAAAGTCACATAAAATTGTTTGTTTTTCTGACTTTCCTCTGATATTTATTTTTTTCTGTAAAACGCTGTATAGTTCTACCTCTGTACACCTCTAAGAATATTAAGATGAAACAGCCTGTGTGGGGAAATTACTTTTCAGGTGAACTGCCCTCACTTCCAACTCAAGGGACCACAACTATAAAGGGGTCACATGCAAAAAAAAAGGTTAGGAACCACAGTTTTAGGGTAACATCATTACAAAGCAGATCTATATGTTTACCATTGTTTGAACAGAATTCTCAAAACTATCCAGTGTAGCTAGCCACTGTGCCTTTGAAGGCCTTTTGTGGTGGGTACGGTTAAAAAACAACCATATAATCTCACTAATTAGCATCTGAAGACGAGAAGTTTCTCCGTACTGTGTGTACCTTGTTTTTCCCCCACACACCTTGCTCTGTGCAACTATCTGCTGTTGCTATGGAGTAATTAGGCATAAGGGACATCTCACTGTCTTGCAAAACATGTCATATTCATAATCCTTCCCAGGACTCGCACCTGACCGCGACACATGTATTTAACACCGGCCCATGGGGTTAAGTGTCTGAAGGATATCAGGGGTTGGGGGCGTCGAATAATGCATTCACAACAGGGTTAGGTTCCCCCAAGGTTTGTTTTTGTGTGTGTGTGTGTGTGTGTGTGTGTGTGTGTGTGTGTGTGTGTGTGTGTGTGTGTGTGTGTGTGTGCAAATGTGCCTGTGTGCGAGAAAACATAAAAGTAATTGAGACACACAGATGTTTTATCGTGTCCGCGTAGCCACACATTCACACACACATACTCAGTGCTTGGCAACGCAGTAGTTATTAAAGTCATCATTAGTGAATCTTAGAGGCCTGTGTGTCCTAACCTCCCTGCAGTTTGGAGAGGCTAATTATCTCACCGAACAGCTAGCTGAAGGACAGGCATGCGCACACACACAAGCGCACACAAACACACAAATCCCAAATGCTGAGTCAAATTCACACTGATATACCTAAATTTACATATAAATAAGGCAAACGCCGTACCTGGGGGATAGATTTTGCATCTCATAACCTCGCACACAAGCATGCACACAAACACACTCATACACATAAACAAACACCTAAAAACACACTCAACATTGACAAAAAAAGTCACTTTCTTATGAGTCAAGAAATTGGCCAAAAGCTGTGCCTTGTTAGCATAGGCTGTCATGATAAATTCCTGCACTGAGAAGACCAGGGGACTCCACACAGATGCAGTGCAGCCCTGTCAATGTGTCAGCGCTTTATTCTACCAAGAATCTTAACTTCACGCTTGTCACACTTGATGCTAATATGAGTGAAACCTCATTCTGTCAAAATCTGTTAGTTGACATGATTATTATTTCTGGCAAGAAAGAAAAAAACATCAACTGTAGGGAAATGTTGTTTATCTTCAGCTAACATAATGTAATAGGAGAGTATAGTCTCTGTTTTTCAATTATGAATATGCAGCAGCAGGAACTGCACCATCTGTGCTTGTCTGCTTCAGTTACCAGACGAAAGAAAGTGACACCCATTCGTATTCCAGATTCAAACCACGATCAAACGTTTGCGCACGTCTTCAGTAGCTTAGAGGTTTGTCAGCAGAGTCGGCCAAATAAACATTTAGTCATTTACTTGTGCGCAAATATGCTCTTAAAGGCAAAATAATCTTTTCTCCATGTGCATCAGATTCTCTTTTGTATCACTTTCTCTATATTCCTTTTTTCTGTGGAATGATAGTCCAAGCCAGGATCTGCGCATTAACATTGATCATGATGCATTATAATCACCCTGTATTGAGATTACACAGGCCCCCGTGGAGTTCTGTGGTAGTGCCTCTGGGTCTGAGTCGATATGGAAGTGGGATTTCTTTGCATATTGATGAGGTTACCATTCCATTTTGTCCCATTGGCATAGTTACAGTTGTTTATTTCCATTCTAGTCTTACACAAGGAAATTGATGAGTCAACCTCTTGGCTAATTCTTGACAAAGATTAATTGAGTCCTTTGCCTTTGTGTTGGGTGTATGTGTGTGTGTGTGTGTGTGTGTGTGTGTGTGTGTGTGTGTGTGTGTGTGTGTGTGTGTGTGTGTGTGTGTGTGTGCGCACACAGGCATTCATTAATGACTCTGTTTGAGTGGCTGTGAGTAGTTGAGTGTTGATAAATAGAGTGTGGATGAACTGGGAACAATACTAACCTGGCAATAATATGTATCACCTGGCTTTAACATGCAGCTGGTATCTGATTGTGTCTGCTAATTATTTAGCTGAACTGGAATCACACCTGGCACTGAAATACGTCTCCTCTGCTTGCCACTTCATTCTCTTTTAAGATATTGATATCTTTGAAAAGTGGCTGCAAACATCTCATTCCTTTTTTTTTTTAGATAAAACATTTTGTTTATTTCTGTCAACAGTGTTTCTGACATAAATGGATCGGAAACACTGCATTAACACTATTTTTTATTATTTCTATAGGAAGGTGTTACTGTAGGTTATGTAAGGCTTTATTAACAAGTTTTATCAATTATAAAAATGCAGGTGTGCAGTGTCGCGAGAAGTTCTTGTATTTGGCAAAATTCTGACTTCAGCATTCTGAATTAACTGTAATTTTCTTGTACACTTTTTAGAAAGATGCAGTAATCTTATCGACTTCTAATAAACCATGTATCAGCACTTAGGCGTAATTTTCAGATAAAAACTGTTGACGAAATTATCAAGAAAATATGTTTTCATGACCTTGTTCAAATGGCAAATTAAATTTAAGTCAGAGTCTAAAATCACTCCCAGATATGTTTACTACAGTCTGTATTTCTACATTTGATCCTACAAGTACGTTTCATAGAATCTTTTTTTCTGCTCTTTTAGGTAATATGTAAAATGACTCAGGAGCTTTTTTTCCATCCTAATATCTAAACCAGAGAACGTAATGTTTGTGGTTTCAAACTCGCTGACGTTGTGAAACGGTCGCAGTTTGGTTAGGTTTAGGCATCAAAAAAATAGTTAAGAAGACGTAGTTACGTTTGTTCTGTAAATAAAAAAAAACCTTCCTATTTACTTTTATTTTCAAATGGGAAGGCTCCTGGGTGAGAGTCCTGTGTTTGTTTGACCCATCCACCAACAATACAAGCTTTTGATAAACTTAATACATAAATAAATGTATTATTACACAAGGACTGTGGATTTGTCCACTATCACTTAAATTGTAAGCTCATTAAAAAGGGATCTTTTAATGCTCCATATGAGCAGGAGGAAAAACTGTTTCAATGTACATATCGCCATGTCAGGCACAGGTAGATATTTTAACCCAACATGTGATCTTTCCCAAGTCATTCTTGTCTCATGAAAATGAAAATAACACTTAACTTAATGTGGTTCTAATGTAATTCAATTATGTGTAATTTTATGGTTGGCAATTAAGTGTATGGAACTTTGCTGCAGACTAGAGTATCTGCATTTAACCTGTGACAGCTGTCAACATGTAGGTTGGCTACATGACAGATACTGTATATGCAGGCAAAATACTGTCATCTACATCTTGTTTCGGAATCTGTTGGATCTTTTTGCATAATAACTGTTTTTAACTTGAAAGTGACACACAGCTTGATGCCTTTCACTATTTCATGTTAGCGCTCCTCAATGTCATGTACAGCATATTGGCCATTAAACAGAATTAAAGTCCTGCCTGACTGCAGAAACACCTATTTGACACATGATTTGACATTGAGGAAAACTTTGGTTTAGCTGAAATTATTTATTTTAAATTGTGCTAAAAAATGTAATCCGTTGTTAGTTTCTATCCTATACTTATACAGTACCTATCTCTGTATGTAGCTTGTCTAAAGGTATGCTTGTGCTGTTTGACAATACACTCAATGTTCATTCCAAAATAATGGTAAGCAATGAGCTACAATTGACTAAAGTCTGCACATAGCTAGTCATTTGATGCAGTGGAGCTTTACAGTAACATGAAACTTTGAGCAGTTGATTTGGTGGATGTAAAGTAAAGTTTAAAAACTCTCTCTACTCATGTGTACAAATTACTGTAATTTTAGAGTGATATGCCCATGTTGATTGTACATGCTCTCCCTCTAGGCAGTCAGTTTGCATATGGCTGCTTTTAAACCGGGAGTTGATATGGTTTTATTTGAGCACAATGTGACCACACTGTATTTCCGTGCAGAGTGAAAACAGGGTCATAGATTGGATTTCCTCTTACACTGGATCAATGTAGCTTATTTAACCTTTGACTTTTTTTCCAATAGCAATCCCTGTGGCTCTGGTTTTTATCCACTTTGTTAAGTGGTGTTGTGATCATTCTCGCACCCATTGGGTCACTTAATCCCCCGCTGTCTTTCTGTGTCACTCTGAGTCATTGTGGACCCCCTGCTTATGAGCTGAGGCTTGTCATGGGCAGGAATGGCTGGGGCTCAGCTTGGCAATATTCCAGCAACATGAAACCCCCCCCCACACACACACACACATCCTAGCCCTAAAGAGCAGGCGTCTGTTTCAGCCAGATGTAAGCCATCAGCAGAGAAACACACACTCACATGCACACTCACAATGAGACATATTCACAATTATTGCATTTATATCATGCAAGGCTGTGCATTAATACATAATCACACATACACACAGCGTCCATCCTACAAGCCCCAGAGGAGTGGAACATATGTTTGCTCCCTCACCACTGGGGAGTGTGGCGAAGCAGGGGGGTAATGTTTATGAGAGAGCCTCATTAATATGACAAAACAAGGCTGGCTGAGGGATTTACTGCACACACTGGTGCTGCCATCATCTGTCAGTGCTTCTTATCACCATCTTTACTGCTGTTAGCATCGCTGTTAACATTCCACCAATCCTAAAGCCCAGTGATTAATCACCGTCTTCTACGCGTTCATTTGTGTATTCTGTACCTGTGCCCAGTGGTGAAAAAAGTACTCAGGCCCTTTAAGAGGCCCGAGGACCTATTTCTCAAGCAGTTTCTTGCTACTAATAATCACACCTACATTACACAGTTTTCTGTAAAAGATAGAGAGGTTTTGTTCATTTAACGTGAATAATTTCTATAAAGGTGTTTTTGTGTGTGTTCTTCTCACTGGTTTGAAGTGGGCAAATCATAGTTGGAAATAGGTGACGTCACCTACTTCAATGTACCAATCACAGTTTAGCAACATAAAAGTAGCAGTACCACAAAAAAGTCCTGCATTCAGAATTGTACCCATGTAAGATTACATAAATGGGCAATTGTTATGCTATATTAGTGTTTGGTTTCCGACTACCATTGAGGAGCTAATTTTAACTAGTTAATGAACAGTTTGGTAGTCTAATGTATGTACAATAATGCATCATATTTTAGAGGCTCATAATATGTTTTGTATTTAAGATCATAATCTTCATATAATATCTAAAATAAAATAGTAACCATAGCTGTCAGATAAATGTAGTGGATTAAATAGGGAAATTAATCACTCTGAAATGTAATGCTGTCATAGTTAGTCAAAGTAGCATGAAATGGAAATACTATAAGTTAACTACTATCAAATGTGCTCAAATGTTGTTGTTTTTTATTAAACTATTTAACTGTGCTTCCGTTTGTGTGCAGACAATCACAAACAAATGGTTTCCTGCGTTTTGAACTTGTGACAGGGAGAGATAAGGCAATATGGAAATCCATTCTGCGTGGGCTCAGCCTCCCAAATGTCTCTCTCTTTGTTGTAGACTCTCTATCTCCAGCCGACCACATGTTTGAGAGATATTTACAGCTTCTTTTAATAGGATAATTTTACCATTATTACCATACCGACTGGCTAATCCTATAAACCACATACTCATCTCCGCCCCTTTGTCTCTTAAAGCATAGCAATACTTTGTATTTGCCATTCAAAGCTAAAAACTGTATTAGTCTGTCTCCTCGTCATCCATCACCGGTTGTCAGTCAATGAATCGAAGGATTGATTATGCAATCTGTTGCCTTCTCACTGCCAGAGAATATTGATGAAAGCATTTTAAAGTGATGAATGGTGTGGTTTGTTTTGATCATGTGTGACTTAACATGAATTACTGCTGATAAATCACTTATGGAATGATTAATTAGTGCAGTTAAGTGCGCTTGGAGAACTGTGCATATAGTAGATCAATAGATCCAGGGGATTATTTTATAGCAACACAATCAAAGCAATCCATTGGGTCAGGTCAGACAGTGTATTACACAAAGCACATTGTGACCATTGGTTACCAAACTAATTAATCTCCGGCAGTGAACTCCTGCCATCAACCCTCCAAACTTAACAATCATCTGAGAGGCTGCAGTAATAGTAGTAAATATCATACTCCTTCCGACAATTGCACTTGCACCAGTCTAGTGTTGGGGAGACTGTTAAACTCCTACTCCTGTATGAGAGGAAATCAAAGACACATTTAGCCTTATAAACTTGTTGAGTTTGTAATGATTAGGCAAAATGCAACACAGAATAGTAAATACATACAAAGAATCAAGCTCTTGCACATGTTGCATGCTCACATTTGCTAATATGCAAAAGTGCAATCAAGACTGATGGGAATTTTCATTAGTTTTGCAGGTATTGGTTATAAACCAAAGAATTTTACCTGATGATGGAGTTTAAGGAAAAGTCAGAGGATCACAGTGTTTATTACAATTCATCCTGAGGGGGACATGTTCTGTACACAATTTAATAGGAATCCATATAATAGTTTTTTGAGAAATTTCACTCAAAACCACAAATGTCAATCTAATGGTGGCGCTGTAGTTAAAGTCAAGGTATCAACAAAGTCATGAGGATTCATCCTCTGGGTACCATGATTGTACAAAACTGTGTGCCAATCAATCCAATAATTGTTGCTTGTTATTAGTTATTTGAAATATGTAAAGTCTAGGGCTGGGTACCAAATTCAATACTCTTTGGCCACCAATCGAACTTTGCAATCGAAGTATCTAGTATCAAAAAATACCTTGTCATTCAATAGCCAATTTCAAAACCTAAGGAGTAAGTGATCAGTGAGCCGATAAGCATGAAGCATGCTTCTACCATGATCTGATAATGTCTGTGATTGGCTGTCTAATGTTCCACGCTGAAAAATAAAATAAAAGATTTGTGCTGTAATGTGTAATGTTGTAGTTTCTTTTTGTTTTAGAAAATTGGTATCGGAAAAAAGTATTGCTTAGGAACCAGTATCAAAGTCACTGTATTGGTATTGGTACCGGTATTGGACATTTTTTTAATGATACTCAGCCCTAGTGAAGTCTAATCTAACTGATAAATGAATCAAACTGTTCCTTATTTCCCTTATCCACCAAGGAAAGAGGATCATCTGTCTTAAAAGCAGTTACCTTCTATGCAGATGAGACTATTCTACACTAATCTCATCTTTCCTCCCCTCTCTTTCCCCTTCATGTTTGCAGGGCGGTGGTGCACATTCAGGTCAACGATGTGAATGAGTTTGCCCCGGTGTTTCGGGAGCCCCAGTACCGAGCCGCGGTGACGGAGGGCAAGATTTATGACAGCATCCTGCAGGTGGAGGCCACTGACCAGGACTGCTCCCCACAGTACAGCCAGATCTGTAACTACCAGATCACCACCACCAACACACCTTTCGCTATAGATCGCAACGGTGAGTAGAAGACAGGAAAAGTTAGGCTTATTATGATAGCTTCCACAAGGATGCACAGTTTTGTATTGACAAAGCCCTAAGATATGTCAGTACTTGTCACAAAGAAACCTTGTCATTTCACCTAAATTGTTATCAACCGTGTGTAACATTAAGTACATTGAAGTTTTATTTTGTGAAATGTTGTCACTTTTTTGGTGTACAGTACCCACTTTTCCTCTAGCTACTACTGGCATCCACAGCATTTCTGCTTCACTTATTTCAATGATTTCCCACGTGTCCAAGAACATCTTCCAATCAAGTTTTTTGTTCTGCATTGGTTCGAAATGTGGCACTCTTGATCTAAAAATCCCATCCATCCACACATATGCACTTTACAGCCATAGGAGATATACCCACAAGCCCTCAAACACTATAAACACACATACCAAAACTTAATACTCTGACAGATGTCTCTCCCCAGGATAAAATGTGGTATTTGCTCTTTCCAAGGACAAAGTCAAGCTTTGCCCAGGAAAGCCATCAGTCACCACAAATCAGATCACAGAAGTCTGAGCACAAAGAAACATGATGAACACACACAGATAGAGATAAATGCTAAGAAAAATCCATAGACACTCCTACCTAAAAAATACCTTTACAAATGGACTTGACTTTCCTGAGTTGCCACTTGCATTGTAACTTAGTTTCCTGAATATTACAAATTAAGATTGCATCACACAAATACAGACGTAATGTGTGTGTGAGAGAGATAATAACACAAATCTGAAAAGATTGGGTATTTTCTCCAATACAATATCCTCTGCTGACCTTTTGGACCTTACTAGTTTGATGGGGGACACACTGAGCTCTGCCATTGGTATTATTACATTCATATTTCTAAATAGTCCACAGATGATTATTTTCCTTTCATTCTCCTTCCTTGTTTCAACACTCTTGTCGGGGAGCTTATACAAAGTCAAGTAGGATAAAATGTATTCCTTGAGTGCACACTTTAAATCTAAATTCAAATTAATTGATCCTTATCCCTGTTAGACAAGCTATTTAAATAAAACTTGCTCTAGTGGCTTTTCTAAACAATCTGCATCTTTGTTTTTCTGTTTTTAGGAGACATACAGTAGATGCAAGAGATATTAATTTTAGGTTAAAGTTTAGGTGTTTGTTGCTGCCGAGCGTTTCCCACTGCTGAGTTGTTGCAATTAAAAGGTTGACTGGATGAGGTTAGAGTCAAACTGCACTGTGAATGATACAGGAGGGAGGCTGCAGCCAGAGTGCTCTTTCTTCTCTCTTTCCATTTGAAGGGGTCTCGCTCTCAAAAGGCTCTGAGAGCTCTTGAACTCAAGAGCACCTGAGAGAGAGAGGGAGTCGATGGAGGGAGGAAAGGAGGAGTTGGCTGTGTGGGCAAGACTAAGTGCTATAAGAGGATCAGCAAGAGAAGTAGAAAGAAAACTGTAGTGGGGATAAACAAAACTAAAATAGAGTTGGTGATATTCTATATGTTGCTCGTTGTCAAGGAATCATGAAAAGATCAATAGCAACGAGTTGATCCTACTAACAAGTATTCCTTTTGCCAAAACCAGATTTTTCTAATTCCTTTGTGGCAAAGAGCTCCATTGTTGTATAAAAACTATTAAAAACTACATGTGAGTAACATTTACTAAATACTACAGTGCCCAGTTGTTTTTGGAAACGACTGAAAAAATGTAACTATGTACTGTGGCTATAGAGCTGCTAACATGGCAAATAAAAAGTATAAAAAACACATCAGTGAGCCACACTGTTACAATGCGTGACATGTTCATTGCCAAGAATCTGGTAGTGTAAATACCCACTAGCACACCAAATGTGTATTGATCCGCTGAAAATAGTCCCCAACAACTGCTTTTTTTTCCTCCTGTTTGATTAAGTTTGCTAAAAATGGCAGTGCCCAAGTGTTTTGTGAAATTACTGAGCCTTTATTTTTAACTTTACATTTATTTAGCTGACGCTTTTATCCAAAGCGACTTATGACAAGTGCATACAAAAGTGAATCCAAAATATCCAGGATACCAGCGCCACCAGAGTCTGAGCAGTAGCCTAGTGATTGAGCACTATCTAAGTCCCGCCCATACACCCATCTACCAATCGTGAGTCAATCATAGCTGCCAATCATTGCAGTCTATGCATCAACCCCTGGGTACAACCCCCAACATTTCAAGATTCATGCAAGTACATCACCTTCAGAAAATATGCTGAACTGCTTCAAGTGCTTTATTTAGAAAAAATAAGAGGTAGAGAAAGCTTTTTTGTTAATTGTATGGGTCAAGGTGCAGTCTGAATAGATGAATTTTCTGTTTTCTGCAATAGAAGATGTGTTGAGTTTCTGCTGTCCTCCTGATGTCAATGGTGAGCTCGCTCCACCATTGTGTCCCCAGGACAGTAAACAGTCCTGCAAACAATCACTAAAAAACAGAATCTATGTTTTTGTGACCTCTGAACTCAGCAGGAGCAATGCACACAAAGGGTAGGGAAGTCAGAAAGAATTAAGAGATGGATTAACTAAGTGTTGGTTGTGGTCTATAGTTGAGTAATAGCCTTCCTATAATGCCTTGTCCTTCAAAGAAAGACCATCAGGGCTAAGCAGCATTCGGTAAGAAATGCTCTGTGGTAATATTGGATAGTAATTATAAAGGGATGATAGAGGGAATTCATAAAGACAGATGCAAATGTGGTTTGCTTGTGTGTGTGTGTGTGTGTGTGTGTGTGTGTGTGTGTGTGTGTGTGTGTGTGTGTGTGTGTGTGTGTGTGTGTGTGTGTGTGTGTGTGTGTGTGTGTGTGTGGATGTGTGTGTGTGTGTGTGCGTGTGTGCATTTGATAGAGAGGCAAATGGAGAGAGCAAGATGGAGGATAAAGTAGTCATTTTATTTCGCTGGCCACTCTTGCCAGCAGTCACAGCACGCACAGCCTGCTGACACGGATAAGTTGATATAGTAATTGAAGGAGCGGTGATAGGAACCTCCATAGGTGTGAGTGTTGTGCATACGTGTGTGTGCATACTTGAAATAAAGAGAGCATGCCGCACAACAGATGAGACAGCAAACAGTAAAAATGGATGAGGCTGAAAAATAGTGAGACAATGATGTGCATTGAAATGGAATGGGAGGGTTGGAAAGGGGAGAATGAGGAGGGAAGGAATTCTAAACAAGCTCAGAGGGAGACAGAGAACTGGCAATGAGGAGGACGAAAAGCCGAACATTGCTGTCCTCATATGAATTACATCTAATCCTCCCACTCACACACTCATATTCAAATATATCACATTATCAACATTCAGCTTCCTCTGCACCTCTCTCCCCACAATACACATACCTCAAGAAGAATCCAGGCTGTAATATAAGTCGCAATAACTAATTCTAGCTACGCTTCAACTCGCAGCCAATAAGGGCCAATATTGTATCTTTTCAATGCTCTCGACACCCCAAAAGTGTTCTCAGTCAGGTTGCCAACTCCATGCCCAGGCCTGGCTGCCTGTATTGCATTGTCATCTGTCTGTAGTGGAAGACTCATCAAATATTAACAGACACATTAGGAGCACAAGAGCTCCCTTCATGCACTCTGCTCAGCATGAGAAAAGACTGGTTTGGTAAATGGATCGCAGTTACCAACAAGGCAGCAGACTCCAGGTCACTGAATGTGGTCTGGGGGCTGATTGTACTGAAGAGAAGTAGCTTATTTGTTTCTTTTAAGGTGCTGTGTGCAGCATTCTAAAATCAAAAAATCCTTGCCACATTAATCTTTATATATTTGGTCAAATTCACACCTTTGACTTGGGCTTGTCATGAATGTGATTATTTCAGACTGGATAAATATAAAAATAAAAAAGACTTGCAAATTGACTTTGGTAGAAATTACTTTTAACTTCTACCTTGACCCAAACCGAAAGTAGAAGAATCCTGGCTGTAACCAGGAAAATATTCTGAGAAAAACCAGACATCCACGCCAGTATTTGAAAGACTTGTTTTTAATGTGCATTTGAATTAATGATTTGTTTTAGGTGCCAAGGCTCTATCTAAAGATGATTAATGTTAAAAGAGTGCTCCAGAGATTTAGCATTGCACTCCTATACCACTGTCAAACTCTACATAGTTTAAGAAAAAGGATCAAAATCAATGCAGTAGAACCAGAGATATCGTTTTTTATCTCCAAGCATTCTTTCTTCATCATCATCTGTCAAAATCTGGGACCTACATCACCAACAATTCTCTCCGAGGCTCCAGTGCGTGGAGCTTGGAGCAGCCGAGGTCTGCTAAAATATGCCGGATGAAGCGAAACTACTTTGCTCAGCTCCCTCAGGAGATACTAAATACTTTACATAACTCTTTTCACGTGTACAGTAGTACTCGCCAACACTGGTAACCTGACAATGATATGTTAAATCACTTTTAATTTACAGTATTTTTCAGAAAAGTAACACTAGGGAGGACAAATACCAATATCTTCAGTGCATCAGAAAGCAACAGAAAAGTTGTCTTTATTTTGAGAAACATTAGCGCTTATCAAACCACTTGTGAGAGATAGAGGCTATCTTTTATCCCAGCCATGATCTCATTTGTTACAGTAATTATATTAAGGCATCACAGTTAATTTCACAATGATATATAATGATGCTTTAAAATGTACTACCCATTACTCCTTTAAGCAAACAGTTATACACACACACACACACACACACACACACACACACACAAACATATGTTGTATAGGCAAATAAGCAGCCATACACAATGTTCTGTTTTCTATAAGTCTTATATGCCATTAATACAGAGAAGGTTATACAGTAGACACACACTTGATTGAAACTGCTGTTATTCACTTTCCTCAAGGCAGTTTAACGTGTATACTTAATTTTCATACTGTCTGTAGTTATATAGACTAAATATGTCAGTAAACAGAAGAGAAGTCATCAGACTGAAGTATAGCTACATTAAGAATATGTTTGAAAGTCGAGAGTAGCGATACATATGGAATTATATCTGTTGCACATTTCTTATGACTAAAATAAAATAATGCTCATTTAGCTGTAAAAGCTCACCAAGCCGTTAACTCCATAAAGTCTGTCTCCAAATCTCTGGTGACAGAGTAACTCCAGCCTGTTTCTAAGTCACAACATTATACATTTTATAATAACTTCCTGAACCACTTCACAAATTCCATTATACATTAAGTTCTGAACTAATGGCCTTATTCCAGACTGAAGGAAAGAGATTTTAAACTCAATGCTACATCAAACTAACAGGTTGATTTGATTGATTCTGTACCACATATTTCAGACATTTTATAAACTGTGTCACATAATTCATATGAAACAAAGTAAAATCTTTGACTTGTTAATTACACTATGTGGCATCAAACACAATATGCATGTTTATATTGAAGCGGAAAATCGTACACACACCCAGACCTAGGAGCTGGTTGTTGTTTGTTTTATTGTTATTTTAGAGTTATCCCAAACTCTGCCAGTTAGAAGCTACTTTTAGCCTTAGCATTTTTTTTGAATAAAGTCTTAGCACCCTAAAACTGAAGCACCTAAATGTAATTTTAAATGTAAATGTAATTCAGCCATTATTCATTTCATTATGTGCACCTGTGCTTTTCCTGCTGTCACATGCAAACATGTCTTCTGTGACAAAGGCCTATTGCTCCTGATCGGAACCATCCTATTCCCCGTAATGAAAC
Organism: Perca fluviatilis; assembly: GCF_010015445.1. Classification (NCBI taxonomy): domain Eukaryota; kingdom Metazoa; phylum Chordata; class Actinopteri; order Perciformes; family Percidae; genus Perca; species Perca fluviatilis. The sequence goes on along the minus strand of NC_053113.1, from coordinate 18,970,414 downwards.
TAATCACATTGCCTAAATTAATTTCAGGTGTTTGGTTTTTTCACTGAAACTGAATACTGGAATACATAAACCAAAACTGCACAGAATATTTGCTTTGTTTAGAGATAGTTTGACACACCCATAAAGACTGAACTTCTACTCCCACCACACACTATGAAGACAATTTTGTTAAGTGACATAATTTCACCTGATTTTGAGCTTTTGAGGACTTCAGTGCATCCAACGTGGTGTTTTCATTATGAGACACAATAAGGGAACTGAATTTAATTTTCAGTGCATTATAATAAAAATAAAAGTAAACTATTGTGTGTTGAGTGTGACCTTGAGCCTCTTTTTTTCCACACAAGGTAACATCCGGAACACTGAGAAGCTGAGCTATGACCGGCAGCAGCTGTACAAGATCCAGGTCACAGCCTGGGACTGCGGCCAGAAGAGAGCCTTGCACAGCGTCCCTGTCCACATTGACGTCAAGCCTGTCTGCAAGCCTGGCTGGCAAGGTGGGCAATCATCACATAAAATATGTGTGCAATGATTTCAGGCAGGTCTGAGCAGTGTTTATACATCCAGAAACGGAGATACAATTATCTGTGTGTGATTACTTTGCTTTGTCTGTGTGTGCCTGGCTGTATAGACCGAATCACTGTGACATTGCGTTCTTTTGTGTAGACAAATGGCAGTTGATTTGAAGTGCAGAGATATGTGAAATCGGCAAACCTGTATATTTCTGCTGTCATTTTCAGCCGTGACAGAAGCGTTTAAAGATATGAAGTTAAACACAGTGCTCAGACCTATCTGATGTTTCTGCTGTGCTTATTGTTTGTACTGTGTATGTTTTTCTAGTGGCTTTGATAATCAAATCTATTGCTACGAACAGCAACATCTCACCGCCGGTTTAGTCTGGCTTAATGGATTTACAATGCTGGGATAAAGCGCACCATCTCACGCGCCAGATGTCCCTCCCATCTCGTTATCTCGCTGTATGGGTTTAGTGCTGTCCGGGATGGTTGTAATTGGTTTAAAGAAATACAAACAAGACAGAGCATTGTTTTCCCCTATCCCAGGATGGATAGGTGGTGTAGCCAGACCATAGTCCAGCGCTGAAAAGCGCTGTGGAGATAAGTCTGGCAATGCAAGACTGCTGGGTTGTGTAATTTTCCTTAGTCTGTGGCCCAACAGGTAAATTAGGTCTCACTCTTACTGTAGGGAAAGTGTTGAGATATTAAAACATCAAACATGCATTTTAGATGAATGAGATGAGAGTATATCCAGTTGCTCCCCGTTTACTCAGCACAGTTAAATTGTATGTACGGGATCTAGGGGTTTTATTCCCTGTGATGTTATGCGAACAAACATTGTGATTGGGTTTATTGTACATCATGTGCACAAGGATGGAGCATGAAATAAGAGCTGTGTGTGTTCTCTTTATGCTCACAGAAACACAATAGTCTATAGTATGTAATTACTTTAGTGTTTGTGCTTACGTCTGAATGTGTCGTACTTGCAGTCGTCTGTGTACCTGATTTTTCTCCATTTGTGCTTATCATACCGGTCTCTCCTCCCTCTCTTTTCTATTACTTAGCCTCTCACTCTCACTCTCGTTCTCTCTCTCTCTCTCTCTCTCTCTCTCTCTCTCTCTTTCTCTCTCTCTCCGTCTCTCTCTCCTTTCTTCCCTGAGGAATTGGCCTGTCAAGTTTAGCTGGTGTGATCAACAGCATTTTACTAAGAACACCGTGACACAGCCAACATGGCTCTTAGCACATCAGAAAGCAGTCATGGCAGCCTTAACAAGGCCAAGAGTAATGCAAAGACAAGTGTCTGCGGTGAGTGCTAAAACAACACAAACAGTGCTCTGGATAACTTCAGACGCAATTTACGGCTTGCGTTGAAAGACGAATACATGCAGGATAAGGCTTCACATGTAACCGATCTTTGTTGTTCTGTCATTAACAAGGTGATTCATGTGCTGGATTCCTTTGGCATCCAGCCATTTATCGTCCCACAGGATATGATGTTAGCGGGCTGGTGATAAACAGTGGTAAATGAGGACCCTGGCAGCAGCTCAGTGGTAGCCACTGAACCCTGCAAAAACTGTTAAGTTGTTTGGCTCATGTTCAATCTATGTTTTCTCAAAACAAGTGCAACACATGCCTGTGATTTTAGATAAATATTAATGTTTCTGATCCAAGGCAGAAATGTTCAAGCCCAAGGTCGGGATCTTAAAACAAGACAGGAAGAACCAGATCATTTAATTTTGCAGAAGAAAATAAATGTTTCAAGGAATGTCTTGAATTTCTTAACATTAGTAGGGTCTAGCCTAAATAATTTCTGAAAATGGGTACTTTTTGCAGTGAATAACTCTAATAGCTCTAATTTTAAGATTCCGAGGAATTAAGGTCACCAACTCAAACAACGACAAAGAAAGTGATAGTAAAAAAAAGAGTAAAAGTGTTATCCTTTGTTCTCGATTTCAAAATGAGTACATGTAAGTAGTACAAAGTCACTGTGGCAGCACTTGGCAGCATGCTGTGCAGTGGGGGTTTTATCTGCCTAATGCCAAGGGGCAAAGTTTTAAACAAGAATAGTGGAATCACAAATTTCATGATGTACAATAAAAGCTTGCAGAATCTACTGTACAGACACACAAGAGAGTAGGCTAAGACATATGCACATAGTCGTTGACACAGTTCAATCCGAAATCTTCTTATATCAAAAACACTCCCACTTTTGGGATGAATATACTCTGCACACACAGTTACTGTGGGAGTATGTGTCAGTCCAATGTCGGCAAACAACGCACATGCATTCACACACAAACAAACACACAGTGTATGTGGGTGTACAGAGTGACATTAACTCCCTCTCCAGGCTCTCAGCGTTAATCCTGTCTTTGAAGCCTGTTTGCAATATTTTTTTTGCGAGTGCATTTTTCAAATTAGGATTTTCAGCATACCATTATGGTGAGAAGACACACACAAATACACCCAAGCACAGATGCAGTCTCCCTTGATGAAAGGGCACTCGTCCCTATGAGCGTTGTATGGCACTGGGATGAAGGGAAGGATGGAGAGGGGGAAGTAAATGCCATGGCCACAGGTCAAGGGATATTGAATAGGGCTAGTGGTTGTATTAAAGGCGGGCTACTGTGGGAATGTCAAAGACACACACACACGCACACACACACAGAAGATGTGCTTTCTTCCAGTAAAAAAACAGTAATCTGTCTGTTCAAATTAGCTATAGTCACTGGCTCTTGACAGTAGGGCTCAGCTGTGTGTCTCTCATGACAAATCACATGTCCTCACTTGGCTTGTGGAAACTCTTTTTACTGACGGATAGTGCCTGTTCACCCGCACAAACACACACACACACACACACACACACACACACACACACACACACACACACACACACACACACACAAACACACACTAACACAGGTTTGTATAGGTGTGTGCATCACCATATCAGCTTTTTCTTTTTAATTTCTATTCTAACTTACTGTTATATACTACTATACTATTTTTGCTTGCTTGTTTTCTGTTTGGATCCTACTGTATTTTAACAAACTAGTACAGTGCCCATTGAAAATGTGCCTGTTTGGAACGGTCGGCTGATTGCTTGGCCTGTGGTATTACTGCTTGTAGAATTCTTTAAAACTAAATTGTATCCCAAAATTACTTACAGAAGGACCCCAAACCACTTAATGTGCAACTCCACTGTATAGCCTACTACTAACTTACAGTGTAGGCTACGTCTATGTCAAAGGAAGACATTGTACCACTATATTTACCTGACAGAGAATGCTTCAGATTCGGAATGTAATTCATAAAATATCACAATGACAATGTGGAGTAATCAGACAGCGTCATGGACTCATGGCAGTGCGCTACCCACCTGGTCCGTTATGAGAGCTAATCAGCACATATCTGCGTTAATCAACAACCAGAACCGGACTGTGTGTGTGTGTGTGTGGGGCGAGAGAGAGAGAGAGAGAGAGAGAGAGAGAGAGAGAGAGAGACGGTGTTGTGTCGTGTCGTTAGCAGTAGACTTAATTAACCCGACCCAGGGTGAGTCTGATGAAAACTGCTGTGTCTGCCCGGTTCAACTCTGAGATTTTCTCGCATTGCACAGCACTGTGAAGGAATAATCTCAGACATTACGTTATATTTTGACAGTTTACAGCAATTTAATACAGTAGAAGGAAAAGAGTGATTTTAGCTGCCAAAGCTCCGCTGCTTTCTCTCTCTGGTCCTCAGGGTGAAAGGGGGAGTGGCCAGCGGCAAGAGCGGCAGAAGCCAATGTGTGCTTCTTTTACCTATATATTTAACGATATATTTTGCATTTCTAATTCAAACAACGTCAAACTTGGCACTGCACTTACTCGTGCCTGTCAAGTTTGAAATCCATCGGACTAACGGTCACACACACACACACACACACACACACACACACACATACATACTGACAGACAGACGTTCCTGCAATTTATAGATAGATGTGTATCATGTGAAGCACTTTGTGACTTTGTCTGTAAAAAGTGTTTAGCTTATTATTATACCTTTCATAAAAAACAGAATACTCAGAGGAGCAATTCTGCTTGATAATGAGTTCTCTTATTTTTACTTAGCTCTATTTTTTACTTAAAGCAGCTATAATCCATGTTTTTATAATGTATTAAATGACAATGTGACAGTATAAAAGGTGCCACTCATAGAGAATTATTGCACATATCAGCAGCTCCCCTCGGCTTTATCAAGCTTATAGCAACTTTTATCTTAGTTTAGGTTGTCCATCCACAACTTCACGGATTTGGCTCCCTTTCATAGCATAGTTTCTAGCCGCAGTAGGCAGCTGTTTTCAGCAAAATAGCTCTAAAGATCCACTGTATATACCTGCTCAGCACCAAACAGTAGACAGACAAAGCAAATAGCTGGGGAACATAGTGAAGCATTTAGCAGCTAAAGAGACTAAACAGAGCTAAATGAGAGTGAATATTGATTTACATACATCAGGTGGACAGAAACATGATTTCAAATAATAATGTTGCTTTTGATAAGTGCAATGTGTGCAAATAGTTCAGCCACTTACTGTGAAAGGTGATAATACATCAGTGTTGTGTTCACAACTTTTTCCCACTGTTTCCATGTGGCCAAAAAAACAGTTATTGCAAGTTTTATTTTACAGAATTGTGGTTTGCCTGTATTTGTTACCACTGAACCTATGTTCTTTTGCACATCTTGAGATGCACTTGGACAAATCATCAGTGATGTAGGCTGGGGTCATCTGGTGTTTCTGGTCTTTCAATATCAGACACCCTCGCCTAGGCGACCCAGCCAGGGTTAATCAGGCCCTAGTCTCGCTTTGCCAGACCTTCCTCCACAGCGCTGTGGAGGAGAGTTTCGCTAGTCCACACAGCATTTCAGGATGGGAGAAAAACGTGCTCTGGTTTATTGGAATTTCTTTAAACCAATCACAATCGTCTTGGGTGGTGCTAAGCCTAAGGCAGAGCCCCGGTGTTGCTGCAAAATAGCCTCGGGAAGGAACTTGTTTTGGTGGAACTTGTGTACCTTCAAAGGTTGTTTTAGTCGTGCAACAGAAAACTCAGATTGGACATATAGTCTAGCTAGCTGTCTTGATTTACTCTGCAGATATCTGAGGAGCAGTCAACCATAGTCCTCATATATCCACTGGAGTTTAAATTTCCAACACAAAGAAACCATGAGGTAATTGGACATCAGACAAAAGAGTGAAATCCGGCAGAATTTCCGTCGGCAACGGAGCAATCCCGGAAGTTGAACGTCCTGGATATAGACTAATCAGGTCCCAGTAGCATATGTGGTCCACAGTTTGTCCCTTTTGATCCACAGACATCTTGATGCCTCTTAGCAGCATCATTGATGTCCCTGATGGTTCCCTTCCTGTTGAGTCCTGGGATGCTAAGGAACTTGAAGGCCCTGCATAAGGACTGGCCGGAAGAGCCTCTGCATCCAGCCTTGATGAGAACTCATTGTGAACTCCAGCACTTGCCTCCTTCATCCGGTTCTCCCAGGGGACAGGGACTGGATTTGATCAAGCAGGACCACTTGCCTTGCTGTTTTGGACATTAGGACTTTGTTTGGCTTGAGTGCGGCCTCTGCAATGGTGCTTGGGAAATTGAGTTGCTTGTATCTTTTGTTGGACCATGTCTTCCTGGACCTTTGCACTATCTTGTAACAAAGTCGTAGAATGCTGCCAAGTCATGCCCATCTTGACACCGCTGTTCCAATCAGCACAGTGGTCACATGGAAACTACATCCTGGCTTTAGGTGTATAATCAACATGTCAACATGTCAACAACAATTTAAAACTTTTCAAACTACTTTCAGCCATATCTTATCTAGTCTCTTCATCTTCCTGCTGTCCACACAGAAAAACATACACATAAACACACACACAGGAGTAAAACTAATAATGGAATGAGTGGACAGAAGGAGAGATAAGCGAGAGAGTGAGCAGGCCGCTGTTGAGCCTCTTCTTTTCATTTGATAGGATGGTTATCAGTTTTATTTGGCGTGATACAGTTTGTTTCTAACACCACAATAAGACAGTTTGACAGAAAACTTTAATTGTCAATCTTACAGCCCACAGGCCTGACACCAGCAGTGTGAAAAAACAATCTGTTCTTTCTTCCTTCAATAGCTTAAATGTAGAAATAACCATGCAAAAAAGCATGGCTACAGTGTTGACTAATTAAAAAACTACATTGTGCACGTAGGAATGTCTGGCATTGGTATCTTCTAGTTTGAGCAGAGTCTACAGCTACATTGGCAGCTCTTTGATGCAATACTTATATATACTGTAGACTGACATACCATAACTTGTGTTATGTTTTGAAGACAAAGACATACTTTATTAATCTTACAAGGGGAAATTAAATTTTTTTCACTCTGTTGTTAGTTACAGACGTTACACACAGGCCTGAAATACACAGACAGGATCTATATAGAACATGCACAAATGGAGAGTGAGGGGGCGGCCAGTGAAAGCAGGAGTTTGGTGCCTTGCTCAAGGGTACATTGGCAGTTCCCAGGAGATGAACTGGCACCTCTCCAGCTACCAGTCCACACTCCATTCTTGGTCGGTACTGTGTCTTGAACCGGCGCCCCCTCCAGTTCCCAAGCCAAGTCCCTACGGACTGAGCTACTGCCACCCCACTTGACACTTGTCACTTGAAAGTTATAACTATAAAATATTTCTTCCTATCAAACCCATGTAGACACGCAAACACGCACCGCTTAGCAAAAGACTTGAGTGACAGATTATGAAACACTAATGAAAAAACAACAACTGCATATTCATATCCATCGTTTGTGTGTTGACTATGGCTCTGAGCCTTGTGTACTTATGTGTCCACGCAACTTGTGTGTGAGTTGGGTGCACTCGTGACTTAGCATGCTGTTTTACCTTTCAACATCCCCAAATTAAAACTGACCCATGATATTGTCCGTCCCAGCAATTAGTCTTAACCTCAGACTGCAGTTCAGGTTTCTAAAATATTAGGGAATAATTAGATAATACAACATAGGTGTTTATGTTTTATATGTTTGCATTTTACTGAATGCGTGAGTGAATATTCACCTTGACAACTTGACAACAGTAGAGTTATATGGCATCTAAACAATACTACTGGAATAATTCAATGAGTATATACTAGGGTGACCAAACGTCTTCTTTTGCCCGGACATGTCCACTTTTTACCTACTGTCCGTGGCGTCCGGGGGGGGAGGGAGGGAGTTATAAATTCTGAAAATGTCCGGTTTTCACTGTTTTTCATGGGACCATTAAGCGTGCACTTAAATTGACTGGCGCTTTGCACACAATACTATGGTACTTTGTTGTGTACGTAATTCCCGAGAGGCTGCCTTGTGGGTGGCTCTGCGACGCGCACATACGAAGCTGAAGCCGAAGCGTTTCCTGCTAAAGATTTCCCACCATGGTCAGAAAACACAGGGGAGACACTTTGTTTCTCTCACTATGACTCTAGAGTCAGTAGGACTCGCTCGCTGTTACTCTCACTTCTCCCTCGCTCTATATCACCCACTCCCCACACACACACACACACACACGCCGGCTCGACGCACACACTAGCGCACAAGTATAAACATCAGGCCACTTACAACCATAAAACAAGACTAGTGCAGCTTCACAGTTGAATAAAAATGTCCTTGTCGGGACCGGACATTGTGTTTATTATTCATCTTATTACATTGAAAAGGTATTAAGAGATATTTTGTTGAAGCTGGATTTTCTAACACAGAAGAGGTCATATTTAGAACATTATTTCATATTATTTATTTATTTTAAAAGAGAGCTATTATTTTGTTACAGGTTGTTACAGATTTTATTTTATTACAGAAGTTATTTTTGCACCATTGATGCATAATAAAGCATGTTCATTAACCTCTGAGAAGCCTGTCTGGATTTGTCTCGAGGCCGGGCCGAGTGTCCTCTTTTTTGGAAATCAAAATATGGTCACCCTAGTATATACAATGTGTAAGTAACAATAACATGTAGGCTGTACATGATTATACTTGTATAGCTGTTGTATAAAAACATTGTATACCATACTTGTTTGATGTTTCTATTTCTCTACAAAATTTAAATGAAGGGAAAATCATATACAGACACCGCATTGATGATCATTGAGTAAGAAGAGCTGAATAAAAAATGTAATCTTTAGAACATGCAGTGTAGGAGATGTGACCGGTTATTAAAAATGCATGCACCACATGTCAATACTACTCGTTATGAAAGAAGATTTTTGAAACAAGGGTTGGACCAATGTTTGCAATAAATCAGTCTCAAAGTATGTCCATGATACACAAAGTGAATGTAACCAGTGGATTATCTTTATTTCAGTTCAATTCAATTTTATTTATAGTATCAAATCATAACAAGAGTTATCTCAAGACACTTTACAGATCACAAACCTTGGACAGACCCAGGCTCTTGGTAGGCGGTGTCTGACAGTGCCGGTTGGGGGTGTGATGAACAGTGGCAATAATAGTCACAATAAAGATAATGGAACTATGACTAGAAATAGTAGTTGTAGTAGTTCATGGTGTAGCAGGGCACTGCAGGGCATAGCAGGACGTAGCAGGGCACTGCAGGGCGTAGCAGGGCACTGTAGGGCATAGCAGGACATAGCAGGGCGTAGCAGGGTGTACCAGGGTGTAGCAGGGCGCGGAGCAGGACCACGGTGACAGCTGCAACCATGATTTAGGTGCCACCCTAATCCAAGGAAAACTGCGGGTCGAAAAAATATAAGGACTACGGGGAATAAGCTCCCCAGAGTTAAGTTAGTAACAAGCATTTCTGGGACATGGATGCACACAGATGGAAAGAGAGAGGAGCTTAGTGTGTCAAAGGAAGTCCCCTGGCAGTCTAAAACTATAACAGCATAATTAAGAGCTGGTGCAAGGCAAACCTGAGTCAGTTCTATAAGGGTTGGTAGATGAATCTGACTATGAAGAGAAACAGACCTATAGTTAGGTAAACCTATAATACACATGTTTTTACCTATAAAATACATTTTTATTGAATAGACAACAAACCAGACTATGACATCATAATGATTTTCTTTTTAAAGTTTGATTATATCTTAGAGTCATTGCAAGTTTAAAAGGTGGTTGCTGCTGAAAATGCTGAATGCACAGCAAGGAAGCTCAATCTTAAGAGGCTAGTATGTGACAACTTTGAAGTGAGGATTAAGATGCAGAGACATGGAGAGAGATGGTTGTTGTGATTTTCTCTCACACACGGGCCATTTAACTTCACAGCTATTGCTCTAATCCAAATGTCCAGTGCAAAGACCAGGCTGTCACAGGTGTAGAGGATGACCGATCAACACAGGCAGAAGGACTTGTGCTAATTAACACACAAATCAAAGGGAGAAACTAAACCTAGAGCGCTTTTAGAGAACAGAGAAACTTTACTAAACTTCACTCTGACACAATTCCGACAAACTGATAAACCTGATAAATTTGATAGTGACACAGTTATACATTATGTTGTACATTATGTAGGGCCAATGCCCTACACAATATGTATGTATGAATGTATATATATATCTATATATATATATAGATATATATATATATATATATATATATATATATATAGATATATATTAGATACATAATCTGCATAGTTTATTTAGCAGTCTTCTGCTATGTTTCTTGCTTTGGAAAAGGTTTGACAAATCAAAAACCTTCATGGATGCCAAATTCATAATACGAAGAGTAATAATTGAACGTGTTTGCCATTGCAGGTGTCCTGTTAACAGTTTTACAAACATCTCTTTTATAGTGGTGGTCTACAGGGAAAATGCTTTTTGGGCCACACTGTATTTTTGTGGTTGCAGTACTGTGTGTGGCCACTGATACAAGTTGGCAGCAACCCATTGTGGATTTATTGCCACTCACTTTTTCACGCATTCACTTTACGCACAATCACGCATCCTCTAAAATTCTCCTCACAGTCTTCACACACCTTGTCAATATTATTAGAAAAATCACATAGTCAACTGAGTCCACAGGCTAAGTAATATGCATCATAACAGCAATTTCTATCTAATTTTTGCTAACATTGGCTAATATTAGCCAACCAGGCCACTGGTCATATCAGACCAAAAAATAGCAGCTCAACCCTTGAGTGTATTGAATTGAGCAAAGGGGCATTTTTATTGCTTATGATTTCAACTCACAGGTAAGAGGAAAAGAAAGTGTTATTTCTTCTTCTGAGAGTTAAACCATCTAGCTTTAAATCATGACAAAAAGATACAGAAAGAAAACTTGCAAACCAATACAACTTTTTAGATATGATATAATGATATTTAAATGGGTTTCAGAGACTTGTAGTGACAAAGTGCAGTGTGTTAGCAGTAAAGTTGGTGGAGAGTCGAGAGCCTACCTCTCTTCGAGTATCTGAAGTCCCAGGCTCTTTTGAGGCGGGGAGCTGCATTCTCTGCTCCACTCTCAAGTATGCTAGTTAAGTGTGTGTGTGTGTGTGTATGTGTGTGTGTGTGTGTGCGCACGCGTGCGCGCGTGTGCGTGTGGCAGCCAATGGTCCTGATCTCAGATAAGAGTAGAAAGAGGATGAATTAAAGGGAGGAAGGAAAAAAATAAGTGGCTCTGCACTTCCCTTTCCCATTTCCTCTAAATCGTCCTTTCTTGCTTCCTCTCTAATCTCAGACTGAGGCTGTCTGGTTGCTGCTTTAGCACTTTTCACCCCCGCTTTGGTATTAGCTTGTTTTCTCTTATTACTTTCACTGTTTCCTTTTTGACTTTTGCCTATGTGTCTGTGTCCTGAATTTGTTCTTCCTTTGTTCTCTTTCTTTTTCCCTTTCTTGGCTTGATTATTTCGTACTTTCCCCTTTTGTTTTCTATCAATTCCCCCTCATGTTTGTGTTTTCATTCTCTCCACCAGGGCCGTTTTTAACCTGCTATATTAGAGTGGGGTATAGAAATAATAGGTGGGCAACTGGCTGGCGGTAGGTAGGCCAGAGTTTAGAGAAGCGGACTAGTAGCCCAAAGGTTGCCGGTTCCCATCCCTAGTTAGATGCCACAAAAATCTGGCCAAATGTCAGCTGGCGTGGCAACCTTGGGGCTTGGGTTTCATTTCAAGATTGGTTGGGACACATTAGTTGGGGAGGAGCTCCTCCAGATCATTTTCAGCAGTAAAAGCTCAATTTCCTGTGTTATGGTCAATTTATTCCTGTTTCTGCATCAATTTATGGTGGAAATGAATTTTGTTATGCTATGTAAAGGAAAACACTGGTAACAATTAAAAATATAAAAAGATATTAATAATTATTTAATTTTAATTAATTATTAACCCCTGGACTATAATAGCTCGTATGTGTTTCAGCAAGATCTCTCCCATATTCAAAACTTTCTGCACATTCAAAATATTATTTAGCCCATCTGTGTTCTCTGAGATTTAGAGAATAAATAGTGGAAATATTTTGAGAAAAACTTGTAATATTATGAGAATAAATTTACAATATTTCTAGAAACAATCCACCATATAGTCATCCGTTCATTATATTACGTTCTGCTAATATGGTAGTATCTCATTCAGACCGTCTGACGGACACGGAGCCCCGTTTAGGACTCTGGTCTCTGGAGGAGACAAGACAAAGTTTAGGGAAGAGGCTGTACGCTGCTCTTCATCAGACGTGAAAACCTGAAACAGCGATAAGTCTGCCGCAGCATACCCGCAGCAGAGTGCGTCCATTATAATCAACTGATGCTGTAACACTGACCACGGAAGCCACGCTGCTCATCTCTATTTTTACAGAGACAGTAAACACAGAGCTACAAATTCGGGTCTGCTTCAGCTCTGTATGTGTTTTTGCCTGAACACAATGATTAGATGGGGTGGGCACAGGGTGACTGGGCCCACGAAATCAGAAGTTAGAAACGGTACTGGTATTTTCTGTGCTATTTCTTTGATTGGCTAAACGCATTTTCTTAACTTTTGATTGGGTAGGTAAGGCACACGGTTGGCTGAATCCACCCCTGACCCTGGCTAGCACCGGCCTTGCACTCCAGTCATCTCTCTTCTCTGACCCACTGTTTGACCAAGGAATTCTCTAGTCTTCAATGTAAATCACTTACACACACTGTCACACGGATCGACCTGTGAACTCTACCTATACTCCTTCCATGGCTTTATACAGGAGGGATGGATGCATGTTGGCAGCGGTAAAAAGATAGAGAGGGGCCTGACATCCTGGGTTCACCTCATTGTGTCAGATAAGAGCAATGGCTGGATAAAAAGGAAATGTGTGTGTGTGTGTGTGTGTGTGTGTGTGTGTGTGTGTGTGTGTGTGTGTGTGTGTGTGTGTGTGTGTGTGTGTGTGTGTGTGTGTGTGTGTGTGTGTGTGTGTATGTTTGCAGGGTGAAGTGTAGAAGAGGGAGGAAGAAAGATGAATTCTTTCACACACACTTGCTAACAAATTGAAGACACATTGTTGACACATGGATGTATACATAAACAGGAAATGGTCATAGTATAGGTGCTAGTGCACGACACACACCAACCCACCAACCCACACACACACGTATGTAGAGTGATTACACTCCCTCAGTCCCTGTCTCTCTGCCTGTTGAGATCAGCGTTTCCTTCATAGTGCCACTGCAGTGTCAAGGCAACATTGAGGGATCATGATTGAAAAGACAAAGAGAGTGAAAGGGAATAAGAGAGGGAGATGTAATAAGGATAAATCAACAGGGAGTGACTGAATGGGAGAGAAAAAATGGCAGAGGAGTTGAGCGAAAAGATAAAAGATATAAGTATTTATGTCTGCGGTGAAGGTTTTTCCCAAGGGAAAGACTTTAAGAATCACACTCTCATCAGGCGGGTGCTGTAATCATGTAGACATATATCGGGGTGGCTGTGATGTCAGTTTACCACCCATGGATATGAACTTTGGATAGTGACTAAAGAGCAACATGAAAACCTCCCAGTGGGGAGAGCAGACCTCGGGGCAGACATGCTGCAGGGATTACAGCGTATATCCCAACTAGCCTCGGATTCCCTTGGGATCCCCCATGAGGAGAAAGAAGATGTGGGATGTCTCGAGTAGTCCGCTTAGTCTGCAGACATCATAAGCAGGATGAAAATAAAGGAGGAGAAAAGAGAAGGTGGAGAACCTCAGAAAGCAGTTTTTGGCTCCTTTATACCGATTTAGTGTCTCCTCTCTAAACACCCGGATTAAATTGTCATTTTAACTCGATCCTCAAAGGGAGAAATAGAATTAGAGTTACACTAGACGTGATATTGGTGTCTTTTAAGAGGCTTCCCACAGAATCCAGCAGATCGAGGAAAAGTGCAATTTCATTAGAAATGATCCCATTACAGCTTTTAAAAGACGTGTGAAATGTGTTTCTGTCACCTCAGGTGCTGCTCTAATAGGCAAATCTTAAAATGATGCTGTAACATTTGAAATGTAGTGATGACAGATATTTACAGTTTTTTTCAATTGCTTAAGCACAATTTTGAAAACAGGGACAAAACACTTTTTCAAAACACTACACACAATTAGCACAACCACACACCCAATTAGCAGAACACCTCAGACCCTTTGCAAAATGAAACACTAACTATACACTAATTTATAAAAAACATATTTTGTTACCATATGAAACACACACGTTTCATTTGACATAATCCTGTTTGAACCAGATACACACTGCTGTTGCTAACCTAAAACACTTTTAGCAATTCTACTTTTCAGTGATTAGAGTACTGTAAATGAAGTACACAGAGAAAGTGCAAATTTACAATAAGTTCACCAAACACTACACTAGACCAATGCTGCAGACTGAGGAAAATATCATTTATTTCTCTCCATATACCCAAATCAGTCAACATGTCAACATGGAGAATCACAACAAAACATGTCCCAGTTTTCATGTTACTACAGTAGTGTGCATACCACGGTTAGCTCAGCAAACAACAGACAACAGACAAACATAAAATACAGTATCCAGTACAGGTTACAATCACAAAAATACACAGAAATACACAGAAAAATACTAGACATTATCTCTTCGCCTAGCTGGATCTGGCCAGAGAATTTCATCAACATCACAGGCAAACATCCTCATTGGCAAGACAACCGTCTTGAATGTCGAATCCATCCTTGCACAGCTGCGGCATCGACTTGGTCACAGACATGGCCTGAATGAGGGGTACCTGAGCCTGGGGCCAGAGATTGTAAACCCTCGCGTGAATATGGGCCCCCTTCCTCCTTGTCGTTCTCGACCCTCAATCCTCAAATGTCACAGGGAGGGGTATCAAAAGTGCTGATATGGTGCATACAATGAGCAGCTGATTACTGTAACTGTAGACAGATTTTCTTTTACCTGTTTCCTTGTTGAAATGTCCTCATGACAGATGCCGCTGTATATCTGCTAAGATTTGGCTGAACTCTTAGTCCAGCCTCCCTCAGCATCAATCTGTGGTTCACAACATGGTCCACTAGTGTTGCACAACTTTCATTTGATAAATTTGGTCCTCTTCTTCTTTGAGCATATTCTCCGGCTTCAGGTCTTCCTCTCCCTCTCCCTCTCCCTCTCCTCTCCCTCTCCCTCTCCCTCTCCCTCTCCCTCTTCCTCTACCTCCACCTCAGCCACTACCTCTGGCTGGGCCTCTTCCTCTTCCTCTACCTCCTTCTCCTCCTCTATGGATTCCCTCTCTCACTCTCAGTCTTCTTCTTCTGACTCCTTCCATTTTGGTTGAGGTCAGGTGAACTTACCTGCTGCATTTTATATAGCGCTTAAACCTGATTGGTGTGTCTACAATTAAGCAATCATGTGTTTGCATACCTGGTGGCTGTGTTTACCCAATTGGTTCATGGGTGTGTTCATTTGAAAGCCTGTGCTTTGAAATTGCAAGGAAATTACATCATGATAAATTTCTGTGTCAAATGCATACAAGTGTGTTTAGTGTTTTGCAAATCACTGTGTGTGATGTTTTGCAAAAAGTGTCTAGGCTAGTATTTTGCTTCTTGAGTGTAAGGTTTTGCTAATTGTGGGAAAGTTTTAATTTTAGTGTGTAAGCAATTGTAAAAAACTGTAAATTATATTTATCATATTTAAATAAAATGGCTATATGTAACTTTCAGTTTGTGTTATTTCTAGCGGCCGCTTTGGACAAAAGCGATAGTGTTTTTACCACACTTGCTGCTGTAAAGGTCTTTTCTTTACGGTGCTGTATTGTCCACTGTAGATTACTGAGTTAGTGTTACGGGGAGGTCATGTAGTTGCGATAAATGTTTTGCTCAGACAGAAAAAGATTAATTTACAATAAAAGAATAACTTACAGATGCATCGTTGCATTTCCAGTGTTGCATACGTTAACTTAGCCTACTTTGGATGAATCGTGAATCACTGTCACTGTGTCACGAGCCAAAACATTAAGAGCTTGTTGTAGCAACCAACGTATATAATAAATTAGATTCATATAGCGCATTTCATGCAACCCACGGACGCTTTACACAAGTAACGTTATAGTGGGACAAGTGAAAAGAAAATAGTAGGCCAACTAGGGCTGTTGGAACAAATAACAAAATTTTTATATTATTCAAATAGTAAAAAAAAATCACTACTTTTCGAATGCTGAAATTACTATTTGAATGTGACTTTTTTATAAATATGTTGGCAAACGTTAGCTAATCTCCCTCGTCTCGCCTTGGCCTACCTGCATGTGTCACTCATGTCACGTCTTATGAACAATAACTTAGCGGGAGTGAGAAACACAAGGCATTGTGAGGTCTAAGCTAACGTTACGTACCGTACGTTAGTACAACATTACGGAGCTAACATTACCTGCCAAGTTAACTTAGTACAAGCGGGAGTGACAGGCTGCGGCTGGAAATCGTAACGAAGGACAGGAAATAGTTTTAACATGACTTTAAAATCAACATCCACCGAGCCAAAGTGCTTATGTTAACATTAGTTAGCTCATTCTTGTTTTCTAACTGCGTCCCAAGGTATAGTAACGTTAGCGTAGCTGGGAGCTTCATGGAGACAGCTAAAGGTAATAGCTGCCCTCTGTCAGAGTTAGCTTCGACTTCATATATTACCTTACCTATTACCTATAAATCACTAAAATAGTAGTGACAGCACGGTTTGGCTCGGTTATTAATGCAGTTAGCATCGTTTGTTACTTAACTAGTTTATGACAAATCATAAAAGTCAACGTTTTTGGGGCTCAGCACCTTCCAACATGACATTTTGACTGTGTCCAAATTCCATATTACATACAATTATTTATAACTATAAATCTTCATACTATAGTACTCTTTTTACATTAACACAAACTGAGTAACCAATCGAGCAGCAAGTCCTCCAAACCATAAGACCATATTGGTTGTTTATTCCTACCCTCTAATACGACCCATAGGAACGTTTTCCGTCCTCATATCTAAGGGTAACAGTTGCGGTTTTAAACACGTCATTTATGTAGTGAAACGGTTGCAGTTTGGTTATATATACATACATATTATAGGATTTATGGGGTCATAACCCTTAACCCATTGCTCCATTCAATTTAGGAACCCCACCTCGGTCTAGATGACTAAAATCATCTTCCCATCATGAACATTCAGGAAGGAAGAAAGAGACCACTCCTTAATTTACTTGAACTTTTTTTTTTTCTTTCTTTTTTTTTTCCCCCCCCCTTTTTTTTTTTTTCCCCCCACCCCAACAAAACAACTAAAAAAAAAAAAAAAAAAAAAAAAAAAAAAAAAAAAAAAAAAAAAAAAAAAAAAAAAATAATTCGGAGATGGAGAGCAAAGGGAAGGAAATGAAGGAAAAGAGGAGCAGAGTGCTCTTTTAAATGGAAATTGGCTCTTCCGCTGATGGCTGGGACGAGTAATGACGACCCCCCCTGACTACTTGAATGTACTGTCAGCATTTTTACACACACACACACACACACACACACACACACACACACACACACACACACACACACACACACACACACACACACATGTTCACATAACCGTCATCCCACTTTCACACATCTAAAAACACCTTTAAAAAGCATGCAAAAACTTACTGATGACTCACACACACATACACACACACACACACACACACACACACACACACAAACACACACGTACACACTCTCTTCCACACCCTCCAGAGACAGGGAACAGCATGAAAGTGTGATGAAGCATCATTTTCTTAAGCACCTCTATCCATCTTCCCTTCCTCACCATATCTCAATCTCTGCTTTTCACACCCTTCATTTTAAGGATGAGGTTGGGAAACCTACCTCAGCTGTATGTAGGTACCTACACAGCTGTAGATATGACTACATACATGTACACGGTGTGTGTGTGTGTGTGTGTGTGTGTGTGTGTGTGTGTGTGTGTGTGTGTGTGTGTGTGTGTGTGTGTGTGTGTGTGTGTTTCCCCATACAAACAGAATACATGAGAGATCTTCTGTGTCAGTATTACATCCACATGTGTTGGTGAGTCTCATAGTTTAGCAGGAAGACACAAAGGGATAGTCTCACTGCAAATAGGACCTGTGACCAAATAATTTAAAGGTTCTTTACAAATCATCATATAGTGTGAAAAATAAAAGTTTAAAAATGCTTCACAACATACTGTAATGGTAAGTGGTCACTGTTGTAACTTTTGGAACTGCACCCTCCAGAGATCAATGGCTAAGCAGAGGTACAAGTGAAGTACAACTTCAACTCTGTCTGCAAGACTCTCTGGGCTCAACTCTTATAACTCACCAGTGAAAGCTACTACAGTGGATGCAGTGTCTATAAAGGCTATGTCCTATGTCTAGTTCAAACAAATAAATCTATCTGAATTAAATCACAAAAGGGTTCAGTATGCTTCTAAAAAACTAGGTCATTATCCAAACATATTTTAAGGCAAAAGTGTTACAAATTGTTATGCACAAAGGGAGGGAAAAAAACATGCCGTCATAGAGAGGGGCTGAGACCGGATGTATCTCACTTTTGTGCAGTCTATCTTCAAAGGCTTTCATGGTGTTGCATTTGGTTTGTACACTTAAAACATGACGGAAGTAGTTGTGTGAAGAATAAAAACAGCTAGCTTGAGATCGAAGTGAGCTTAATTTAGTCTGCTACTGAAGTAAAGGGAACTATATGCCTCTTGACCTATTGTAAACATTAAAAATATGGGTTGAAGAAGCAAAATGGACACACAGTTTCCCAGCGTTTAATGCTACCGTTTTCAAGGTGGACATTTTGACATGTAAAAGAAAAGACAGATATAACTTATACCATTATGTAATGATGTCTTGTGTTCCAGTTCTGAGCCCTGGTTTGTGCATGTTGACTCAGTGTAATAGCTTACTGAGACAATTCAATGGAATGCATTCATCCTTAATGTTATTAGTCTAACCTGAGCCTTTTCTACCATGACAAGTAAAATTGTGGCTTGCAGGTCTACAGTATAGGTGTTTTGCAGGAAATATGCAGGGGGAATCATTAGCATTAACACGCAACATTCATTACCAGGTCCTCTGCCATCATTAGTTATTAAGTGCTTTTTCTGCAATGACATGTCAAAATGTCTTCTGTGAAAAAGAGCTATTACGAACACAAGAGTTATGTTACATATTTAAATTGACATCACAATCCAAAGTGAAATGTGATTAAGGCATAGTATAGTTGGCTAGTGTAATGGCTGACTCTCATCCATAACTACTGTATGTTGCAAGGTCCTTCCATTTCAGTTGAATAAATAGTAGCCATCATACAGCTGCCAGAAGGATGCAGGGTTCCATCTGCAATACCATAATTATTGAAGTCCAGTACAACTATGTGCACAAGAGTTAAAACACTATGCACATAAATCATATCTTCTTAATAGAATGATATTATGTATCAGTGGTTACACCATAACTTCTCATAAAACTGAAGTTAATATATAGTAAACATTTAGATCACGATCCCCATTTTTAACATTTTCATCTTTTCATATACAGGTTACAACAAAATGTAAAAAACCTGTTCCCTTGCACGCACGCATATACAAGTGTTTTATTTTTTTATGATCACAACCCGGTAAGGAGTTTATGCTTCTACATGGCCGTTTTTCATGTTTGCCTTGCTTCCTCTGCTTCTTGTCTTCCTCTTGTATTCAGAAAGAGAGAAACTATTGGGCCCGCTGTGGGAATTCTGTTCAGTGTACTGCAGACAAGCACAAAACTCAATAGAGACCAAATAGCTTCCTATCAAACCACACTGCTTTTAAGAAACCTGTGCTTTAGTGCAAGTCTGTGTGTTGCCTGTGCATCTGTTGTGAATGCATGTGTACCATGTTTGTAGTTCTGTCTGTCTGTCTGTAAGCATCCGAATCCCGTTGTGCAAGCAGTTTCTGTGTGATTTTTGGATATATGTCTATATGTGTAAATGTGTTTTCACCGTTTGTACTGTCGGTGTATTTGGGAGCTCATCCTGCACCTGTGGGTGATAGCATCAGTAGCAGAAGAGTCCTACAGCTTCTCTTAAATAGGACTTCATAGATAGCAGGCCTTGAAATAAACCCTTTTAGGATGGCTGAGTGTGCATCTACATGCACAGACACTTGCCCAGAATGGCAATGCAAAACCTATGGGATGCTTTCACTTGACTAAAATATAAAGCTACAACAGTGTATAGAGATGGTGAACAGGGCTGGAAACCACCAACTCACATAGTGATACAATACATGATATGGGGTGTGTAAAAATACAGTAGTATTATTGTCAAAATGTACCTCAAGAGATAGTTCATATTTTTTTAAGTGGGGTTGTATGAGGTACTTTTCTATTGTCAGTGTATAGTGTAACTACAGCAGATGGCGGTCGGCACACCCCCACTTCGGAGAAGCAGAGAGACTTCCTGACAGGGAAACTAAGCAATGTTGTGCTGTGGATTGGCGCAGCAGCAACACTTATTTAGTTTTTTGTTTCAGAGTTTGGGAGTTTTGGCCTTAATAAATAAAGCTGTGTTCAATAGAGTCTGAGCCTTTAAAACACACACAGAGCAACATGAACACAATGCTATTATTTTAATGTCAGACATAGACTGGCGAAAGGCTGAACTACCAGAGAGCAGAACATTTTAATTTAAATGTTTTTAGGAAAGAAAGGAACCTACCTCTGCCTCAGTGACACGACACAAAGTATCACAATACGGATGCCAGGGTATCAGCAAGATAATGTGTTATTTAATTAACTAACAGAAGATATTTGGTATTAAATTAATTTATAACCACCTGTGAGAGGAGCGCATCAGTGCTTAAAAACTATGGCTAGGAGAAGGATGGTGATAGGGTGGGTGTTGTTTTTTTATCTTCCAGAAATCAAAACATTGAAGAAAGTTGTCATTGGCAAACATTTAAAAAGGGCACAGAGACATAGATGTGTTTCTTTGTTTTGTCCCTGTAAACACACATCAGTACAGTCCAGTGGGTTTTTAGCAAAGGACCATTTTTCATTTTTATTGCTGCAGTGCTTCCTATTATTGAAGATAAATGCCACTGCCAAATATTTATCAGTGATATGATGCTATTTGTATGGGTCTTATCTAAACAGAGGCTATGAAATGAAAAGTAAACTGTTTTTGCTTTGTGGTGAGAGTGTATCTGTTCATTTTCTTTTCTCTTCCTTACCAGCTCATATGTCTACTTCAGTGGCGTCACACTGTTTCAACACCCCCTTACCTCAGACCATGGAGAGGAGTCCTGTCTCAAAAAGAAATGTGTCTTTTGGTGTGAAAGAACATTTGCTACTGTACTTGGTCTCTTGATTTATTTTCACGATATTCTGCACCCGCGCTCCTTGTAACTCATTTGCCTTAACACAGTACCAGCGGGTCCCTTCTTCATTATATTTGAGGGCGGTGCACTTCACAGCCTCTGTTTAAAATCACACAAAAATCCTTTGTGTGAAAAAAGGTAAAGATCCCCTCCAATGTGCTTCATATCGTCCCATTTCCTTATTAAATGGTGATTATAAGATTCTATCTACAATTTTAGCTGGCCGACTGGAGAAGGTCTTACCTCGGATAATATCTACTGATCAAACTGGTTTCATTTTAAACAGACATTCTAGCTCGAACTTAAGAAGACTCCTGAACATTGTGTATTCCTCTTCAGCATCTGTTCCTGAAATGGTGATCTCACTCAATGCTGAAAAAGCATTTGACCGAGTTGAGTGGCGCTATCTTTTCTCGGTGCTGAAACAATTCGGATTTGACAATGCGTTTATATCTTGGGTTCAACTTCTGGCTGCTGTGGTTACCAATGGACAGCAGTCCAAATACTTTTCCCTTGGTAGAGGTACCCGTCAGGGCTGCCCCCTATCCCCTCTCCTCTTCGCTATAGTCATAGAGCCACTAGCCATTGCCCTGAGACAATCTGCGGAGTTTTCAGGCATAGTGCGAGGTGGGCTTACGCATAAATTATCTCTCTATGCCGATGACTATGCCTGCTTGTCCCCGCTGTAAAAGTCAGCCAGCTGACCACATACATATGTTCTGGTCTTGCCCTTATCTCAAGACATTTTGGGCAGACATATTTCAGGCCTACTCCAAAGTGTTTGGTATAGACATCCCTCCAAACCCAATATGTGCCATATTTGGCTTTACACAAGAAACAAAATCTCTTAAAGGCAGGGCTTATGCTGTTATAGCATTCACCTCTTTGCTTGCTAGACGCCAGATATTACTCCTGTGGAAGGAGCAAACACCACCCACATTCAGTAGATGGATGAGAGACATTATGTTTTTCCTGAAACTGGAGAAAATTAGATACACACTGAAAGGCTCCACACAGAGCTTTGAAAGGACTTGGACCCCCTTCATGACATACTTTGAGAGCTTACAAAGACCCTTACAGGAAACTGACTAGATGATGACACTTTTTCTCTTTTTCTCACCCCTGTGATTTAGCATTCATTTATTTTTTGGGTAAATTTTAATTTTAATTTTAATTTTAATTTTAATTTTAATTTTAATTTTAATTTTAATTTTAATTTTAATTTATTTTTTACTGTGTTTATGTTTATAGGTATTTACTTTATAGTAACATACTTTACTATACATATTAATGTGCCTATTTCTTAGGACAGACTGTAGGGTTTGGACTGGATGGGGTTGAGATTGGGATGAACGGATTGGATTTGAAGAAGATTTGAACTGCTTTTTGTTCAGAATTGTCTTTTTACTGGCAAAAATCAATAAAATGTGTTAAACATAAAAATCCTTTGTGTGTTATGAGCACTAGTGCAGTATCACAAGGCGTGACATTCAATACACTGACCTAGTGTATGGCGGCAGATTCAAAGAGTCAAAAGTGTACACATGGGGAGTTAAAAAAGTTATAATAATAATAACCTACCAGTCTTTCAGCAACCAACAAAATAGACTGCACCCACAGGGAATTTTGTAGTGATCAGGTCCATCAGGTCAGTCAATCTTGGATGCTTTTGCATCTATTTTGTAGTCCATTAGATCATTCCATACCAATCTATCAAACATTTGTTGAGATATTTCAATGTGGATCAAACTGGTTGACTGACCAACTTACCAGTCAACCAACATTGCCATCCTTTTAAGCCACTCAACTAGTGTAGCTAAAAGCCAGTGGCAAATGGGAATGACACATGGAAAGTGTCAGCAAATTAAATGATTGGCCCACTCTTTCTTCCTTAAAGTGGCAATGACAAAAAACAGCTGGTCAGTAGGAGAATGCATGTAAATTACGTTCTCTGGCCTACCTCTATGTCGATATCTGATTGTACCAGGATTGGTGAACGGATGCTGGGCACTGCCACCTCTAGACAAGTAGCCTACAGGCGTTCACTCCATGAGATTAAAAACTATTAAGAGATGATGAGAGTGAAACCACCTCAGAAAGTCAGCACCTTTCCCTATCCCTCATGTTTGTCCAATGCTCTCTAACCCATAAACCTTAATCACCCACTTCCAAACTCAACCCAACCCTTCCTCACATATGCACATTACGTCCTCAAACCATTACTCCTCATTTATCCTTCCAGGTTCCCTCACTTTTTCCCATGCATCTTTAAGCAGTCTCTGCCCTGTTCTCCCCTCCCTCTTTGAGTGTGGAGCCAGCTTGGCAGAGTTAAAGCCAAGTCCTCGACAGGTCATTTGACTCCCAGTTGTCGATGGAGTATGTTATTTCCAGAGCATTTGCTACACTCTCATTCCAACCTAAATCTAAAAGGTGCATTGCATTCCTATACTCGATCACATAGCAAATACAAAGGCAAACCAAAAAATGTACTCAGTAAACACGTAACCTACTGGATTTGAAGATGTTTGTAGCTTTTTTGTACCGACTCATTTCATTGCTGCATTGCAGTACACTGTAGCAATAGATTATTTGTGAGAATGTTGACAGCTTCTTCTAGCATCCACACTCCATCTAAACAATATTTTAAAGTTTCTCATTACTTTGAGATTCTTAGTCAATATTCTGAGATACTAAGTCAATACCAGCTATTGCTGTGGGCTTTAACTCTGGGTCTTAAGTCATTGCTTATGGTTCTAAAAATGTGGGACTAGCTATACCCGACTAGCTCTGAGGCATGAACCTACAAACGGGAATAAATAATAAGATGATATACATAGTGGTAATCAACAGGTAGGAAGACATAGCCATAAAGTATATACAGTAATGGTGTGAAGAAGAAATGCATTTGAGAAAAAGATACAGGAATGCATAAATCAGCAGAGCCTTTTGTGTCTGTGCTATCTTTTTGTGTGTGGTTTTGTTCTCATTTAGCGGGCACCATTGTTTGTGCCTATTCTCATCACAACCAGTGACAATCCCATAGTACCAGTGCTGCAGCAACCCACAGCGCTCGCAGTCTGGAGGAGGTAAATCAGCTACAAAACAGATGCAGTATTTGTATGTGTTCGAGCATGAGGTAGTGAGTGTGTGAGGAAGCGAACATGGCAGATTTAACAGGCTGGTGAGCAACAAAGAGCTGATCCCTTTCTTCTTCTCCAGTGAGCTCGGTTTCATGCTTATGCCTCCAGCCCCTAGCTAGCAATGCTCCATAGATAGACTGATATATATATAGATAGATATGAACTCATTTGTGTGTACTAACAACACTAATGGGATAGGATGGTATAGAGTTTGGAGACCAATTAATTTTGAAATGGTATATAGTTTGTTCTTAGAGAACTAGTCCCATACAGTTATGATGCAATGATGCTAATGTATGACAACAGAAGGTAACTGGACTGACAGGCTTCTGACTGAGCATATGGTTGAAATCTGTGTTGACAGTATTTATGGATATGATGGGTATGCAGTTAGAAAACTCTGATATTAATTGAGATTGGCTCACTGTAAGCAAAACTCATATAAATACTAAACAGGCAACATCATTTTGCAGTTCAATCTCTCTCATCTCCAGACGATACTGTTCAAAGACAAACACAAATTCACAACACAAAGGCTGGGAAAAATGAAGGGAAAAGCAAAACCATCACCATACCACAAAATAATAGCCTGCCCGGACAGAAAACACAATTTGCAGCTGACAGGACAGACAGTGACAGAATAATGACTACTGCCCCTAATGCAGCCACTGCACTGCACTCCAACAACAATGCAGCAATTTCATTAGCCAGGCACATTCTGCCAAAAGGATATTGAGTTGTGATGCCAGAAATATTATTGACAGTGAAGAATTGGAAATGGAGTCTTGTTTTGATGGAAGCCTAAGTGGACAAAATGAGGCAGAAAAACATGCAATAACAAAAGCAGTGGGCTTGTGAAAATCAGATATCATTTCAGATAATCATCTGTAGCAGGGTTGGTGTTTCCATGACAGACTGCAGTTTCATTTATCCTCTCTGCCATCTCTAACACCATCACTCTTACATCTACCTCTTTTCCCAGATTGGAGTAAGCGAGTGGACTATGAGCCAGGAACAGGAAGTAAGCAGCTGTTTCCTAAAATGCACCTGGAGACCTGTGGCGGACCGCTGTCGTCAGTGAGGACCACAGTGGAGCTACAGACCAGCCACATTGGAAAAGGCTGTGACCGCGAGACCTATTCTGAGAAATCTCTACAGAAACTCTGTGGTTGGTTCTGCAAACAAAGACTTTTCTGTTGTGTTTTGAATACCATATTGTGTGACCAGAATAACAAGCATCTTAGATTGAGTGTGCATTTCTGGCATGTAGCAGTAAATCACAAGAGAGTTGGACCTGTGGCTATTAGGATAGTGGTGGATATGTAGAATGACTTCTGACTGAGGCGGAAAACTGGAAGTTAGTGCAATGAATTTGAAGTAAGCTGATGCTCAAAGCATGAGTGAAATCCACGGTCTGAGTACCAGGGTCAGACACGGCCTGAGGCACAGTTCTCTGCCCTTAAACCAACATCTGAAAGCTCACGGTCCATGTTGGTTTCTTATCTCCGCTTGTGTCCCTGGTAAACCCCTTTCCTAAATGAAGGCACCAGAATAGCAACTTAAAGCTGTGTCACTAATGAGGTGACAGAGCGAGGGCATTAGCTGCCTCAGATGCAGCCATGCTTTCTCTTCTTTGACTGATGAGCAGCCGAGCTGCTGTGTCGGGGCCCAGAGCGCCAGCAAAGCAGGCGAGCCGACCCGCTCCCCCCTCCCCGCCCACACGGCACCGACAGCAGGCGGGCTGGAGTCATCATCTTTGACTAACGGCCTTCACAAGCCCCATTCCAGCTCATCTGAATGCATAACATCCCCTCCCTGCCTCCCCTAGCTCCCGGTGCATGCATGGTTTACCACTAAAGAGTCCTTTTCAGGCACCTCATAATCGTTATCTGATAGTGAATAGAATAAATTGTAATTGCTTTTTTAAAGCACAATCAATTTGAGATAATGTACAAAGACATCGGGCAAAGAGAATGCTGCAGCTGGGTGCTGGAGAAGTCGATGCGTATTTATTTACTGACGGAATCTAATTACTGGAGTCAGAACCTCGACACTGGCATGAGTACGAGTTAGAGAAAAACAGCTTTACAGATGGGGGGAAAACATCAATTAATGTGCTAATGTATTATTAGCAGCAATGAACAGATGCATGTTGCAATTGTTTGCCGGACAAGGGAGACATGGTGAATTCTGACATTGCCCATTTTTTCTCAGAACAGCATGGTTCCCGTATCGCTTTGATTTATTACCACCCATAAGCTGTTGCAAATGATTTATAAATGTGGTTTAAACACATGAAATGCATTTTTCACTGTCGCAGAGAGGGGCAAAGATTGATCGGTAGGGGCATGTCAAATACATTAAGGAGCAAGGTGAATGACATGGCAAAAATACTGTTTGTCAAGGTGACGGTATGAAAACAAAGATTGTTCAGGACTCAACATATTGTTATTGTGTCAAAGGAATGATGGAGTCTCTTTTAAAGGGAAGAGGAAAAAGGGAATAGGATGGCTCAATGCAATGCAGTAATGATCGGTGTGATCGTGTAACAAAAGTGTCAGCTGTAAAGAATTCATGTGATTGGTTGATTCAAACCACGCACCGTCCTTCTCACCAGGTCCTTGCTGTGTCTTTTCTTTTTGTGTTATATAGTACTCGGTCAGTATGTCCTCTCTGTTTCCATAGAGGCACATTTTAGTGGTGAGTTATCTGAATTTGGGAACAATGACTCACATCTCTTTCCTTTTGAAAGTCAGTTTCATTTGCCATGAATCAATACCCACATCCTCTATCCATCTCGGCCCATTGATTACATATTAAGCCCTGCCATCTGCCTCACTCATAAGTAATCATAGCCAAGGTTAGGCCAATGTACACCGCATATCTGCTGTGATTGTTATTGACACATCTTCTGTCACACCTTTTCCTCTTATTTGTTCCCACGGCGTTGACCTCAGGGGCCTCTTCGGGCAGCACTGACCTTCTGCCTGCCCCCAGCGCTGCCACCAACTGGACAGCTTCCCTTGTGACTGACAGCGGCAGGGACAGTGACTTGATCTTCAGGTTTGATGGTCATCAGGCAGCTAAAATCCCAGACTGGGTGGTACCCCAGAATCTGACAGACCAGTTCACCATAGCAACCTGGATGAAGCATGGACCCAGTCCTGGTCTCAGAGCTGAGAAGGAGACTCTACTCTGTAACTCTGACAAGACTGGTGAGTGTGAGCCTGACAGGCAAGGACTAACAGTGGCATTCATGGATTATTTTCAAAAACTCATGTCATATGTGATAAAATGTAGCAATTGAGGGATAAGGCTGGCAATATTCTATATTTTTATTGTTAACAAATTCCACGTAAAAAATGTTTTGCCCAAAAACACATCAATGAGCCAAACTGAGTAAAACTTGGTGACTTTATTATAATGAACATGGGCACTGTAGTTAAGTTTTTGTTACGTCCACACACTGCTGCCGTTATGCTACATAGAACACCAGATGTGTATTAATCCGCAGTTGAAAGTAATACCCAGCTGACTTTACCTTTTTTAATGAAACTATATATTTGTGGCCCATTTTTGAAGATTTAGTTCAATTGGAACACATTAGCTTAGAAGTTGGCAGGTAAGATGTCACAAAGAATTAAGAGACAGAAGTTGTTTGTGTTGGTCTTTTAATGGAATTTGCTAACAAAAAAGCATAACACCACCTGTATCTACCCATATAATCTTAAAACTACTCACTATAAATCAACTGAGTGGATCTGTCGATCTCAACCAAACCTCTGATTTGTGATTTAGGTACAATGTGTCAGGAGGTTGATTGACATTGAAGGTGTAGCTTTTGTACAACTACCATTGGCTACACCATCACACAATGGTTGGGCAACACCAAGTGAGGCAATAAAGGCCACCAAGAATGGATACAAAGCATAATTGTTCCGAGAAAATGTATACATACATAAACATGCGGGGGCAAATATTCCCTCTGCACATATAATCAGCTTCATTTAAGTGGATAGGGAAATTGAAATTAATATTATGGTCTATCTTTTCCTCATTGATAGCACAATGGTGATGGTTTAGCTGTGTGTTATCGTCATCATAATTTCGTTTAGGCTTATTGTATACATATTACATACTTTGAACAATCCTAAGGTGCATTTGTTTAAATACTGTTAACCAAACAAAGTTTGGAGCTCTGTAACGATCTGGCATAACAAATGCAGTAACATCATAACATGCTTTGCCCAAAAATTCCAGTGAAAAATGATGTGAGATGACCTTGACAAAGTTTGCATTTTTCAAAGCAGTACTGCTGTCCCAGTTTAGTGAGGTTTTATAAAGCTACATGTCTGCTTTACCTGACAGTGAGTAGGTGTGATGAGCTGGTCCCTAGTGTCTACTCCTCTTTCTCTCTCCATCCCACAGAGATGAACCGTCATCACTATTCCCTGTATGTCCATAATTGCCGCCTGGTGTTCCTGCTGAGGAGAGACTTCACCCAGGTGGACACCTTCAGACCAGCTGAGTTCCACTGGAAACTGGAGCAGGTAAGACACTGTGATGCTCTGGGACACGTGGGACAGAGAGGGGAACTTGGTGACACATAACACAAGTCACCTCAGTTTATATATCAACTCGGGCCAATCTCATAGGCAGGAATGAAGCCTCTAGTCTGGATTAAACTTGTATCAAACATCCACTCTTGGCTTAATTCATGTTGGTCTGTATCTTGCACTAATAATAGAAGACATCATGGAGTTCATATACAAGGTGTGGCATAAGGTGCATAAGGGAATAATCTCTAAAAACAGATATCTGCATATTAATGCAGAATCTGTAGGCAACAGGACAAGATTTTGGTATCTGAAGCATTTCAGCCTTTAGTCTATTTGTAGTCCAAGTGGTATTGAGCAATCACTTTTGATCAGGCTTTGGTTGCATACAGGTTAACAGTCCGTGTGGTGACGCATTGGCAAAATGCTGGCTACGCTGGAACCCCTGAAATATTTGCCGTTGTCCCCAGAGGCTAAATCGCTGCAGACAAATAGCCAATGGGCTCTGAGGTTGATAAGGGAGTAAGAACTACAGATCAGGATACAGACCCTCAATAACTGGTTGCCCATCAGACTCATAAAACACATTCACATGGTTTTGTGTGTGTTTGTTTCATTGGTTTCATTTATTGCTTGACTGCACTAGAAATCCTCAATATAAAAAAGCCTAACCTTTAATTAACACCCAATTATTTTGGAGAACTCTCATACCACTCTTCCTAATAACCGTACAGTTTTTTTTAATGGATTTAGTGACTCCTTAATAAATATTTTCCATGGATAGGAATACATTGCTGATAGTATTTCATTATAGCCAGCACTGTTTTTTTAACTTTCTTTCTCTCCCCTGCCATTGCCTCACATATAATAGAGATAAAACACTGTGTAACCTGACATGGGATCAGATTTGGAAATGATTGCAAACATGATTTTGGGAGGGTTTTTCTTTTAATACAGAAATGTTGGTATGAGTAGGGCAAGACTGAAAATGTTTTCGAAAAACAGCCAAAACAAATGTGACCACTTCATTGATTCGTGGGTTAAAATATGCTAGTCTGTCATCAGTTTGGAATACTCTTATTTAATATTTAATCTGTTAAGTATAGGTGTGATATCATTGTCGAAATGAATGAATACTTGAGTAAACAGACATAGCAAAGAGAGGCAGAAACACGCCCTCTCCAGGGACGTGTGTATGCATGTGTAGACGGCAGCTGTCTGTTGATCAAGGATGCTGTCTTAAAGTCAGACAGGTCACCTCGACTCACCAAGACCCTGCTCTCACACAGCGAGGACATTTGATTCATGGGAGAGACACGCAGCTGAGTCTGGAAATCCAGATGCAGCACCCAGGGCTAATATGATCAGACACATCACTGGTCTTGATTGGGGGGGAGAGCATGAAAGAGGTCGTCCATTAGCCTCGAGACGACACATGGTGTGCGAGAGGAATCGTCTGGAGGAATTTAAACACAGGGTTCCCAGAGAGTATCTCGTCCGTTTCTTTTCAAACATTTTAAATATTCTAAAGATGAATCACCATTTCTCACAAACCCCACTGCTCCCTCTCACAAAGTAGATATTTGCCTGTTAAAAGTGATTTTTACCATCAGCTTTCATGGCCATAGCTACCACTGATGACACTGAGGTCACATCCTCTGTATTTTTTCATGCAATTTTGGGGGTTGTAGCAACCCGGTGGGAGTTATATTAGAGAACTTAAACATGGTGGCAATTTTACACACTTATTCCTGTGATTCAGCGTAGATATTCAGTGTCTGTAAGCGTGTCGTCGTTCTTCTCCCTGTGAAAATAAGCAGTTTTATTTTTTTTATTTTTTTTCATATTTCATGTATTTATGAAATTCAGAGAGGGGAACTTGGTGACACATAACACAAGTATTAATGTATTTAGTATAGTGTGTGTATTTGTAGGACTGATGGCAGCAGTGTATCTAAAATCCTGAATACAGCCCTGCAAGCATTTGACTTTGTATTAGCCACACTAGCAGCATGGCACTAGGAATGGCAATGTCGGTCTGTGTCAGTCCAACATTTTTGTCCAGCAGAGGTGTCAAGTAATGAAGTACAAATACTTTGTTACTTTACTTAAGTAGAAATTTTGGGTATCTATACTTTACTGGAGTAATTATTTTACAGCAGACTTTTTACTTCTACTCCTTACATTTTCACGCAATTATCTGTACTTTCTACTCCTTACATTTTAAAAATAGCCTTGTTACTCCTATTTCAGTTCGGCTTGTTTTCATTCCGGCTTGTCATCGTTTAAAAAAACACCAAAAAAACAAAAACCTATCCAGATAAATCGCGCCATCTGGATAAAGTGAATTTGATTGTGGTTGGATGAGAGGTATAAACATACAGTATACCATTCCGACACCCTATTGGTTTGTAAACTAGTCCATGAAACATATGTTAATGCTCAGTAGTACACTTATGGTTCTTTAATGTATTTGCATCATACTAAAATGTGTTCATTTTCATGGGCATAAATGTGGCTGAAACAGGTGCATCCCAAATGTTTCAACATTAACATTTTAATATAACGTTATAGTCATAATGGCATTTAGAAAAATGTTTTTTTGTGGAGCTAGGGTAGTGCACTATAGGCCCCTGTGGAACGGCCTAGCTGTTGTCCTTAATTGCATTTTTCCCCCTTACATTACATTAGTACTTTTACACTTTTACTTGAGTAAAAAGCTTGAGTTGATACTTCAACTTCTACAGAAGTCTTTTTAAACCCTAGTATCTATACTTCTACTTGAGTAATGAATGTGAATACTTTTGACACCTCTGTTGTCCAGACTGAAATATGTCAACAACTATTGAACGGACTGTGTTGAAATTTTGTCCAGACATTCATGGTCTCCAGAGGATGAATCCTAATGACTTTGGTGACTCTCTGACTTTTCTTCTAGCACCACCATGAGGTAGACATTTATGTTTTTAGTGAAATGTTTCAACAGCAATTGGATGGATTTCCTTAACATTTGGTACAGACATTCATTAATTGTAATGACTTTAGTGCACCC
Source organism: Perca fluviatilis (assembly GCF_010015445.1). Taxonomy (NCBI): domain Eukaryota; kingdom Metazoa; phylum Chordata; class Actinopteri; order Perciformes; family Percidae; genus Perca; species Perca fluviatilis. Next base: position 18,938,317 of record NC_053113.1, on the reverse strand, counting down.
TTCACTTTTCCTCTAGCACCATCATCAGGTCAAATTATATATTTGTTCAATACTACCAAATACCTGCAAAACTAATCTACATTCCTCATAAACCCCACTGTTTCCCGTCACAATATTTGCCATATCAAAGCGTCAAAGGTGTTCTCCTTGTCTTTACTGAAGGTGATAAACGTAATAGTGATTTTACCATCAGCCTTTCACTTTCATACAATCTGGCAATTTTGTTTGTTTGCACAGAAAGAACAGCTCCCTCTCCCTGTAATGTGCTGTCAAGCAATCAAGCTAATGCAACCTGCACAAAGGGCTGAATGCTGTTTAGATGCCAAAGGGAGCAATTTTCACGTAGATGAGCTTGTTTGTTTGTGGTAATTCTAGTATCATACAGTTTAATTCACCAAAAAGATTTACACAGTTAGTTAATTCTATGGCCTTGTCTAAAGTGATCGCAATTAATTTATTTTATTAGGTGATAAAGCCTTCTATATGCTGGTACCGCATACATCTTTGAAACAGGCTGAACAATAGTTGTTAAACTGTAGAGTTTCCTGAGCACTTTCTGAATCTCCTTCTCCTCCTTGCATGCTCTCTCTCATCTCCCTCCCTCTTGTTAATAGGTGTCTCTGAAACCTTGGGGCATGAGAGGAAACTTTCATTAAGTTGCTATCTCCCCTCGTCTACTCGCCACTTTGTCTACATCTGCTAATGTATTTTAAACAAAATGAACTTCTGAATACCTCGAGCCCAGACAACCCTTCCACAGAAGAATCTCCTCCTCTCCCTATGTTGGTTTATCACAGAAGTCCAATTAATTTCTCATACAATCCAATCAGGCATAGCGAGTCGCTACATAATGACTGGAACGTGGGGGAAAGATGGTTGCAGATATTAGTTTTACCTGCTGGAAAAAAATGAGCGAACGATCTGTTAATAACAGGCACAGAGTAGTTAGGGTAGCATGGCTTTATGCGTACAGACCTATTGTGTTCAGTGTGGTTCAGTATTTTAAGCTTTGCTATCTGTGCTGTGTGCATTCTTGAGAGAGATGGCCTGAGGTTTTTATTGACTTCATTGAAGCGCTTTTTCTTGAGCTTGTATTGAACGTGTCTTTTGTGCGTGGATTCATATTCTTTAAATGCGGATTGCATTCAGGCGTCTCAAAGGCTGTCAATCTTGAAGCTGTTTCGTGCATGAGCCAGTACTGAACGTGCCCCTGTGTTTGTTATAACTTTGTAGAAAATTGGATTGAGTCTGCATGGTCCAAAAAAATAGCCTTTGGCTCGTACAGGTGTCCAGGCAGAAGGAGGCTGAAAGAGTGGCTCGCACACCCACCCTCAGACTCCTATTCTTTAGCTTTCTTAAGCTTTATTATTCCATTGATCGAGGAAATGTCCTTTAAGTTTTGCAAATTAACCTTTTGCCCTTGCAAGCACAGATGAGGTCTAGTAAATTCCACCAGTAAGTTAACACTTATATACGGTGGCCGACAGGGCCAAACGCATTGCAACTTAATAAGTGGTTCATGAAATGCTGACAGATACTTTGCTGGTCCATTAGGACCTAAAACTGTAGAATTTCCATTTGAGACTGGTGGTTATTAGTTGACGGTGGTGTTTCAATGCTTCCATGTAGAGTTTGATGTGTCCCACGTAGAACGATAAATGGAAATGTTGGTTTTACAGTTAGAACTAAGCCTGCGTTGTGTCCTCGTCTGACAGGACAGAAGGACTTTGGCGAGAGGACAAAATCAATAAGAAGTCACCTTGAGCCTTTCATCTGCAAAAGAATGAAAAAAACAACATAATAATTTAGATCTTTAAATGTTGTTTCCACCAGGAATCTAAATTGAATGTAGAAGTTACATCATTACCTTCGGCTACCCCATGGACAACACTTATTTTTTTCAGGAAAGCAATCATGCAAACACTCAGTGGGGACTTTCTCTGATTTTATAAGTGGGAAATATGAAATATGTTACCGTCCATGCAGAGTACTGTACATATGACAGGTTTAAAGACTTGAGTGTCATTAATGGAGTCAGGGAAGGTAAAGCAAGTGAGACAGCTGCAATATGTTTAAATGTTTAAATATGAATAATTCGTAGTTGTCTCATACTCACTGCACTGCACGTTTATCCAGGCCCTTTAGTCCCTAACTTAGTCCCCCCTTTTGTGCTTGGTAGATTAGAGGTACAGCTTTTGTGCTGACAACAGTGTTCATAAAGTTGAGGGCTGTATCAAAACAATGAGCAGAAAGATGCCAAAACACTCAGTTGAGCTGAGGGGAACTGAAGAGTGGAGTCAGAATTATCTGTGGGTTCATCACTACAAACAGCACCTTTCACATTACACATAGTCACTTGACACATTGTTCATATAAAAATATGGACTAGTGCAGCTTTAAAGTTAAGGAAATACATTTTCCCCAACCCAACACTAGATGATCATTGGCCTTAGCATCATGCTTAAAGTAAATTCAGGTTTATGATACCAATTCAAGCACTTTTGTCTTTTAATATTGATTCATCTTCTGATGATCATAATCTGATTCCCATCTTCACATGTGGGTGTAAAAGCTCCCAAGCGATTCAAAGTGTGAGCTCACATCCATTGTGCATAACAACAATGGCTGAATGTATTCTCAGTCATGAAAATAAAAGATGGAGAGCAGCATCTTTTTTTGCCAACCACTTGGCATGATCTTCCCCCACAGTTGCCTCCTAACTGGTCCAGGCTTATTGTCAAAACAAATATCTCCTGAGCACAATTTGAACATGGAGCATCTGGCATTTTCAAATTGCTGATGTGCTGCTGTTGACTGCTGTCATCAGAATCTCCTTGTTAGTAAATTTTGGGATGTCTAGGGGCCACGCTACCTGATGAGGTTAGGAAATGATGTTGTTTTTATTATGAAGTGGAGAAAAAAAGATTTTTTTTGCAAGAAAACAGTAAAGGTCCGCACAACATCTGTCTCATTTAGAGATTCTGAGAGAAAAGGCACACAACATTCACACATGCTGCCTATCCCGCAGGCTCAGACCTGCTATGAGGAGCACAAACCATTAACACAGGCTCACATAATAGCACATGCAGCTGTCTTCCATTTTACACCAAATTAATGTGCAAATGACAACAACAAACAAACACGGCATCACAGAAGTTAGTGAAATAAAATGCATTACACATTTTTTTAAATTGTAGTCTTTTAGCTGACAGAGTGATTAACAATCACTGCAACAGCAGAAAAAGCAAAGCCACAATCAACAGAAATCAGGATTTCCTTTGAATGTATATCTGTGTTCTCTGCATCCTCTTTTTCCTTAAACGCCAAGTCCCCAAATTAAAGGACAAAATTTGTCACTTCAATGCAAACAACTGTCGTTTTGGGGCTCTTACTTGAACAACTGATGCAGTCTTGTGGTGTCCTACTAATTTAGGAAAGTTTTGTTTTCATTCTTCCCTCGAATTATGATGGATATATTTTAAATGTCCATATTTGTGTCCAGTATTAATCAATGAGAGCACAAAAAGTTTTTCTGTTTCTTACCTTATCTGTGTCTGTCTGTAACACACACACACAAATACATACGCACACACACACACTCTCACACAGCATTTCCCTCCTCATGGGAGGGGCCGTGTTGAATGATAGATGACTCCTACTAAAGAGCCCGCTAAATTAAGAGCTCTGATGCACCAACTGGCTCCAAAGAGCATGATGGGCACACACACATCCAGTCTTTTGAAGGGTCTTTCTGACTGTTGAAACTGCATGCAGACTTTTGCCTCGTACAGTTTCATCTCGTCTGTCCACCTGAGCCCCTTGCCCGCACGCATGCAGGCACACAATGTCACTCTCCTCACTTGTTGGAGGCATTAATCTCCCACCGATGTTTTTCTGTGTCCAAAGCCATCATCTAGCTCTGGGTCAGGACTAAAATCGCTCTGTTTACCCAGCTCAAGGCTAACATCTCACAGCTTTACTCACAAATACTGGCACCACTTAAGAGTTTGGGGGAGACTAACATCGGGCTACTTTGTACACGTTGTCCATGCCACTCTACCTGTAAAATTGTACCAAGTGGAGCGTACAGCTCTTCTGTCAGAATCCCTCTGAAATACAGTGGTCATCAAATGTCTATCTTCTCTATGGTAGTCACACAGCACATATCCCTATTAAAACAGTGGATTTATTGCAAACACCAGAGTAGCAATCCCTAGATTTTTGGTATTGATTGGCAGTCATGCAAATTGTCCTGTTTGTATTCAGGTGGAGGATCTTATTGACAGCAGGAATCAATAACCACGGAAAGATAAAAGGGTAGAGACAGAGATAGAAAAGTTAGGTGAAAGAGAGACCCACCTCAGGGGACAGCGGTCAAGGCAGAAAAATAGATGAAAAGAAGAAAGATGGAGAAGAAGGAAATAAATGTCAGAAATGGCTTTTCACTGGACCAGACACATGCCAATATATACCGCTGGTGGGAGTAGCTGGGAGAAATAGAAACAGACAATGAACAATAAACAGAACAACAACAGTACTATTTCTTACTGCTAATATCACTCAAGCCAATCTCTCTGCTAGATTTGGTAAGCAAGACACACAGGATGATAGACAGATATGAGATCGATACCGTCACCCAGGGTGTGAGGAGTCAAAATAATATGCAAAATAATTGGATTTGTAAGTGTAATCAGAGCAGGCAGGCTCTGTTGTTACAATCCCCTCAGTTTGATATCACAGACAGACAACATTATCTTCTCTCATAATAATCTGCCGAGATGTCTGTCAACCACCACTATCACAGTCTGCTTCACAAATGAAATCAGCCTTTATTACAAACGCACTTTCCAAAACCCTGTTCCATGCAGTTTTCCATCATTTTTATTTCTCTCACATCCCACCATCCCTGGATAATAATACCTCACCTTTATGAGAGAGGGACGTACTGTCGGTCTTAGATAGGCAGAACTAGTGCTGGAGAGGCCCTAAATGACAGAATGGAGGAGCAATGGCTTTTATTACCTTGCTGTGTGTGTGTGTGTGTGTGTGTGTGTGTGTGTGTGTGTGTGTGTGTGTGTGTGTGTGTGTGTGTGTGTGTGTGTGTGTGTGTGTGTGTGTGTGTGTGTGTGTAAGACTGCATATTCTGTATGTATAAATGTGTGTTTGATATTTTCTTCATGTGTATCTAGCAGAGGTCGCCCAAGAAAAGTCTCAAAATACAGAAATAGTCTCAAGTACTTTATAAAAAGTCAGTCAAGTTTTAAGTCATTCATGAATTGGCATTTCAACATTCAAAGCAGGGTTAATACTCTTATTTTTACATAACTAAGGTGGAGTTGTTTAATATTTCCTTACGTTCACATACAAGGAATGTATGTTTAACCCATCCTAGCTAGTAAGGAGCAGTGGGCAGAAGCAGTCCGGTGCCCGGGGACCAACTCCAGTTGTTAATGCGTTTCAGATCAAATAATTCAACATTCAAGATCTTCAGCTATGCAAGTCCAGCCATGTTGCCGCCATACTCATTTTGTGCTGTTTTAAGATGTTACAAAGCTTAAGATTTGAATGTTTCTGATTTTAAGACTCAAGTTAGGTCAAGTCTTTAGCAATCATGTCCAAGTCTTTGTGTGACTTTAATCTTACTTATATATCTCATGTCTAGAGAGTGGAAATGCTGTCTGTCAGTCTGTGTTTGTATGAGTAAGAATATGTGTACAAAATTATATTTGAATATGTTCCTTTTGAGTGTACAGGTCTTTGTGTGTGTATGATGGGTATAGTATAGGCCCATGTGTGCATTGTATATGCACTTGTTCACACATTTTGTTGGCCACAGTATGTGTGTAGGTGTTTGTGTGTAGGTTTTTTAAGAAACTGGGGACCTTTGATTTCACTTTCTGGTAAATGGGAGCACAAAGGCAAAATAAAAGAAAATAACAGCACAGTAAAAGCTGCTGTTCTGTGCCATTCATCATATTAATCTGGAGCAAATAGGTTCGCTGAATCCCCTCGTTCCAGCGAATCTCTCCCTTTACCCTTTCGCCCTTTCCGCCCTCTCACTTTCTTAGTTTTTTCCCCCCCAACGATTTGTCTTACTTTCTGGCCAAATAACACTCCTAAACTCTCCACCCAGACTTTCTGCCTACGCAAATAGTTTTTAATAAAGAAAGTTTATGTGCAGTGCAGCCCTTCCCTCCGACTGGCTAAAGCACTTCCTGGATTGAGGTTGGCTGTCAGAATCTGCAGTGAAGATTTATTGTGCACATCCTATCCTACCCTGACCTTAAGTGTGGTAGGAGAAAAGGAGGAGAAAGAGAGATGAATTGAAGAAGAGATGGAGTCAGAGAGGCGGAGGAATAAGTGAGCCTGGTAGAGGGCTTGTATATTTGGTGTAGGAGTGTCGGTGGTCTCTATTGTGAAATCTACTGCTGGATTTAAAGTAGCCTAACATACAAATATATGATATACAGTCACCAAGCACACTCCAGGAGACAGTGACTCACTCTGTCTGCCACACTGATCCATCAAACAAATCCATCAACATGCATGCATTGAATGAATTTAGGCCTTATCATAGTATGTAGGAGCCAAAAATGCCATCCATGACTCAAGCATTTTTACCTCCTACATACATCCGATGCCTGCACTTGCTTACTGCCCACCACCAGGATTCAGAAGCAGAAACACCACTGCATCTATATCTAAATCACAAGACAACAGACAGGAACTTAACAAGCTTAATAAAGCTAGCCTAGGATTATTTTTCAAAGCAGAAATTTCCATGTGCAGATGTGGTTCTGAAATGGTGAGCATGGAAATATCTACGAATATATGTGACACTGGTTTAGTGCAATCATTACCAGCACTCTGTGCAAGTGGAGACTGTATGTGCACTACTTAAAAATAGACTAAATGTGCACTACTTAAAATTATTATGCCAATGTCACACTAACACTACCTGTTGCTATGGTATATTTTCTATAAACAGTGGAGCCAAAACCACAAAGGAAGTGGCCTTAAGCGGATCTGACCTATTTAGCTTCTCTATAGAATGATATTTACTCATATAGGAGATGTTAAAACAAGGGTCGGGTTAATTAAGACGCCAAAATACCCCCCACAAATCAAATCCCCTACTATACCGTTAACTGTCAAGCCACTAAACCTGTATGGAAATGAACACCTCTGCTGAAATGTTAAATTCGTTAACGATCCGACACGAGACAATCTCTCTCTCTCTCTCTCTCTCTCTCTCTCTCTCTCTCTCTCTCTCTCTCTCTCTCTCTCTGCACGCGCACACACACACACACACATTTTAACCATTTATTTATGACCTGACCTGACCTGACGGAGCACCACGACCGGCAGCTCGCGGTGCTCTGTATCCAGCGCACAGTAACCGATTCTGGGGTAACTAGAACACCAACTACCGCTGACCTGACGGAGCACCACGACCGGCCGCTTGCGGTGCTCTGTATCCAGCGCACATTAACCGATTCTGGGGTATCAACCGCGATCAGCTTAGTGGGAAATTAAGAACTCTCTGCACTGGTGGTGGATGTCGTTGATGCACTTGCATCATTAGGTTTGCTTTTTTAATAACAAATCCAGGGTGCGAACTACGGGGGAGCTAGGGGGAGCTCGGCTCCCCTTAATAAGACATGGGCTCCCCTGAAAACGTGATTTGTGAAATTTTGGGGGGTCTCTAAAAATATTGACAATGTGTCATTTTGACGTGCAATTTCAGTTTTGTGTAATGTGATCATCGTGAATTATAATGTGTAAAACTGCAAAAATATAATTCATGCGTGATGGTGATTTAAACCCAATTCACTTCAATAAAGAAAACTATACATGTTATTCTTGTTATGAGCATCAAGGCGTGGCGGCGCTGCGGTGCAAATCCAACTCATGTTTAGTAGGCTACATGTTAACTCAAAGATTCGTAGAAAAAATATAAACATTGGAGGCCATTAATCGGTGCGCAAAGTCCTTGAAATCCATTCTGCAGTAAGCATCATATAGCCATGGCAAAAAGAAAACAAGGCAGTTTAATTAATTTTGGTTTTACTAAGAAACTGTGTAGCGATGACGTTAATAGCACGACTAATTCCCCTGCTGCAAGCCCTGTTAGCACACCTCCCCCCGGGGTGACAACACAAGAAGAAGCTGAAGAAATAATGTCCTCTCTGGCTGAAGATGATCCTAACCCCTCTCGCTCCTCTCTCCCGTTAAATTGGAACAGCCAGCAGTGGAGAGCCTGGAAGAGCCCATATACATGGCTGTTTGTTAAGGATGGAAGCTTGGGGTGCGTCGCTATGGTCTAATTGAACGGAGGAATTCTGGTATTCTTCTTATTGTTTATATATTTGTGGGTGGCTGTTTGCCCTATCTATTCCTGTCGATAAAGTATGATAGGGTAAATCCTGTATAGTGCATACACTTGTAGCTGTTATGTATCTTTGTAAGTCATTGTAAGTTGCAAGCGCACGACCCCCCCCCTTCGCAACAGCTCGCCACACACACGTGGGAGACCAAAACATTGCAGAATAGAGAACGAAACAGCAACCTCCTCACATAATTCCCAACAAAGCCCTGCAAAAAGCCCCAATAAAAGAAAAAGTCCTAAAAGACAGCTCGCCCTAAATCATCGAAGGTATGGGAATACTTCAGATTTAGTCCCAAACGTAAAAGGTGTCGTTATTTGCGCTCTTTGCCAAATGGAGTTGGCATACCACACCAGCACAACAGCAATGTGGGAGCATCTGAAACAGAGGCACCCCATTGTGACTCGTGAAGGAGACAATAGCAAGTAGTACTAACGTTGGCTAAATTAATTTAATGTTTGCGTAGTGTGTTGTGTAACTTGAGGTCTGCGCACTTCGGTGATGCTAGCTAACTATCTTAGCTCTCCGTGCAGTTTGTTCGTGCTAGGTTAGTCAGCTACTGGCGCCTAGACAGCTGTGTTTAGCTAACGTTAGTTATCATCAAGGGCCAGTTGTTCAAAACATTTAATCTGGATCAAAATTATCCGGATTTGGAAATCCCATTTTTTGCTATCCAGGATCAGGTAATCCGTCTTACTTTTATGCCGGTTTTTCAAAGCAACATTGGATTGGATCAACCTTATCCAGATAGACAGTTTTCAAGATTACCAAATCCGGATTACCAGTGCTCTAAATGGGACAACATATCACAATGTGGGCTACCAGCTATGTAAAGAACAGGTAGGACAGCCAACATGGGGTCACTGTAAGTGTTTCTTATTTTGAGACAAAACACAAAAATAACATAACCATCCACTTCCATTCATAATTTCTTTTATGACCCCTCATCTGAGTTACAACAAATAAAAACAAATATACATTAACAAATATATTGTGGATATTTTGAAAATGTCTTAAAAACAAAACAAAAGGCTAAATGTCCAATAGTTAACAAAATAAAGAATGTTCAGGGTTCTTCTTCATCTGAGGAGGAGAGACCAGCATTTCCAAGTCCTGCTTTTAGTAGGCGGATCTGAAGTTTGGCTTTGGTTTGCTGCAGTTTGTCAGTTTGTTTATTTCCTTTCCTTTTTCCTCTGCCAAGACGATTTGTTTTTTTGTTTTTTTTTTTTTTTTTTTAAAAAAAGAAAAAAAAAAATTTTTTTTTTTTTTTTTTTTTTTATACTGAATAGCTTAATTGGTAGCCTATGTCTACTTCATCTACTTTATCACTGTTACAACGGTTATACAAGTCAAGTGCAAAATATAAATAAAAGTATATACACTACATGATACAAATGTATTATTTGACCAATTTTAAAGTTTTACTACATTTTCTTCCTGGAATCCACCTTGAAATCCTACCCCCTGTTGGGATCAGGATAATCCTGTTTTTTTGGATCAAAGTTTTCCAAATTCTACGGACAAATTTTGAACAACAGAAACTGAAGGTTTGATCCAGATTAAAACTAGGATTGGATTCCGTAATCTAACCGGATTTCAGAATCCTTCTTTCCCTTTTGAACAACCCATTTTCAAGATTTGATCCAATCCGATAACCAAAATCCGATCAGATTACCTTTGAACAACTGCCCCCTAATGTTGGCTTGAATGGTAGCTAGTTTACGGCTGCAGAACACAACTATCTATAGTAGCTAACATTAGCTAACGTGAACGTTAGCTACTAATCTAGCACGAACACACAGAGAGCTAGGATGCGTTTGTTAGCCTAGTACCACCAAATAGTACAGCTGTTAGATCTAGCTAACGGTAGCAAGCAGATTGCAATAGCTTTGTACAGGAGAGATTTATGTTGGGACTGTAAAACTGAAAACAGGAATTTTATATTGTGTTAAACACTCCCAGGAATGTCTATACTGTGCACTGCACAGTGTTTTTTTGCACTACAACTTATTAATTTTTAGAGTTATGAGAGAGTTATGTTTGTACTGTAAAAGAGTCAACAGCCTGGCCTTTCATTTTGTATAACAGTAAAATAATTGTATTTATATAATTTTGTGTAAAGCAGAAGATTTTTTGCTGTGCAAAACTGTTTAATAAAGTATATTATTAAGATTTTTTTGGTATTTATTTGAGATACATTATGGTTTTTATTAATCGAGCAACAGAAAAATAATCGTTAGATTAATCGTCCAATTAGTAGTTAGATCAGTCGACTAATCGATAAAATAATCGCCCGATTAATCGTTTAATAAATAATCGTTTACCCCCAGCCCTACAGTCTGCCACACGTGGGTGCTCAGTGGGTGCTCGGTATTTTCCGTGGGCGCCTATGTCTTCTTCTGATGTAGAAGTAGCCTACACTAAGTCAATAGATAGTAGGCTAAACAGTGGAGTTGCATATTAAGTGGTTCAGGGTCCTTCTGTAAGTCATTTTGGAGTACACTTTGGTTTTGATAAATTCTACAAGCAGCAACACCACAGGCCAAGTTATCAGCCCGTTCCAAACAGGCACATTTTCAATAGGCACTGCACTAGTACTCTGAAAACCAGTGGCTACTTTTAGGTGAAAATCAGATGGAACAGTGGAAGTTTAAAACCATTTGAGGGGGCGGTATTGTGGCTAACCATTTTATTTACACCAGACCATTCTGCTGTAAGTGCATGTTCAATATATTTTGTTTTCTATTAGATTTAATGCAGTCTGAAAATGTCCTCCTGCTGGGTTTAAACATTCTCTGGACAGCTTTTTTTTTTCCTTCTTATCTGCTTAGCACTTTTGTTTTCTTTGTTCCCTCCTGTTCCTGGTTTGCGATAGACTTGTTCTATTCATAGGAAATTATAAATGATACATGCAAGGTAATCAGAAGCGCTTCTGATAGATAATAGGCTACTGTCCCACAAATCAACACCTCTCCTGAGCTCCTGATAAGCATTTGCAGGGAATTAAGAATCTGCAAAACCTGTGTTTGTGTGTGCACAATTTACATAAGCATGTAAACGTTCATGTGCAGTAAACACCTACACATTCACAAGTCACTGTGAGAAATCACTCAGGCAAAATCAAGACAACAAAGGAATCAATTCAGATTGGCCGAGAAGAAGTGCGATTGTGGTGTAAATTGTGGCAATCGGATGCTTAGGGTCTCACAGTACCTTAATTGCTTCCATGAGTTGTGTGTCACTGCAAAACTTCCAGTATGTATTATGTGTGAAAAGTGTTGGAAATTGGAAGGTAAAGCCAAGCTTATGTCAGGAATACTGCTGTTCTAAGAGAACTTAACCATGCAGTGTATTCAGAGGAAATATATGGCTGCCGCAATGTTAATACAAAAATCAAAAAAAAAAAAAAATTATTTTAATTTTTTTAAATTTTTTTTATTTCTTTAGGCTAACTAAAAAAAATTTTTTTTAAATGTTTTTGACAGTGTACCAAAGTGGTTTGATTTCCCAAGATACCCAAGAGAAACACAAATGCAATTCTAAACAATACAAAATTTTATCATCAACCTCAAATTAAAAACATTTTACAGCAACGATCCCACATAGAAAGGAGATATCAGACACAAACTTACCAAGGAAAAACAGAACAGACTTTAATTTACCAACCATACCATAATTCATGTTGTGAAACCCATCTCACATAATGGTCTTAACCACCTGTTTCTGTGTGAGCTCTTTGTGATCAACAGAAAAGATAAGTAACGGCAAATAAGTGCTGTGTGACCTGCTGTCAGGCACCAGAATAAAGTTTGATGCTGCTGATACAAGATAAGTAGGTCACCAAAACTATCCAATGAAATGCCTGTGTCTTCATGGGGTTTCACATGTACAACTCTTTGTTCATTTGTAATAAATTAGTGTGAACCCTAAATGGAAAAGAGCTTAAAGGAAACAATGGATTGCTTTGTTCTTTGTTCTTTACAGAATAGGAAACCTAACCCAAACCACATATTTAAAGACAATCTAGGACGACCTGTACAGTAGCATCAATTCAAACCCTGGCATTACATGCTAGTGTATACAATTTAGACCACTCTACCACCCAGACAGTGATATTTGTAGTAATAATTATTCTCCAGGTTGAGAAAGTCAATGGCCATGCAGCCTAAAAATCCTGTGGATATTAGTGTGTGTGTGTGTGTGTGTGTGTGTGTGTATGTGTGTGTTTGTGGCCCATTATGTGCTGACACACACACACACACACACACACACACACACACACACACATACACAAAATTTCAGGTTTAGGTTTCCCAACCTCATCCTTAAATGAAGGGTGTGAAAAGCAGAGATTGAGATATGGTGAGGAAGGGAAGATGGATGGAGGTGCTTAAGAAAATGATGCATCATCACATTTTTACGCTGTTCCCTGTCTCTGGAGGGTGTGGAAGGGAGTTTGTATGTGTGTGTGTGTGTGTGTGTGTGTGTGTGTGTGTGTGTGTGTGTGTGTGTGTGTGTGTGTGTGTGTGTGTGTGTGTGTGTGTGCGTGTGTGTCATCAGTAAGTTCTTGCATGCTTTTTGAAGGTATGTAGATGTGTGAAAGTGGGATGATGGTTATGTGAACATTTTGTGCGTTGCGTGCGAGGCGTACGGCATGCGCGTGCAGACGTGTGCATGTGTGTGTGTTTGGCCCATTATGAGCTTGTGGTGAGGTCATTTGGCTGTTGACGCCAAGTCTTTGCCGGGAGCGGCAGGATAATTGCTACTCTAATTAGTCACTTTTGCCAGCCGGTAATTCATAGTCACCTTCAAGTACTTCTCCCACATACACACATACACACACTGACATGAATACAGTACAGTCCTGTATACACACACACACACACACACACAAACACACACACACATATTGTTTCTCCAATATCACTTTCTTTGAATTGTTTCTTCTTCTTTTTTAATTGTAGGCTTTCAGACACACAATTTTGGATGCTTACAGCATTGACATGATAATGGTTTCCATGTTGACACCGAGCTGACAATGATTTATGGCAATTATGCCTTAGCAAGCAGTACTTTTGTTGATGAATATGGAGGCAATGTATTTCTAAAGCCAGACAAATGTTTCTCATGTAACTCTCGACATTGAAACAAATAAGTGTATTTCACAAAATGTAGAACTTTGGAGTGGAGTTACGAGTTTTTCAAATGCTCGATTATCACATTTAAGAAAGACAACTACAGGTGCTGTTTGTCTAAAGCTTTAGAGCTGTGTGCATTGCTTTGGAACATTGTAAAGAAATAAAGCTCAGGATAATAATATGGCACATCATTTTTAGGATGCATCTTTTTATAAACCAAATCATTGATCATCTCAGATTGATTTTAAACTCGTTCAAGGCCAGAGACTTGGTCAAGGACAATGGCAAGACTATCCGTACCTACTATTATTCAGACCTTCTGGGAGGCCAGAAACATTAGCACCTCGAGAAAACTTACAACATACAACTCCAACCAGGACATCTTTTCTCTGCTGTGGCAGCTAACCACCAAGCTGCTATTTATAAATATATAAATATATCCATTTCACTTCTGTTTGCAATATTTTTTAGATTTAACTATATATAGGTCTATTGCTTTCACATATGAATGGGACAGTATCATTGCACTGATGCTCCTATCAGACAGTTATACAATTAAAGTCATTGAATTTACTTAAATGATAGTTACGTATAGTTACAGTGATGTTCCTCTACCTCTCCTTTGTCATAATGTCACAATTTCCAGCTTATTATGGTACAGTTCCATCCAATCCCCCCCAGCCAATCCAATCCCTTCAGTTAACACCTCTGCTTTCACTTTGCCATTTTCACATCCCTTTCCTGGCTCCTCCTCACCACCCCTCCTTAAAGTCACCTTGTTTCCAATGCTCATCAATCTCTGTTGTGGATCCTTCCTCCAGCAGGCTCTATAGGCCCCCCCTTTAACTCCCTCCACCTCTTATACTTCCTCTTCCTTCCATCTTTTTCCCTCTCTCTCTCTATCTCTCTCTATCTCTCTTCTCTCTCTCTCTCTCTCTCTCTCTCTCTCTCTCTCAGTCCTGCCCCCTACGTTTACACTACAAGCCAAGAATAGCCTCATGTTGATGCTGTCTTTGTCTGGTCTTACATGACTTACCAGTTCATTGTGATCCCCAAACTACCTTTATGATGTCCATCTTGGTACACAGACCCATTGTGATGTAAATAAACAACACTAACAATCTGCAGCCTTGCTTGTGGCTCTGTAAGGATACACTTTCTTCTTTAAGTCTTTCCTACTATCCTTTATTTTCCGCCACCTTCTCTTTTTCTTTTTATCTCCACCCTCCCTCACTATCATCCCTCTGCCCTGCCACTTTCCGAAGTCAGATCACCTCCTCTCTCCTTATTTTTTTACCTTTCCTATCTCGTTCCTCCATCTCTTGTTTGAAGTTAGAAGGTTTGATTGGGTGACAGATCTCTTAAAGACTTTCAACTCCAAAGGACTTGAGGCAACGACTCCCACAATCAGGTTCTAAAGGACAGACAGGAAAAGAAGAAAAGAGACCAAATAAAACTGCAGAGAGAAAAAGAGTGAGATAGGGGGAGGCAGATAGCAATGTTGTTTTCTTCTCGCCATAGAGTGCCCCAAGAGATGATGAAGGATCTTTGATGTGTGATGTTTCCGTTCTCTAGCTCTCTTCACTCTCTCTTTCAATTTCTTTTCTTTGTCCTCTGGTTGTTTCGTGTCCTCCCTCTCCTTTGTTTGTATGGTTATTTATTTCATTCATTCCTTCCGTCTGTCAATTTGCATCAGGCAGAGACAGAGGAAAGTGGAGGGATTGGGGAATAGAAAACTTTTTGCTTTGCTTTCATAAGCAACACAAGCCAGAGCTGTTCTCCTAAACTTTAACGTAGGAGCTTTGAAGTTTTTGAAGTTGACACTTAATGGGGCTGAATTGATGCCTGGGCATCCATGTATGCAAGACTGTTTGTGGGTAGGTGATATTACAAGAGGCGTATCATTGCGGAATCATCTTGCTTTTTCTCACGCAAATGCACAACCCTGTGTACACATGTACACACACTCGCAGTGGCTTTTTTCAGTAGTATAAAACTTTGAGCTTGTGCCCTGGTGGCTGGTTCTCTGAGTTATTTCCAGTTCTGAGCTTTTGTAATAGACACTGATTCCACTCCCTACACACCCACACACAGTAAACACGCACACATGCAACAAAGTTTCTCTGTCTGTGTCCAGCTGGCGTCTCCCATGCATAGCAGTGCACCTGTTCTCTCAAGCTCTAATCATTTTACTGACAAGAAGCCGAACTTTTGTGCCACCTCCATCAACTGTAAATGTCATTGTGATCTGAAAGTTAACCATTTCTATCGACATGACTATCATTGAATTGGCTGAGTGATTTTCATCATAATCTTTGGCTTTTGTTCAAATGCTGTAGAAACAACTTGTTGAATTTTAGCTACTAAGTGAGTGGAGATCGAGATGATACTTTTTTAAATCTTGTGTGCACAAGATGGATCTAATATTTATGCACAAGAGAATAGGGAGCCCCCAAAGTATCCAAATCCTGAAAGATTTTCTTTCTTTTTTCTCTTGCAGGCAAAAGATACAAATGTGTGCACACAACCATTTCATATTGTGCAAAAAAGATTAAAAAAAATAATTTTTCAGGACTTCGGGGGGCTCTGTAAAATGGAGGGATGTAGAGAAAAACGTCAAGTCAAGTTTGGCCTGATTGTGATAGTAAACCACCCTACTACCGAAAAAAAACAGAAGAAAAAAATTTCAGACAATTTCAATCTCAGGCTCAGCTTGCAAACAAGGTTCTACAGTAGCCTACATACTAAAACTAAGTTTAACGTAGGCCTACTCAGGAGCGTAGAGCTATTTGGAACAGCAGTACATCAATGATAGCTAACATTAGACATTGCCAGTTTGGTTATTGTCGCAAGACAACTTTTAGACTACCTTAAATAAAATATATAATCGCCACACTAAGGGCTCACTGCAGTGTATGTAACACTGGGACATAGCTGAGCCTAAACTGAGACTCAACCCAAAATATGTCCTATACCCCAAATGCACACCAGATATGAAACATCAGCACCTTAACAACAAGAATATGGGTATCCAAATCGCTCTTCAAATACACATATCAGTCCTGCCCTAGTCACAAGCTCTTCCTCTGCTTCACAAAGTATTGACGTGTGTGGCTACATAATTCTCTCCCCCCTTCTTTTCCCTGAGAGAGATCTCCAACTGACATCCCAACTCGGCAGAGGCAGCCTCCTCTTGGGCAAGAGTGCCTCGCCATCTCCCCTTTGAAGCCTGCATAAGGAAGTCACCCACTAGGCACTCAGATCCCATATGGGCCCGAGCTCTCTTTGAAATACTGAACAGCAAAAACAGGGAAGAAGCGGGTAGAGCATGGGAAGGGACAGTCAGCATGTGTAAATGTCAGAGGGATTAGTGTGTGTGCACGTTTTACACTTGGCACATGAGAAATGAGATGTAACCAGATTGAGAAATCCAAATAATGCAACAGACACGTTTAAGATTAAGAGCAAGTGTGCAACATGTATTCGATATGTATCCTTGACAGACATTGAAATCATATCTAAACAACTTGTATACACAAAGCATAGGGACTGCATGTGCAGGGATCCCTTGTGTATGTGTTTATGCATGACCTAATATCCCAACAACTAGCCAATCAAAGTTCCTTCAGTATCATTCCCATCTGCAGCACCATCAAATCCACAATCAGATTATCCCCCTATTGATTCTGAGCACCGACTCAGCACATCGACATGCCGCATATGTGTTAAGCAGCTGTGCAGAATGATCACCAATAGGCCAGATGTTGTATATCGCACCTCAATAGCAGCGAAAATGAACCGGATTGATTAGAGCTCCCATCTGCTGCGCTAGCATGGTGTTAATAAGCAGGCTGCCGAGCGCTCTTCATTAGAGAGGGAGGTTACCCAAGGCTAAGTGTTCAAAAGCTGTCACAGGTTATATCAGAGTAGCTGAGAGGAAGAGGTGAAGTACGGCCCAATGAGTGTTGGCACTGTCTGCTGAGGTAAAGCATAGCCTGAAGCCGAGAAAGAGGAATGGGAGATAGATATACTGTGAGACACACAGACAGGCATTAGTAGGCTTGTGCAATCAATTAAAATGCATGGTCAAGCATGCTGAAGAGTGGTACAGTCAAGCATTTTTCAGAATAGGTTAAACAGGTAATGCATTAATGCATTTCATTGAGAGCTAAGCACAGAGGAAACCAGTCTGCTTTAAAACTCACAAGCCAAGAATTCATGTTAAAAAATATTACTGTTTTTTTCACAATAAATCCCAAGGTAGAGCTGCAATAGAACAACCATTCCCTCCTAACTGAGGCAACATACTTTGTCATATAGATTCCCATCATTGGCATAAAGAGGACAAGAGATTTGATTTAATAAATCCACTTTGCATGATTTATGGGTAACACAAAGTTGAAATAACTTCACTAGTGGTCTGCCAAAACAGTTCCCATGTGCAATGTTAACACATTTCTATGATAAAATGAGAAGCATTACAAATACCAGGAAAAAGAAAACATCAATCCACTGGTGAATTACATGTGTGTTTGTAATGGTTTTCCTATTTGTCCAAGTTTTGGCCTGCTGTTTTGCTTGTGTGCGAGTGTGAATGGATTATTAAAAATGTGGCTGATGACAGACAGAGATGCACAACACAGACATTGTGGGGATATAGAGGGGAGTTTGGATGGTGCTGCACCAGAGAATAATCCAGACACGTTTACCGATTTCACACCCCCAACACACACATCTTCAACCCTATTTAAGACCCTGCCTACCCAAAAGGAGGCCAGTTACATCACCATAAGTGATGAATACATGTCCGGTTTTATTGTCAGTCTTTACACTACACCAAAAAAGAAATTTAAGATATTAGAGGCGCTAGGAGACTTATATTGGTTACCTTTGGACAGAGCCAGGTAGCTGTTTCTTCCTGTCCCAGTCTTAATGCGAAGCTAAGGTAACTGTCTTGCTGGCTGTATAGCTTAATATGTAGTGTACAGACCATAGTACAGACATGAGAGTGGTATCAATCTTCCAATCAAACTCTAGGCAAGAAAGCGAATAAGTGTATTTCCCAAAGTTTCTAACTATTTCTTTAAAAGTGGATAACCACAGCAGCTAAGTGTTACATTATATTTAATTATGTAGGGCATGTATGACTTTCTGAGCTTTCTCTCTGTTTTTCTCTCACACAGATCTGTGACAAGGAGTGGCATTACTACGTTATCAACGTGGAGTTCCCAGTGGTGACGCTCTATGTGGACGGAGTAACCTACGACCCCTACCTGGTGACTGACGACTGGCCCATCCACCCCTCACAGATTGACGTGCAGCTCACAGTCGGTGCCTGCTGGCAAGGTGAGTGGGAAGAGCTGTGTTGATGATGATGATGATGATGATGATGATGATGATGATGATGATGATGATGATGATGATGATGATGAGGATGATGTCAATGGGGATAGAGATGGTGATGATGCTGATAATAAGACAGTGAAAAGCCTGTGTATATTGGGTATTCTGCTGATTGAATATAGCTTCTATATGGGAGCAAGTCGAAGACTATGAATAACATTTTCTGAAGTATTATTACTAAGGGACTCATTGGGTGTGGAACATGTTATTCTGCCTTGAATGAACAATGTTATTATGAGGAGCACTTAGTGTGCCTTTGACAAATGATTGAACCAGTGTGAATGAACGCGTGCAATTAAACTGTCCTCTAAACTGATAGCTGCCACTAATTGCACAAGGGTAGAAGAAAGGGCACTTTTTTTCACAGTACAGCTTACCATTTATTTGATAGCCCAAATGAGACTGCTCAGTGATGCTTAGCCTCAGATAAGGAGTCAAGATATATTTTTGAGCGGGAGCAGGTCATCACGTGTCGCTTTCATCTGCAGTGGTGAACCCCTCCTCCCAGTCCTTCTTCTCCTCCTCCTCCTCCTCCTCCTCCTCCTCATTCCAGTTCTTTCATAGAAAACTGCAAGCCTTTAGAAGGATTAAAAGGGCCTTGAGTAGAAAAGGGAATTCAGAGACTATTTAAACTTTTCTAGTAGTGGGCTAAGCCTCAGTAAAGAGTTGTAAAGGTGATACTGAAATCTTAATATAAGCCGTTAGCCACAACTGATTGCCTTTTCAAAGCACTGTGCTTTAAGTGTCCAGCATGTTGATTGCAAACATGATGCAAAGATGAGCTCATGTATTGTCTAACTGGCTCCTGAAGCTTTGGATCTGAGTTAGATCAGTAGCGAAAAGAAATTAAACATTTGCAGAACTGCAGTAGTGGGTTTATCTCTGCTTTTCTGTTGCACTGCTGAATGACATTAATAATTTTAGAGTTCAGACAGGACAAAGTGACAGTGTGCAAAGATGAAAAAGAGTTTTCAGCTCAAAACAGTATGGCTGCAGATACATTTTGTAATATTTAATTATATGTCATGATATAATTTCATGGTTTGGTCTGAAATGACCGGCAACTCACAGTGCCCTATACCCGGCTCACAGTAACCTTTTCTCGGCTAAATTGAACTGTAAAGACCGCTAAATTTATGTCATGTGACCTGTCATCACGTGACCAGTAGGATAAGTGTTCATACGAACCATACGAAATGATGTCCTGATCACAGCAAATGATTACAACCTAGAAGTATCATATTTCTGATACTTATCCAAAGAAAGCATTATAGTGTGGTGTGGCAAGACTTTCAGACTGTAAAATCTGTAATTAAACCTGCCACAAACTGCCATTATAGGTGGCTAATGACAGCAAATACTTCTTCAGAAGCTATTTAAATCCTAATAAAGATAATTGTCTGACTTACTTTGGTCAGACAATTATTACTTAGTTTGTAATCCAACTACAGGACTGTGTGAGAGTTGATGTGTGGCTTTAACACATATTCAAAGGCTAAACTTCTATTGCATTTAACTGCTGAACGTGAACTGTTAAGAAAGTGATCCCCTGATCTATGTAAAGCCTTTTTTTATATACGAGATCACTTTGTAACCATGGGAACACGTATGCACATCACTACTCAAATTGATTTTAACACTACGGGTAAACTATTGGATTGCATTGCTTTAAGATGCATGAGATACACTTTTTAGTGTGTGTTATATTTTTCACTTTTTCATGTTACTAGATATAACAATGATAACCCAGACTACGACATAAATATTACATTTATTAGCCCAACAGCATATCTTTACAGCAGCATGGCTAACACCAACAACGGAAGCTAAAGTTACCCACAATCCATCAGGTGTATCTCAACTACGAATCTGATAGTAGCCCAAAATACACAACAATGTGACTTCCTGCTGCAACAACACAGCAGTAAATTATCCAGCTGTAAAGGTTGCATTTGTACATTTTAATTATCTCCTATTCTCTAATAGAAGGGTTGCCCCCCACCCCCCACCCATCCTTCTTCATTCACCTCTGAGAGTAAGTGCTGGGAGTGCAGTTTTCACACAGTCAGCCTATATTTACCCTCTGACCTTGTGCAGAGTGTTCAGAAGTGTGTAACAGTCAGGCAACGAAGAGCAACACACTCATCTCGCCTCATTCTTCTTTTTCCTCGACTGTGTATCTCACTGCTGTTCAGCCTCTCTGGCTTCCCTCATCACAGCAAGAAGCATGCAGGAAGATGTATTGATGATTACACACATGCACAAATTGAAACATAAATATGTGTATATACAGTATAGTGACCAAATATAGGCACACAGACGAGGATACAGGTACACTTAAGTAATGATCTTATTTCCAGCTCACCCATGCCTCTTCTATCTCACCTGTTACTCTTTTGGAAATTACGCAAACAAAGCTGAGGAAAAGGGAGAGTGAAGATCTATTGAGCAAGGAGCACTGCACAGAGCAGGCAAAGAGAGCTGACACCATGTAAAAACCAACCTCTGTAAAGTGGAATGATCAGCGGTTTTATCACCCGTATCATTCTCGCTCCACAGCGTCTCGCTAATCCCCTCTTCTCTGCGTCTCTGTCTGGGACTCTTAATGGTTGCTCTAGCCATGGCCTAAATTGATAACATCTGTTAGGGTGGGACAGAGCTGATAGGTGGACATCTAAAGAGAAGGCAGGTAAAAGGGAAGAAAATAGTAGCTGAGTTAAGGAGAAAGAGCAGGTGAAGCATAAAGAAAGAGGAAAGAATAGGTTTGGCATAGTTTAATATTCTTGAATCCAAATGTGAGCTTGTGATTTTATAAGATAGACTCTGCTCCCCTGGTGCTTGGCAGGGTATCAGCAAGCGCTATTGCAGGGGATGGCTTTTTTAATATGCAAAGCAGCTGTGGTTATTATACTGAACTGAAACAAGAGCTAGATAACCAACATTTCAGTGTTTAAGATCAATGTGGGGCTGACACACTAAGAAGTGTGAATACACATACTTAGTGATATACAGAATGACCATCATAAACCATTGACTGTTCAGCCTCCTTTCAAATGTACCATTCTGGCACAACACATATGCAGTTAACAATTATAACTGTAGCACATTTCACACCGAAAATTCCTTATACTAATGTTTCAGACCCATAAAGACAAAAACAAGGGTTGGTAAAAAAAAAAGTTGTCTCCAGCTGACTTTTTAATGTTTCCAGCTGACTAATTTTAAAACAAATATCCTGTAAAAGGAGTCTTAAATAAGCAATAGATGGATGCATGATATCATGTGAAGACTGAGGCTAAAGCGGTATGTCAAAGAAATCAGCATCCTCACCAGTTACATTAGTCATGTAGAAGATACAGAAATGAAAGAAAACAGCATTAATATGTTTTACTACTTACTAGATGTGCTAAGAAAAGGGCTTTTTTACGTAACCTGTAACCCCACAAACTATTGTAAAAAGTTAATGATATGCTATGGCTGTGGAATTAAAATGTAAGGTACTGCTGTAGGTGGTAAGCTAGTTAGCCAGTCATGTTACCACTTGCAGCTTATGTAGATAAACCATTTAAGCCTTTCCTAACACTTTTAGACTTGTTTTTGGTTTTGGAATGCAGCTGTCCAAAGCTTGACAGGACAGGTTTGGAAAAGGGGTTTAGTGACCAGTCAATATCGTTGGTAAGAGAGAAAACCTAATATGAAAAGAACATCAAAGAGTCTGTCTCCCCGCTTGCCTCTCCAAAACTCTCACAGTAATGTGGGAGCAGGTGCATGAGGGCATACAGTGCAGCACAAGCATGCTGAAGGCGCTAGATCTAAATTAATGGAATGTGAAAACATTGAGTGAGCAACAAAGAGAGAGTGATGACAGAAAGGCACAGGTAGGTTTTATAGCTGCCACCATATTTCCATCTGACCAGTCAAGAAAAAGGCGGCATTAGTCTCTAGTCTGGGAAGGTTGACAGGTAGATAACCACTACAGGGGCAACAAGGGAGCTCTATCCAACTGGCCACAGTGTACAATGTAGCTGCAGTTTAGAAATCATACAGATCATTTTAACATGAGTGTCTGCAGTTGCTACAGTCTCGTACATTTTCACACCAGAAAGTAGGGCATGATAAGGTGTTTCCAGTAGTGGTCAGCTATGTCTCCACCAGCACTGACTGAGCTTTTCAGAACCTGGATAAATCACTTAGGGCAGTGATATATGTGCTTGCATCGTTCGCAGGGAATTAGGGTTACTTGGGTCAAGCTTGGGGATGTCTGATGAAGTGTAACCAAGGGCTTTTGAATTGAGGACTCCACCAACTCCAGCTACTGTAAAATATTACAGAGTATTTCTGCAGTCACTAACTGGATTACCTGGTTCATCTCCTCCAGCAACTGCATGCATCTGGGAGGCCACTCAATGCACAATCAAGACCCAGGACCTACTGTTAAAAAACAAAAGTGTGGGTCATACTCAAGTCAGGTAGTAAGGTAAAGAAAGTTGTGTACATGCTGCTGAGGGTAAAGGTAAGAGGGTAGTTAAGAGCAGCATGGGAGCTACGTTCCTGTCTCACTATGCTCTACCATCTCAGCCCAACCTATAGAGAATGTACCTATAATTCAAAGGTCCTAAATGCATTGACATCTGAGTGATCGAGTGCTGCTGCTCTCCCTTTCATGATGGTGATTGCTGTCTACAACACTGTAGCCACTGAAGATGATTTAGATGTTTGGACCAGTTCCCTCATTTGCTGCATCTACTGGTGGGAACTACAATTGCAACATACAGTGGCTCAAAAGTATAGGCTACTGTAGCAGGTAGTAGCTTTTCTTTAATTTCTTTATTTTCAGACAACCATGCACAGGATAATAAACTCAGTTATTGAAAACACAGCAAATGGCACTGGGACTATGGCTTTACTGTAACACTAACCCAACAGTAAAGTTAAGAAAAGAATATTATAAACCACTGTTTGCTGCTTGCCTCCAATAATCATTTGAGAAAAGAAGTGTGCAGAGAGGCTAGACCGATACAGAGAGACAGAAAGAATGTTTTTGGTATTCACCTTAGCTATATCTTCACCCATCAGTCACTACTTCACTTCATGAATAGGTTTGGATTGTGTTATTAGATGAAGGGACTGTACCTTTAGGGCTTGGGTGGATTACAGCCAGAGCTAGAGAAAAGCAGAGAGAAGGAAAGAGGAAGTTAGAAAATAAAGGTGAAGTTTTGATACCCACAGATAGTAACCTTTCAGCCAATGAACGGTTTCAGGATTTCTCTTGCTGTTTTTGGCCTTTACGGAGTTCAGAGAACATACTTTGACCATGTTGACTTGTTCCTTACCTTTATCCCGCCTAGATTGGCTGGCTGAGTAACAGAAAAGAAAAGAATGGGTAGAGGAGCATTGCATTTGTTCTGGTAGATTATCTAATTAATTCTTGTCCAGTAGGTTTTGTGCTTCTGCAAACATTTAAAACAATGTAACATTGGGTGCAAAAACACCAAAGCAAATACTGCTTATAACCAGTGGTGTCACCACAAACAATCCTGTGCTTTTAAATCACAGAAAGGCCTTATGAGTTATTTTACTGTAATGTATATGTGTGTATGGTTGTGTGTGTAGGTGGGGAGGTGACCAAGCCGTGGTTCACTCAGTACTTCCGGGGCAGCCTTTCTGGATTGACCATCCGACCGGGGAAGATCGAAAGTCAGAAAGTAATTTCTTGTCTGCAGGCCTGCAAAGAAGGACTGGACATCAACTCCCTCGAGAGTCTGGATAAGAGCATAAAGGTGTTCATTCATAACTGGCTGCTGACCATAGCTTCAAATTTACCATCCAGGCATGAGAGTGTTATCAAACTTCTCATCTTCTGTAACTCTCGGCAAGAAAGCAAATTAGCTAATTTCCCAAAAATGTTAAACTATTTCTTAAAATGTAGTCCAAGTCCAGTACAAGTACAGTCCTGACTCTACTGACACACAAAAACAGTACTTCTTTAAATCAGTTGGCTTCCGAGAAACCCCTCAGACGCCCCCACACCCCCACCCCACTTTCACCAGCTCAGCTAATCCATCTCCCTGCACTGTGGAAGATAGAGGGCAGTCAAGATGGATAGGTTTTTTTTTGTAGACTCAAAGCCTGCCCCCTACCCACCCATTCTCAGCTCCTTTAACTCCTTTTCCACCTATCTCTCTTCACTCTTCTCTCCCTCCTGCTGCTCTTTGCATAGAGCTCATTGGGCTGTGGTGCAGCAAAGAGATCCTTGCCAGCCTTTTGAGAAGACAAGGTGGGATGAGGAGAGGACAACCTCTCTAGGGCCAGTGTAGTTTATCTTTTAAAAGCTATTTCATTTTCTTCAGCTCCCATAAGTCTATGGGAGGCTTAAGGAGAGCATTTGGCAGGTGTAGGGCTGGCACAGCAAAATCAGAAGAGAATAACAGGGAAGGAAGAAAAGATGGAGGGAGTTTGTGGCAGATAGACAGTAAGGGGACAGAGAAGATGAGTGGAGACAGCAAGAGAAGGAAAGGTGGTAAGGGAAAAATGACAGAAAATGGGAGCATTGAGAGCCCCATGGAGTGCTGAAGTACTGTCACCTTGCTGCTGAGAGCCAGTTTTAGGGGAGTTTTAAAATGGGAGGCACTCAGTGCAGTTCTAGCAGGAGACCACTAAACCCTATTTTAAGAAAGAAGGGCCTCAAATCACTACCATCAATCCCTGCAGGAGAACACACACATCTGTCATACTTGTGAGAAGAGTCCACTGACAATTTTCTAGCCTCTTTAAAGGGCCATACCAGTGGGTTTTTTAAGACCCTTTACAACAAAGTACACACATATTCCTTTCACTATTATACTACTATCGTCTATGTAGCCACTGCTTTCCATTAATTCCAGTACAGAAAATATATTTACAAATGCCTGAATTGCTTGAAACTGATGGAACTGATTGACTCCAGCTATAAATGTCTCTGTTCACGTTTCAACATTTTATCATGAACTGCTTCAGGTCTCTAGCCATCTAACATCTCAGTTTTCTCTTTCCATAGTTTCACTTTAACCCAGCACAGTCTATGTTGGTAATGGAGGGAGAGGACTTGGAAAACATGAATGCTGCTGTGAGGAAAGTTTCCTACATAAACTCTCGTCAGTTTCCCACACCAGGCATCCGACGTCTGCACATCTCCACTGCCGTCCAGTACGTACAGCACTTTTGTTCTTCCTTCTTATTAAAGTTGTTTTTTTCTCTATTCTTTTTTTTACTTTCTAGCTACATTCCTAGGATTGTTTCCTTAAGTCCTTTCCTATTGTCCCGGTTTCACTGTATTTTCTCTTTCAGATATCAGAAGTGTTAAACCACTTCGGCACTTCTGTTAAGTGTTAAGACAACACAGTAGATATCACAGCCTGACTGATAAATAAATCTCTTCTCATGCATTGATCCCAACCCACCACCCACCCACTCTTTTCTCTCTCTCTTTCTCTCTCTCTCACTGTTTCTCATTTCTTCTGCTGTCACTTTTCTGTTCCTTTAATACACCGTTTTCTGTTAGCTGTCGCCACCGGGGGCCAGTTTTTACATTTTCATGTCATGTATTAATATTTCTGCCTGGACTCTGCTTGAGGAATGAAAAAAAGAGATACAAAGCAAGAGAGAGAGAGAGAGAGAGAGGCAAAAAGAGAGAGAGAGAGAGAGAGAGAGAGAGAGAGGTTGTCTGGTAAAACAGCCTCCCTCAGCGGGTTACCATTAAAATTCATGATTGTTTTAAATATATGTAGACCCCTACAGTGCAGCCCTGGGAGTTCACTCCCCACCCTCCTGTTGGGTTCGATGCACGGCCGTGGACCAGAAACTGCTGGCGATGAAGCAGAGTCATCGTAGCTAGAGGCAAACCGATTATCAAGGAATACATTATGCTAATGACTGCTAAACTTGCGTCATCGCTAAATGTTGTTCAAATGAAGTTTTTCTTGCAGACCGCTGACTGGTCTGTAGTTGCCATAGCTGTGTGCATGCCTGAGTGTGTGTGCATGTGTGTATTGAGGGATGGAAACAGCGTGAAACACTACTTGCGGATATGTGTGGCAAATGTGCGAGAGGGCGTCCATTCAAAAACATATGTAGAGACTCACTGATGAGGTGTATTTTAGTTTCCAGTTTATTTTTATACTCACATCCAGAAGAGACACGATTTTATTCCACATCCAGTGGAATAAAATCTCCTCAAATAAGTTAGTCATACGCGTCTGAAACATGGCATCCTGCCAAAACTGCATAAACTCCCCTTGCTGCTACAGACAGTATCGCTCCTCATAAATGCACAGAGATTTTAAATATTTCCTGCTGAGCAATGAAACTTATTTCGTGCTGATGCCTATAGTAACTGCAATTACTGCAGGCATCAAGAAAATAATTAAGCAAACAGCACTAAACTTGAAAACAACCTTTGTGGACTCCCCTGTCATTTTTTTTCATTGGGACAATCTTATTCGACCACTTATTCCGCATGCCTTTATTTCAGTAATCTAGCATTTTAGTTCTTTCTTAATATTTATGAACTTCTCCATTAAAATACGTACCAATATTAAGATAGCCAATACCTGTGAAGGAATGTGGCTCAATAGAAATGTCAGATATTTTGATGTATGTGTTGCAGCACAGTTTACATCAGAATGTAGGTGAGAAAATAGAGGATGCATAACAGCTGAAATCTATTGCCCAGGTTTCTAACGCAGGAAATCAGCTTGTAATGACTTCTTGCTGTAGCTGGTTACAGAGCTAGAGAAGGGAGAGAAAGCATTGATGTCCTTCCCACTGACAGACGTTTGTGTGCTTGAAAGGCTTTTGGTGAAATGTAAAAACAAAAATGAGGTTGTTTGTTCAGCTTTCACGGCTTACACCTCCCCCTTCTCTCTCCCCTCTGTCCTCTCATTTTAATGTCTCTTATTTCTCATTTGATTGATGTGCAATATGCAATCTTCACACTGTGTGTACTGTACGTTTGTATCATGCATCACAATGGTTGTGAGTCTGATATCTGCACTCATTTGTGTGAATATGGGCATCTGTGTGTGTCTGCTCCCCCATGTGTGGCTGTGATGTGAGCTCACAGCTTGCTAGCTCAAGTCCTAGAGAGCCAATACGTGTCTGTCTATTAAAGGTTGCCAGTGGATGCTGTGCATTTAAACACATGCTAGCACATGCTGATAGGCAGGCAGGGAGGCAGGCATGCATGTGTGAAAACCCAGCAAGAACAATGTTGCAGGTCTGTGTCTCTGCTTCCTGAGCACTGACAGAGTGTTTTAACCCTGTGGTCTGGATTTATCAGCTTTTAGTACAGCTAAGAGTGCCTGTTGGTATTGATAAACTTTATTAGCTGCTGTAATATTTCATAGTTTTACATTCTGATGCTGAACACTATACTTGTGTTAGGGACCAAGCTATTTTATAAAATGTCTTTTGTGCCCCTCTGTGCCCTCTGTCATCTTTTGGTGCTGTGTATTAATTTGACGGTCCTTATATAAGACCTTCTCGTTACTGAATAGGGCTCAGAAGTGTTGAGTGAAAGCAGGATGAAAATAAAGACATGCACTAAGAGACACTGTCATACACTCACAAAGGGCGACTTGTATTTGCTGGACATATTGTATGTGGGAGATTGCAGTCAATGCCATGGTATCGTATAAGGCTTCAGTAATATTAGTCACCAGTGAAAATTAGTTTTTAGATTTCAATGTTATTACTGACTACACACTACTACACACATCCACAGGAGAAAGAAACTTTATCTGGGTTCCTAAAATGAGGCTGCAGCTGCTAATTAGCATAGGAGAACAGTAGGATATAAACCATGAACTAGAAAATGCATTTTCTGCAGAAAATGCTTGTGAATGCTAAATTGCTAAAGCTAAACCGGATTGCTTGCATAATTGTGTAAGAAGAAGGTGAAGTAGTGAGAAAGAATAGTTGGGAATGGTTTTAAAGGGGTGATAGAATGCAAAACCGATTTTACCTTGTCATAGTTGAATAACGACAGTTCGGTGGGTAAATACATAGAAGCTCAAAATCCCATTGACACCCCTTAACTATGAAAATCTCATATTTTGAAACTGCCGCTGAAAACAGGCGAATCTCAATAAAGCTAGTTGCTTACGTAAGCATCTCAAAACCTGTACCTTTGTCACGCCCATGGGTGTATTAAGAGAACGGTCACGCCCCAACATTTACATAGGCTACACAACTGACCTGAGATCAGTTAGTCTTCTGAATCTAGGTTGCGCAGATCTCTGCTATTCCATTACAAAATTCACATCTGAAACTTTTTTATGCGAGGTCAATATGGGCCGTTTTACGAAAATTGATGTCTAATTGCAATTTTTGTCCGACTGTGTGTCGGACTTCAGCAGCTGGTGCTGCCTGTGTAGCTGCCTCGCCGCCTGGCCTGCCTTCCTTCACAGACCCCGGCCTGCTGTGAGGTAGATTGAGCTACGTCAGGGCTGGCAGCCCACAGCACTCCATACCCGCACAAAGTCACCGTTTTGTGGGTTAATGGACTACCAAACGCCACTGCCTCGACAGAGCTCCAGGGCCTGCAACGCCCCTCTTCCTGCTAAATGCCCCATGTGCGTGAGTGAGAGCGCGGTCAGCGAGCTTGTTACGCCAGCAATCTCTTACCACAGGTTCCAGTTAATCTTATAATGTGTGTAATTATAATGTGTTGAGTTATTTAAACAAACGATCGGTGAAATAAACACCTCTTGTCCGCGAGTCTCATTGATAGAGCCTGCGGCTGGATGGAGCTAGCTCTATCAATGAGAGCTAGCTAGCCTCCTCTTAGAATTCCTCTGAAATTCACAAAAATGTATCAAATTGAAATCGGACACCATTGTTAGCTTTATAAGACCTTGGGGTAGAGGTTATATAAGTGGCGTGACGAAATTCAAACTGTAAATATACTCGAATTACGCCGAAAATGAAGCTAACTATCCGTGATTTGTAGCTACACATAGCTAGGATTGAAGGGACAGTCACAGCTAACAAAACCCTTCATGTTCACAAATATTCATTAACTTGAAATCGGACACCATTGTTAGCTTTATAAAACCTTTAGGTAGATGTTGTATAATTTGTGTGACGAAATTCATACTGTAACTATACTACATATAGCTAGCTAGCTGCTCCTCCTAACAAAACGAGTGACGTTCATAAAAATGCCTCACATTGAAAACGAACACAACGTTAGCTTTGTAAGACATTGGGGTAGATGTTATATAAGTGGCGTGATGAAATTCTAACTGTTAATATATTATAGTTATGCCGGCAGCAGGCCGCTGAGCCCCGGTAGTGCAGTATCCACAAAGGGTGACTTTGCGCTGGGTATGGAGCCCAGCAGGCTGCCGCTTTCTCGTCAGACTGTGTGGAGCTCCTAAAGTCCGGCACGTCTTACCAAATTTGCAATTAGCCATCAATTTTCATAAAACGGCCCATATTTGAGCTTTATATAGTTGATTTCTCGCATAAAAAAGTATCATAAGTGAATTTGGTAATTAAATATTGCAGTGTTTGGAATATGAGATTCTATCGCTTCTCTAATGTGTGTGTATGGGGGATTCGCTCAACCAATCAGTGCGCGTCTCTAATGTGTGTGTATGGGGATTCGCTCAACTAATCAGCGCGCAGCTCATCTAAATATTCATGACCATACCATATTTGGAAGAAAAGCTCTTGTTACAAATAGGGCCAAAACACAGGGATGCATAAGGGTCAATAAACTATCAACCAGGCCATTTTCAGCCCAACCAATGTTACATACCCCATTAGGAGACCATAAGGAACAGTGTGAAATACCCTATACAATCATTCTATCACCCCTTTAATTAGTACGAATTTCACTGAAAATGTTGAAACCAATTTTTTTAAAGGAAAAATCATAGTATAGCATGTTTAAAAGTCATAGCATGGCATGTCAAACAAAATGATTAAAAAAAGTCAAAGCATTGCATGTCGAAAAACAGTCATCATATGGTATGTCGAACAAAATGATTAAAAAAAGTCAAAACATTGTATGTCGAAAACAGTCATCGTATGGTATGTCGAAAAAAAGGGATTACAGTCATGGAATATATATGTTGAAAAAAGTCAAAGAAAAGACATAGCATAGTATGTCCAAAAAAGTCATAGTATAGTAAGTCAAAAAAGTGATAAAAAACCCTCATAGTATATCAAAGTATAGTATGTCTAAAAAAAGTCAAAGTATAGTTTGTAAAAAGAGTGATAAAAAGTCATAGTATAGTATGTCGGCAAAAAAACGTCATGAAAAGGGCCAGCCCAGACTGGTAATCGAACCTGGGTCAGAGTCTGCAGTGACTGCATGCTGGTTGACAGTTGGTGCAGTATGTCCAATAAAATGATTTAAAAAAGTCATAGTATAGTATGTCGAAAAAAGTAATAGTACAGTGTGTCGAAAATAGTTATAAATACTAATAGTATAATACGTTGAAAACAGTGATAACAAAGTCATAGTATAGTATGTCATGAAAAGCTATTAAAAAGTCATAGTAAGGTAGGTCGAAAAAAAATCAAAGTATAGTTTGTCAAAAAGAGTGATAAAAAAGTCATAGTATAGTATGTCGAAAAAAGTTTGAAGTTATGAAAAGGACCAACCCAGACTGGGACTCGAACAAAGGGCTGAGTCTACAATGCTACATGCTGGGAATTGAACCTGGGTAAGATTCTGTAGTGATTATGTGCTGATTAATTGTTGGTGCAGTGTTAACCCCTGAGCCACTGGGCAAACAAAGAGATTGTATTGAAAACAGTAATAGCATAATATGTCCAAAAAAAGTCAAAGTACAGCATGTTGAATAAAATGATAAAAAAGTCATAGTATAGTATGTAAAAAAAAGTCATAGTATAGTATGTAAAAAAAGAGTCATAGTATAGCATGTCGAAAATAGTCATAGTATTGCGTGTCGAAAAAAGTGATAAAAAGTCATAGTATTGCATGTTGAAAAAGGTGATTAAAAAGTCATAGAGCAGATAGCTTATGGTGATAAGTGTATGATTTGAAGACAGAAGGTTGAGTATAGTATGTCAAAAAAAGTAATAGTATAGTATGTCGAAAAATGTCAATGTATAGCATGTCGGGAAAAGTGATAAAAAGTCATAGTATAGTATGTCGAAAAAAAGTGATAAAAACAGTCATATCATCAAATCTTGAAAAGATGATAAAAAAAAGTCATACTATAGTATGTTGAAAAAAATGATATAAAAGTCATAGTATAGCATGTCGAAAATAGTCATAGTATTGCGTGTCGAAAAAAGTGATAAAAAGTCATAGTATTGCATGTTGAAAAAGGTGATTAAAAAGTCATAGAGCAGATAGCTTAGGGTGATAAGTGTATGATTTGAAGACAGAAGGTTGAGTATAGTATGTCAAAAAAAGTAATTGTATAGTATGTCGAAAAATGTCAACGTATAGCATGTCGGGAAAAGTGATAAAAAGTCATAGTATAGTAAGTATGTCGAAAAAAAGTGATAAAAACAGTCATATCATCAAATCTTGAAAAGATGATAAAAAAAGTCATACTATAGTATGTTGAAAAAAAAAATTATATAAAAGTCATAGTATAGCATGTCGAAAAAAGTGATAAAAAATTCATAGTATACCACGTCGAAAAGAATAAAAGTATAGCATGCCCGAAAAAGTAATAAAAAGTCATAGTATAGTATATATAAAAAAGTGATAAAAAAGTCATAGTATAGCATGTCAGTTATTATTACTATTATTATTATTTTTTTAAAGTGATAAAAATTGCAAAGCATGCAACCTTCTGTCTTCTAATAATTGGCTTATCACCCTAAGCTATCTGACCTGACAGAAGGCATTGTTTTTGGCATATCTGTCTCTTTCACCTGGAATTTTGGACCTCAAAACTTTCCAAAATAATGAAGATTTGGACACTCAACCTTCAGTATTCTAGTCATTGTCTTGTCACCCTAAGCTATCTAAGCTGTCAGATAACCTTGTTTTTGGCATTTTTGTCTCTTTCACTTAGTATATTGGACCTCAAAACTCACCAAAACATGAAAGATTTGATCACACAACCTTCTGTCTTGCAAGGTTACTCTTATCACCCTAAGCTATCTATCTTGACACAAAGTTATGTTTTCGTAAAAAATCATAGTATAGTCGTTATATGTTTCCGGAAATGTTATCACTTTTTTGATAAAAATGTCATAGTATAGTATGTCGAAAAAAGTCACAGTAACGTATGCCAAAAAAAGTGGTAAAAAGGTCCTAGCACAAATAGTATGTCGAATAAACTGATGAAAAGTCAAGATATAGTATTTCGAAAAAAGTGATAAAAATTACTGAAACATATAAGGTTTGAACACAAAATCTTGCATCTTCCAATCATTGTCTTATCACACTAAAGTATATAACCTAAGAGAAAGCTTTGTGTTTGGCATATTTGTCTCTTTCACTTAGTATATTGGACCTCAAAACTTACCAAAACATAAAACACTCAAACACTCAACCTTCTGTCTTCCAATCATACCCTTATCAGCCTAAGCTATCTGTCCTGACACATAGTTGATATTTTATAGTATGTCAAAAAAAGTCATAGTATAGAATTAAAATGTCAAAGTGCAGTATGTTGAAAACACATCACCAGCCAGCACTGAGAATGGAACCTGTGTGAGAGTCTGCACTGATTACCTATTGGCAGCAGTGATAACCTCTAAGCCAGTGTGCAATCCAAGTGTTTACACTGAAAACAGTAATAGCATAGTATGTCTCAAAAAGTCATAAAACACCAGCCGATTGCCAGCAGTGCCAGCTTGTTTATTCGCATCAGCTCTCACTCCCCTTCTTCACCTTTCCAGGTGTTTTGGTGAAGACACTTGTATCACCATCCCAGACATCGATGCAGTGGTGATGGTGTTGCAGCCCAGTGAGCCCAGGATAACCATCACCGGAGTGGAGAGACTGAATCAGCCGGCCTCCGACCTCAGAGCGCCAGGCGGCACAGCTCTGTTCCAGGACCTCCACATCATCAGCACAGTCACCAGGGCAGACGCCACCGCACATCACACAGGTATGGACTATCACACGGTGCTTACAGGGTACTTTCCCAGTGCCAAGCTCATTCTCCAAAAGGTGCAAGTCTGAGTGTACCTCACAAAGTGGTAGACACATACCCCCCTGCATGTGGAATGCTGTCTTGACTAAATATTTCAGCTGTTTTTCATATTGATTATGTGTTCACTTATTCATGATGTCACAAAGCCGATGCAGTGCCACCTGTTTCGCTATTAAAACAAAGCTTCAGAGAAAGCTGAACATTGCGTAACGTCTCATGAGACTGCGAATTAGCGGCTGAGAGCATTTCTTTCATCTGGTACGTCTGCATGCAGCGTGAACTCAAAAAAGGTTGTGCTTTTGCTCTCACACTGCCAGCTTCTCTAGCTTGGTGTAAGTAAAGGTTATCAATATTCCAAGAAAGTAGTTACCAGTGAATCTGTGTGATTCAAAAGCATGGAATTGTTCAGATCTTTACTTGAGTAAAGGTATGAATACACACTATAAAATAAGCTCTTTATCTTCTGGAATGGGATGTATTTCCGAATATATCCAGTAGAATATGGGATGGTACAAGATACAAGAGGGGTTTAACTCAAGGCCATCAGATGGATCTCTCAAAACTGGGCGTTACTTAGCAAAAATACGGCGGCACAATATGAAGTTGTTAATAACTAACTAAAAAAGCCCATGCGGCCCAGTTTCTTTTAATAAAAGAGACTTCTGTAAAACATGTTGGCACGACACCTCCGAGTGGAACGATAATATCTTGTGAGTCATTTTCATTCAAGTGAATTGACGCCAACTTGGACTCCAGTATCCAGTTCTTATATTACATCCATAAACATATATCCATATCCAATACATTTTAATTGTTTAACATATTTTGCATATAACAAGAGACAACTGAAAAACTAACACAGGGTACTGGATTCAAACTTAGAAAATGTGTTTTTATTTCAAAAGTAGAGAAGTAGAGAACTAAGTTTTCGCAAAAATGCACTTAAAGTATTACAAGTAAAAACAATATTTCCTCTAAAATGTAGTGGGGAAGAAGTAAACAGTAGCATCAAACGGGAGAACCCAAGTACCTAAAAATGAACCATGAGTACAATACTTGAGTAAATGTGCCACTGGTTTGAACATCCATGTAACAACCCCTCAGATACAGTTGAGTGCTTCCGTTTACCAGAAGTAATCTACAGTGTAAGATGTAGACTTTTGTTCCATGCATTCCTCGCCAATGTTGAGTCAATTTCCTGCTGCAGAGTCCCTCCACTCTCCTGTCTGTTCCTATGTGACAGGGAGGGGGCTGAGTAAGACCTGCACCTTCTACAAGACTGATTCTTGGGACAGGGTCGAACCGCCTTTACCGGCGCCAAATGAGTATGACATTTAAATCCCGACGACTCGTCCAACGATCTGACCACCGAGGCTGGAAACAGCCCGGCTCGGCCCTGGGCCCCCACCGATCGTAGCCAATTAGGAGCAGATAAGCAGAGCGAGAGGGAGGTTTTATCCCTCCATTGTGTGTAATGCGGCGGAGGAAGAAGAGCAGAAAGTGGCATTGCTTTAAGGAGTCGGTGGAGCTCTTTCTGCTGGTGAAATAGAGACTGCAGCTGGGGGGAAGAGATTAGCTGGGAGCCAGAGAAAGACATAGAAATGGAAGAAAGAGAGAAGAGAGATGAGGAGAGAGAGTTTGTGTGGGTGCGGGAGGCAAGAAGTTCCATAATGAGCAGATTTTGTGTTCTCTCTGGGCTTAAAGGATTCCAGATAAATCACATATTTCTTTTGCAGGGCATGCAGTGAGTCTCATTCGGACCGTGTTAATCACCCCCTCGTCTTCTTCTATGCTTTGTCTCTCCCTGTCATTCATGTGTCTTTCTATTGAGCGTGCTCAGCACACTGCCTCTCATGCTACAGTATCTTTTCAAGGCTCATTCCAGTGTCTTTTGTCAAAGTCAAGGTCATCAATTCCCTCTTAAACTCATTTTTAATGCTCAACATTTTGTACCAGTTGCTTTAATGGCCATTTTCTGTTCTCTCTCTCCTCTCCTGCTTTGTCTTCAGCTTTCATTTCAGTTGCTCTCCCAGTCTCTCTCCATCTCTTTTCTTTCCTTAGTAATTCTTTCTAAGGAGCTCAGCTCTATTTATTTCTCTTCATCTCCCTCTAAGATCAGGCTGCACACAAACTGTTCCTGGGACAGTCCTGCACTCAGGCTGTACTATAAGAGTGTACTAGTTTGTGTTAGCTACCGTACTTTTTTCAGTTCTCCATTCGTGTCAAAGCAGAATCTAATACCAAGCAGGATACAGTAGCTTATTAATTATCATCATTATTATTGATATTGTTGGCCACCTGGGGGCAGACAAACTACACAACGAGCTGAAAAACACACACCTCTGCCCTATCATTGCCTTACATGGTGTTTTTGGCGTTAGCAAACATTTTCTCACTTATAGCCTACATCCAGCAGACACAGAGCAACGTCAGCATTCATTTAAAGTTGTGTTTCCAGCCACCAGACAAAAGTCCAACATTCACTACTTTTGTTTTCCAACTACTCCTGAGGGAAATAACTTCTTTAGCTACTAAATGCTCCACTATGTCCAACAGCTAGTCGCTAACTTTGTCTGTTTGCTGCTTGGTGCTGAGCAGGGTACAGTGGCTTTATCAGAGCTTTTTTTGCTGCTGCCTGCTGCAGTGTACAGTAGTTGCTCAACCAAAACAATCAGAGGCTGAAAAGTGACGTAAAGCTACATTAAGGTGTTCCCTCCGAGCCCCTTTTCAGTAAAAGCAACAACCCCAAACCAAAGAGCACCTTTAAAGAAATGCCTTCATGCACAAAAAAAAGTATATTCTCTTCTGGAACACAACTTTCTTTCTACTTGTTTTGCTCAGTCTCCCCCTTTTCTCCACCTAATCTCTGCCTCCCCCCTAAGACCCTCGTCCAGACAAACACACACACACACACACACACACACACACACACACACACACACACACACGCACACACCACATGTCTGTCTTTCTCCATTGGGAAGCTGTTAAATGGGCATAGCTGGTTCCCTCCCCAGGGAGTGTACAGTGAGGGAGAAGGATGGGTAGCAGTGAGAGGTGGAGGCTAGTACTAAGCAGCCTGTCGAAGAGGCCCAGCAGCCACCCAGCACTGCTGTGGGCTGTCTGAGGGGACTTGTTACCACAGCAGCTCACAGCGATGTCTGTGTTCCCAGAGTTGACGAATAATTGGAGTCTAGGCGTAGGAGCAGGTGTGTTGTGTCCTGTACTGTTTGAATTATGGTTCACGCTATATTTGTATTAGTTTGGTTCATTTAGTGAGATAAGAACTTAAGTAACCACAATTAGGTGCATAAAAATGGGCTTCCAAGAAAACTGCAGCACAGTTTATTAGGAGTGAGAACATAATTCAAATCCAAGTTTTATTGCCAGCAGTTCCTCATGTTTGAAAAGTCTAGAATAACAAAATGAGGTGAGGCTAAACTGACACTGATATTGTTTGGTAGTTCTCTGGTAAGAGCACAAAGTGTGTGTGTGTGTGTGTGTGTGTGTGTGTGTGTGTGTGTGTGTGTGTGTGTGTGTGTGTGTGTGTGTGTGTGTGTGTGTGTGTGTGTGTGTGTGTGTGTGTGTAGCACATCGACCCGGGGTGCTGGAGGAGATTATTCATAACTTGGACTACTGTGATGTCCTGGTGTTGGGGGAGGAGCTAGTGCCAGAGCAGGAGTCTCTCCAACTGCAGCGCCGCGCTCTGCTCGGAAAACACCTCGACGCCACTAACTCCACTTCTGGCATGTCCATATACGGTAGGTTACTATGGTAACCACACCAAAGTTACTGTTAATGCGGTGTGTTCGTAGCCAGTTGGTTAATGATAACAACAACAAACAACTCTCCCTTTGACACATCCATAGATTCACCTTAACCTTGTTTAAAGTGATTTCTACCTTCCAACTTGCCCCTTGTCTTTCTCTACAAGCAATAACTGTAACAACCCCCTGCTGCCTCTTTCCATAGGTGTGGACTCCATGTCCAACTATGAACAGGTGATCCGACAGGTGCGTTACTATAACTGGCGGCCTGGACAACTAACAGAGAGAAGGTTTCGCCTCACCTGCTCGGAGCTCAATGGACGCTACACCAGCAATGAGTTCAACCTCGAGGTCAGTGTGAACTACTGCTTAATTTATGTGGATTATGATGTAGATCAATTATTTCCCTCTTTATTCAAGCCAAAACACCAAACGTTCTTTGGTTCCAGCTGCCCAAATTTGAGGATTTGTGGCTGTTCTTTGTCATATGTGACAGTTATCTGAATATCTTAAGTCAAAGTGTTGAAGAAAAGCAACAAGCACTTTGAAGACATCACCTGGAAAATTCTACAGTTGTTACTATCTTCCGACATTATATAAAAAACCAAAAACAACTACTGATTAATAAAGAAACAAATAAGGTAAGTAATCAAATCTGGACCAACATCATTTAGGTTAATCCAAATGTCCTGAGTGCTTTCAGTTTAGTCATCTTATGTAACATATGGGTGGAAATAAAGATGAAAGATCCAACCCACCAACTCACACAGTAAGATACATGTTTCAAGCACTCCTAAAAGGAGTGACAATGGAAGAAATATGTCCCTAGAGCTGAAAAGCAGCTCTAAAATAACAGATGGCATTGCAAATATTTGCAAAAAATATTGATATTGCTTATGATAGTCAGAAATAGTAATAGCAACTCATGACCAAAGAGAAAATTGCTGCTTACAACCAACTGGACCAGAAGTGCTATTACTGGCAAAAAGCTGACTCAGATCAGGTGTCTGGCAACACTTTCACTTTGAGAGCAAATTTAAAAATGAACCACAGTAGCCATTCCATTAGCATCACTTTCAGCCTTAGTGGCAGAACATACTTGAACAAATAGCAACTGAAAATTGAAAGATTTTATGTATACCAAAAAAAATTGCAGAAAAACATCACATTTAACTCAAATGCAATTCCACACTTATGTGATGAACATTTTAGGAATAATCTGATTATATCCAATCATGTTAATGTGGACCTTTCAGTTGGAAGTGCTCCTTCAACAGCAACACCAACACAGCCTGGTTCAACATATCAGAAGAAGGCACACTGCAACACTGAACACTACCTTCTCCTAAGGAGACCTTGAAATTGAGCTTCAGCATCAGTTCTGGCAGGCCAGGTAGTCAAGACGCTGCTAACGCTATTGGCCAACAATACGGTCTCATCAGCTGATCTGGATTAGCACATCAGCTGGTCAACACCCCTCGCTGCTTAATGGCTACGCTCAAGACAGGGCGCCCTATTTAAAGCAGATTCAGTTTGCTCCTACCTGCTTGCTGCTCGCTTCTCTGCCGCCCGCCACCTCCCCAGCTCCTTCTTGTTGTGTATAGCGTGGCATTTGCTTCTATGTCTTCGTTGCTGCTCTGTTCATGTGGGGGAATAGTTCAGCTCTCACAGTCATAGCCATACTACATACATACTACATACATCTCAGAGCCATACTGCCAAAATTTAATTCAGAATGTATTAACTGAAATGCAATTTATTCAATAAAAATTTCCTAAATAATTTTTATTGTCATGTGTGTTCTTGACTTAATGGACCTGACAGAACTGCTCTACAGTGAGATTGACTTCTCTGGCAGCATGCAGAAACCTTCACACACACACTCCAGCTCAATGTGTCAGCTAACCACTGTTTGTTTCTGTCCCTCGACCAAACACAGTTTGACTTATTCATACATTCTCTGCTGTTTACTTGGAGGGAACAAAATGTTTCACTAGACATACAGTAGTCTGAGCCTTGGAGGATGTCAATGAATCTAGTTTACATTTAATTTCCTGTTGTGAGCTGACCCCATCCCCCAAAAGGCATATACATACATTACATTTGTCCTGGCCTCGCTCTAAAATCTTTACTTTATTCTTATCTAGAATATATCATTTGGATGAGGCAAGGCAAGTTTAGGCGTACAGGTGGGAGACACAGGGAATACTTGGATAAGAATGTAAAATGTCAACTGTGATGACTTTCCCTTTCAAAAATCATCACTTCGGCTTCATCTGTTCCCAACCAGGTGAGCGTACTGCACAGTTCAGAAGCAGGGGAGCATGTCAATCACATGGTAGCCCCGCCTCAGTACATGCAGGTGGTCCACCATCCATCCATGATTCATGACCTGTACCCCAGCCACAGCTCAGGTAAGTAGATTCTCTAAGTCTTTTGTAAACAGATGTATTAGATGTATTAGCACTACCATGAAATGTTATGCTTATTTACTGTGTATTTTAATGATGGCACTTGAAAATCTGGTTCAGTCGATGTGAATTAATTGTGACCAGACAGTGCAGCCTATTTTTAATAAAGTCATGTTGTCTCACCCCACTTACAATTTATAAACAAACAGTCGAAGGCCAAAGTGAAAAAGTCACTAAAACAGTCATGACGGTTGCATGATCAGCATGATGGACAGCACTACACATCAAACAAGCAAGACTATAGCAACATGCAGCTCAGGGCACATCTTATTCTACTCTCTCACATATCTATTATTCGGAATTGGCAAACATACGCTGAAAACCCCCCAATATTTTAACCACTTAAAAGCTGGAAGACAATTTAGGAAAACGACTTTCACAAAAATCATATAAATTTGCTTGTGTTGTTTGTGAAGATCTTCATGTGTTGCCACTGTGCATACAGGCCTACTTCGCTGATAACATACCTAGCTTTGTCTTCACTTTGTTTATGTATTTTATTATTGATAAGTTTCATTTTCTGTTTACTGATTAAATGCTCCATTTACTATTGTTGATGAAGAAGGAGAGAGGAGGTCTGAATTAATGTTGTCGTGGCATATTGTGAGGAGAGAAAAGGGCATCCAAAACATATGTAGCCCCATGGCCTAAAGTAATATTAAGGCACCTCACCAGCAGAGCTACAATGGAGTAAGGTAGCCATTTTCATCAATCTATACCAATGGTACTCAAATGCCATTTGTTTGGTGGATATAGTGAGTGATATTTCAATTCTAAAAACTCCAGAACTATGGTCACAAAAAGCATTGTGTATTAATGGGAGAAGGGACATCATTGTTAAACTTTGACACTATTAAGATAAGATAAGTTAAACTTTATTAAGGTAAGAACATAACAATGTATAACAAGACAACAATGTGCTCTAGGACGAGCAAAGAATAAATAAGGTCATATTGCACAGGCCCTGATACAGTAAAGTATTGCACTGCCCCATAATAAAGTTAGTTATGCAAAGGATGCAAAGTGTGGATATAGGAATTGCACATAGTG
Source organism: Perca fluviatilis (assembly GCF_010015445.1). NCBI lineage: Eukaryota > Metazoa > Chordata > Actinopteri > Perciformes > Percidae > Perca > Perca fluviatilis. Next base: position 18,896,967 of record NC_053113.1, on the reverse strand, counting down.
AGTAAACATACACGGGTTACATTGGTTGAGGCCAACAAATTATTATAGTGTTGAGAACAGGACTAGTAGTTTGTTCAGTAGTGATATCGATGTAGGGACAAATGAAAGCTTGAGGCGGTTGCTTTTGCACCTACTGGCTCTATAGCGTCTGCCAGATGGAAGGAGTTTGTATTCTTTAAAGAGAATGTATGAAGGAGCTTTCAGGATCCTGTGTGCATGTGTGATTACGGGTGACTCAAAGAGTATTTGAGGGGGTGAGTGTGATTTTTTTTCCCTATTACTTTCATTTCTGTTTTGATCATGTTTGCTATTTTAGCTTTTGACTGGACTGAGAGGGTTCCATACCATGTGGCCATGCCATATCTGATGAAGCTACCTAGCACAGCATTATAGAACATTAGCATGCACTCTGTCCCGACTCCAATCAGTCTTATTAGTCTGCGAAGAAAGTGAGTTCTTTGGGCCGGCTTTGCATACAGGAAGTCCACAACACATGTTAGTGATGTATCAAGATGTTAACTGAAGGTGGAGTTTGCTTTAAAAGATCATATATGACACCTGTGTTAACACACATTTGGGGAATATAAATGTGACAAAATGTAGACGATGACTTGACAAAACACTGAGAATTAGACCCATGAACTTCTTGTCACTGAACCACAGCTGTAAAAAAGAATAAAATAAAAAAATAAAGCAAGGGATTTTATGTTAGCTATCCATCCCGGGGTAAACATAGCTAGAGCCGAGGGAACATTCGGTTTCGCTTTCTAGTTTGTTTATCGTTCTGTTCATCTCACACAGTGGTCCTCGGTGATAGAGAGCAGTGTGAGGGGCGCCTCTCAAATGATACAGCAGGCTTATTCCCCTCCCTCGGTGTATATGAGTGATCTGAAGTAAAGAGAACATGGTGAGGAAGAGAGACATTGGTCTAAATCTACCACACCAGAATTAATTATTCATTAGACTCTAATGGATTCTACTTAGAGTCCTGGAGAGTTCAGTGGTCAATGCTGTTAACAGCCGAGAGAGAGAGAGAGAGAGAGAGAGAGAGAGAGAGAGAGAGAGAGAGAGAGAGAGAGAGAGAGAGAGAGAGAGTGTGTGTGTGTGTGTGTGGCACAGCGACCCGGGGTGCTGGAAGAGATCAGAGGAGAGGGTTGTGAGTGGTGGTTGAAAATAAATATACGACAAGAAACAAATTTTAATTTGTAGTTGTAGTTTGTAGCACGTGTGAATGTTTTAGATGATGTCATGCGTGAGAGAGAGTGTGTGTGTGTGTGTGTGTGTGTGTGTGTGTGTGTGTGTGTGTGTGCGTATGCATGCGAGCAAACACTCATCCAAGTTACTCTAGTGGCTGCACGAAGCTTCACTGTGAGAGAGATCAAAGGCCGTGGATTTAGTGTGAAAATCTAGGGAACTAGAGTGAACCAAATGATCATCTAAAGAGTCCTCTGTGAGTCTCACTCTTGTTAAACACACACACACAGCAGCAGGGACTAGTGGAAAGAGGGCAGGCACAGAGAAGTTGTTTTATTTCAGTAGGCTTGAGATCAGAGCAGGAGAGAGAAACATTTTAGATCAAGAGAAATCCCTCAATGTGTGTTGTGGTTATGCTACTAAATAGGGCTTATGATACATCTTTGCAGCCTTGTACTGCACTGGGACCTTAATTAAATTTGTTTACATTTATATATATATATTTTTTTTCTTTTTCTTTTTTAAACACTATAGCTTACACAGGGCTATGTGTTAAACACATTGAACATTTCTGTGGCTGATGACTAAATTGTTAAAAAGTCAGCTAAAAGGAAACATATGTATTCTTTAAAAAAGGAAAAAAAAAAGAATCAAACTATATATCAGCTCTATATAGAATCAAACTATGTGTATATTGCCATAGAACACTTCGACATATGACAATGCTAAATGAAAAGTCAGGGTTTTTACAATTCATCCTGAGTGGGACACGACTGTCTGAACAACATTTCTTGGGAATCAATCAATAGTTGAGATATTTCAGTCCGGACCAAAGTAAAGGACAGAAGAGCAGACTGACATTGGTGAATAGCCACGGTACTAGCATGGCAAAAAAAATAAATCAAAAATGAAAGTAATTACAGTATAAGAAAATCAATAAGCTGTCACAATAATTATAGATCACAATCATCATCTTAATTAAAGTTTTAAAAGGCATCTCATACAATAACATGAGAAGTAAAATAATATAGCAATAGGCTGTTACAAAAGGCAATCAATATCCAAGGTACTATTTAACCATAAAGAAACGGCTGAAAAATACCTCAGCTACAACTTCAGAAAAAAATAACAATGATTTGTCAATAGCCAGGCTGATAAGCCTGTTTTATGAGTGGGGGTGAAAAGTTTGAAAGACTTGGGCAGGGATGGTCTAAGATGGAAAGATGCTATTGAGTTGCATTATGGGATGTGTAGGATCCAGTTATTTGATCTTGCAACTTTTCAGGGACTTTAAATCAAGATATATCAGCCTCTGCTGTTGTGAGTTGGACCATACATTTCCTGTTATTTAATCTGCCTCTTGCAAGTACTGCCTCATGGTTCAAGTGCACTACTAAATTACTGGAGTACCTCTGTGAGTGTTTGAAAAGTATGAATACAAAAATATATGTTCCAACAAAATATTTCTTGCCTGGTGAACATCTTCTGACCAAAACATTTTTAAAGACTAACGTGAGAACAAGTGGATGACAGTGTGTGGGATTCCTGGTTCTTCCTCAGTTAACTGATTTAAAACAAAAAACAAAACAAGTGTATTATTTTTAGTATATGGAGTGACTCATTGAGGCAACTTTGGCATGACTGCATTGATTTTTCCTGGTCCTTTTTCCAAAGATGGGTCTATTCACCTCTCGCTCTTCTCTCGTCTCGTTCTCAGCGATGCCGAGTGCTGCCACCGTGGTAATTGTGATGTGTATCGCTGCTCTGGTGGTGGTTGTGGTGCTGGGCATCTACCGCATCCATCTGACCCACCAGCAGGAGGTCAAACTGGCGGAGACAGCCAAAGAGGCAGACGTGACCTGGGATGACTCGGCTCTGACGATCACGGTCAACCCGATGGAGGTAGGAGGGTGGGGGATTGGAGGAGTGTGGAAGGATGCTGTCAGGGTGGGTAGTAGGAATTGGAATTAGGTGATGAATTACATAGATATTAGTGACTGGAATATGTACAAAAGCTAAATAAATACACCCATGCTTTGCTTTCACTTTACGATTTGTGCTTTTAATACTAAACTTTGATGATTTAGTTTCTGAAACTCTGAATATTTCTCACCACAGAACCTGGAGGAGCCCCAGGCTGCAGAGGAGGAGGCCAGTGAGGAGGAGGAGGAAGAAGAAGAGGAGGAGGAGGAAGATGAAGAGGAGGAGGATGACATCACCAGCGCTGAGTCAGACGACAGCGAGGAGGAAGTGGACGTCCAGCTACCCAGGATGCAACGCCCAAACAAGAAGGGCCTAAACTGGGACAAAACAACGATATCTTATTGAAAACACACAATTCACAGTCACTCACACACACACACATTCTGCAACACGTCCATACTGAAACCTCAAATCAGATGGTAGAAACAAAAAGACTTTATGTGATGTTGATACTCTAAAAATGAGGTAATATCTCCCCCTACTGGAAGACTTCACTGAACTACACATTGTGCAATGATTTAACCTTAGCCTTGTCAGAAAACACCCCGTTTTATACAGCTGATAAGAAAAAATATGACACTCAAGCTGCTCGTCAATCAAATGGCTTTCATTCTAGGGACAGCTCGCCAAATTTCGGTCCTCGCCTGAGAGCTTTTATCTCTATCTGTCCCATTACAGTCTACACCACAACTACGATCTTTAGTGAAATGAAGTGGTTGGAATCTCATGTTGTCAATGAAACCCTGCACCGTACATTCAGTTTGATGTGACACCTGTAGTCCACAGTGAGATTTCTCATGTCCCATGAAAATGCAAAACAGTCTTTATTTACTGTAAGAAAACTGAGTTGCAAAAGTAAAGAAACTGACTATTTTTTTGGTTTGTATACTTTATGTTATTAATCAGTCTTTATTCTAGCCTACGTGGCACAGCCAGGTGATTTTACAGAAATAGCATATTTTCAATGGTACTCAAAAAAAAAAAAGAAAAAAAAAAAAAAAAAAAGATGATATGTGTGTAGTCATGGTGAACTAGCTGAGGGGTCTGAGTTCTGGGTTTTTGGGAAAGAGAGGAGTCTCCTTGTACATTTTTATACGCTCCTTTCTTGTAAATATTGAGTATAGTAGGTGACCCCCCCCCCACTCCCCAGTCCCTAGCACCACTTTCTCCACCCAGAAACCCTCATCTCCACCTGTATACAGCACACATGCCACCTCTTCATATGTATCTTGAACCCTTACTGTAGCCTGCAGGAGTCTTCACTGAACTGACCCCTCAGTCCTCTGTGTGTGTGTTTGTAGCTCAGTGTTTAGATCATTCCGAGTTGGGTTTGTTAGTATGGATGTGCCACTGCCTTCATAGCGACTGGGTCAGTTTAAGCTGCACTACGCAACATGTTCATGGAAAGAGACACCGGTCTTATACATCTAAATCAGACAGCAGGGATGTGACAGAGAAGAGAGTCCCCTCACTACTCATACTGTATATAGTCCACAAGATGTGCCCAAATGAAATCTTGGTCTCAGGTGTGGTCACAGCAGCGAGGTTCAAAACAATAAGCACTCCCTGAAAGAAAGCTACAATGTTGATACCACCATATCACTATTAGTCATTAATGCCGCATCGCAGAGATGTAGACAGTGAGAAATTCTAACTTTCTACAAGAAAAAGTGCAACAGCACTGTTCCTCGACATTGGAATTTCAAGAAGGAAAGTCAATAGATGCAAATATCAACATGAGAGCTGTGACTGATCAATTCTGGATTTTTTTAGGCCAATACCCATATCATTATTTGACATAAAAAAAATTGACAATTCTATGCATTTGTTTTGTTTGTTTTTACGTAAAAGAAATTGCATAAATGTACTTTTTTTTTAATAAGGAACCTTTTAAATTGGTTATCAAAGCTAATATATAATATAATATAATGTAGAATATGTACTGAGTGGAACATTTTACAGTAGAAAAATAAACTTCTAACCACTGAAAACAAATGCAATATAAAATATTAAGGTTAAAAGTAAGGCTCAAATATGTATTAATGTAGCCTATATTTATTTTAATGATTTAATTTAATATAAAAAAATAATAAATTCATATAACATAATAATAATAATAATAATGTAATATAAATATAACAGATGAATATAAAAGCTGCACTAACTAATATTTTTAACAATGGATCAAATGACCACATGTAAAATATGGTGTCACTCGTAGTGATGAACCCACTGAGAGTTCTCATCAACTCTACAGCTCCCCCTCAGCTCTAAAGAGCTTTTGTCTTTCAGCTCATTGTTTTGGTTTTACAACTCACAACTTCAAAGTTTTGGTTCAGTCTTTCATCAACCTTATTTCCAATAGCTCTGATAAACCCACTGTACCTGCTCAGCACCAAACAACACACAAAGTTAGGGGCGAGGTGGTGAACACAGTGGAGCATTTAGCAGCTAAAGAGCTGATTTTTCTCTCAAAACTGAAAAACTAATGAAACTTCATTAATTGACCAGAAACACAACTCCATGGCGTGTACTTTAAAAGCTACAAAGCATCACTTTTATGCCCATGATCTCCTAAGGTACACTTTTTGTCAATTTTCATGAGCTAATGCTGCCAAATATCACTGACATAAACTGTGTGCTCCCATGTGGCAAAGAAAACATTCCTGTTAGAAAGAACTGAAACGTTACACTTTACCTACAGAAACCTTTCCAACTTTGAATGAAATGCAGCATTAATGAAAGAAATCCCCACTTCATCAGCAGCACTTGGTGCAACAGAATTGTGAAGTTGCCTGAGCAACTTTCCCAGTCAAAGGTTTCTTCAACTTAAACTGAAAGGGCATTAATCTATGGCTGTGGCCATCCTGAATCCAGTCTGTCTGTAACGTTCGATAGCAAAGAATCCACAAACAACAACAAAAGTTGAATTACATGTGACACGTGTAGTGGCTGAAGTCTGCCACAGATATATCAATGTTTGGTTAAAGTCACAAACACTGGAAAGTTTCCTCCTCTAACGTAGTGAGCCTCTGACAGCTTTCCTGTGGCCGTTGCTGGGAGAGAACCTGCTGTATATGTATACTGTAGTTCTATGTTCATGTAAAGATCTCATGTGTTGTTTAAGAGTTTTCCTCATTTCATGTGACACCTGTTCTTGTGACGTCAACTCCCTCCTTGCACCCTCTCCCCCTCACTGCGTCGGAACCTTTGGTGGATTTTGCATCGGCCCGAGCCCTAATGTTGTCCTGACATTTGTTTTTAGAAGAGGAGGACGGTGGAATTAACATGGAAATATTGTATAATGTGTAAAAGTTTTTCGATTCTTTTTAAGTTTTCCTTTTTTCTTTTCTCTGGACTCTTTGGTCTTTTTTTCTTTGAAATGGTCACTACAGCACTTTCTGTAAATTGGCCAATAAAAACTTGTTTTGGAATCCAGCTGTGGGTCTCGTATTTGTGTGATAGCATGTGTGTGTGTGTGTGTGTGCGTGCGTGCGTGTCTATATATATATATATATATATATATATATATATATATATATATATATATATATATATATATATATATATATAATTTTGTATTTTAGTTCATGTTAAATGTTTTTTTATGTATTCTGAAGCTTACAAATACTTCTGGTCCTTTCTGGACAGTAAAACGCCACATTTAACTGTCTATTTACTGGAGCCACATACTAAAGATTGCTTGGATTAGGAGTCTATGATCAATCAATCGTCTCCATCTAGTGGATATTGACTATACTGCACAACCACATACCATTATTTTCAAGCCAGTGGTAAATTTTAGTCACACCTCTGGTCCCTGCTGCTCTATGTCACGCAGCAGTATTATTGATCTCATTTATGATTTCAGCCTGGAGCCAAGTAGGGATTAGCACGATTTTTAGGAACCTAGCATTACTAAAACCCTGCTCTAATATCAGTATAAATGATGGCCTGAGAGGACTACTGCTTGCATAAACGGCAACACAACAACTCAATACAAAAGAATTGAAATATTTACAAAACTTTTTATTTTCCGTTGTAGAGAGTAGAGCAGGGAAGCCCCAGGCACCTTCACTCTCGACTCATAAACAAAAATAGACTTTAGATTCTGCGGGGAAAAAAACTTCAATCCTTCAAACTACTTTGGTGTGCAGACTGCAGCATTACTATAAATATCTACTCATTTCATTATCCTTTCAAATCCATATTTATTTTATGTTATTATGGACATATGTTGCCTCTTTCTTGTCATTGTTGCTTGGACGATGGCTGTCAGTGTCAAAGGTCATGACGTCCCATCAATCACAGAAGCATCGTGCAAGTGGAAGTTGAGGCAGCAGAATATAAATAATGAAGTCCAACTTGCCTGAAACAGAAATAGAGTACACTTACCCCATATACATTATTTAGTATGTTTCTTTACACTCCAAGCTAGTGAAAATGATGTTAAAGTGATGGTTCGGAGTAATTCACCCTAGGGTCCTTTGCACAATGACCTCGAGCCAAACACCCCCCCAGAAGCTTTTTTCACCTGGGTCTTACATTGGGAGAGTTAGCTAGAGGAGCGTTATCAGCTGAATAGCTTAGCACAGGGGCTAACGGACCCACGTTTGTATCTCGTAAATTACCCCACTAATAATGCCCGAAATGATACCAAACGTCTACAAGTAGTACAAATAAGTTATGCTCTCATAAAACGATGGATTGGAAAGTTTGTAAGTACACCAGAAGTTTATGTAAATAATACTTACCTGCTGGCTTCTGCTCTCTGCTGTTGTTGTTGCTGCTGTAAGACGAGTGCCTAGGGCCGTCTACAAATTACAACACTGAAAAGACGTTTGGTATCATTTCTGGCATTATTAGTGGGGTAACTTACAAGATACAAACGTGGGTCCATTAGCCCCTGCGCTAAGCTATTCAGCTGATAACGCTACTCTAGCAAACTCTCCCAATGTTAGACCCAGGTGAAAAAAGCTTCTGGGGGGGTGTTTGGCTCGAGGGCACGGTGCAAAGGACCGTAGGGTGAAATTACTCTGAACCATCACTTTAAAGCCATAATTGTAACCTTCAAAAACAACTGAGGGAATGTTAGGATTTCGACACTGTTTGATTTGCGCACACGTGCAGATCTGCTCTCTGAGAAAGCCAAAGCTGGCAGTAATTTATTTGGAAAAATGTGAGCATGAGATGTGAGCATGGAAGTACAAACAAAGGCAGTGAAGCAGACATGGAAACGGAGCGGCTTTTCTACAACAAAATACAACCAGTTGTGTGATATTTGAAAGTAATAGCAGATGGTCACACAGTGGTCGCTGGTGTGCAAAGGATTTGAAAAGTTCAACCAATGAGAATGGGCACACTGAAGAGTCCGAAGCCAATGCAGCAAACTGTGGCCTTTAAGCCTGCCAGTGCCCTGAAGCATGATACCAATGCCGGGCACAGAGGACTGTTTCATTGCTTTATAGTATGTGGTTATTAACATTTTACTAGAAAATAAAGAATTTGTGTTCCAGTAAAATGATCTGTGTGCATTCTAAGCAGAATTATAAATGTGTTTCTATATATTCCACACAAAGACAGCTTTCATATCGAAAAGAGGGGAGACTCACCTTCAGGCTGTGGACAAACTGCAGACAAGCAGCAGTATGGATTAAGTGAAGTAGACAAAGTCGGGCCACTGAAGGCTTGTGTATGGCGTTGCATTTGCTTGGGTATTTAGAGGTATTCACAGACAAATATTTTTATTGCAAGTACACATTTTATATTTTGTAGGAGCATTATTGTCATGCAAAGAATAATTTAATTTGATCAAGCAAAAATCCATACTTTTTTGAGTTAGCTATTATCTACGTGAAAAATGATAACCTCTCTCGGTCAATTCTTCTCATCTGCCTTCTCTCAACATTTCTGCTCTATGTGCTTAACGATGAACCATATACTCTTCCTGATATTGTAACAAACAAATAGGCAGTGGTGGAAGAAGTATTCAGATCCTTTACCTAAGTGAAAGTATTAATACCACACTGTAGAAAATAATTAACCAACAACTTAACAAAATCTGACTTAGGTATGAGTATTATCAGTATAATGTACTTAAAGTATGAAAAGTAAAAGTACTCATTGTGCAGTAACATGTTCCCTTTCAGTGTTTCAATGTTATATATGTTTCTGGATTAATATTACTGCTGCATCGATGTATATGGTGCATTTTACTGCCGTAGATGTTTAAGGTTGTGCTCATTTCAACTCCTTTATATACTGTTGGGCAGTTTAATCTACAGCAATCCATCCATCATATTCTATAAGCAGTATTCCATTTTTATGCTCCACATATCTGGAACAAACTCCCAGAAAACTGCAGGTCCGCCGCAACTCTCAGTTCTTTTAATTTAAATCAAGGCTGAAGACCTTTCTTTTTGATGCTGCCTTTCTTTAAATAAGCGTTCATTTCTTATACTGCACTGTAACGTTTATTCTTGGATTTGATCTGTTTTTAATTTTTTAATCGTTTTTTAACTGCTTTTTAATGTTTTATGTAAAGCACTTTGAATTGCCTGTTGCTGAAATGTGCTATACAAATAAAGCTGCCTTGGCTTGCCTTGCCTATAAGAGCATTATATGCTTGTAGCATCGCTGTAAGTGGTATCTCACTCACCAAATATGCTAAGCTGAGAACATGAGTTCTGTCAGCTGTCCAGTAAAACAGGAGGAAATGAAAAACCACTTTGGAAAAACACCATCATAGTTGGCCCGAGACGGACACTTCACACAAAACAACAGTTCAGAACTGAGAATACTCTTCCAAATAAATTCCCAACAGCTTGGTATAAACCCCCTAAATATCACGATTTATTGCCTTTTCCAACTCACTTACAGGGCTTGAATTGTTGCCTTGTTTGTGAAACAGGTTGGGCAAGAAAACATCTGTTGTGGTCAGGATAATCTCAGTAACAATCCCCCTGCACGCTACATAAAGTGCATTCAAACTGACCTGGCATAGTCGACATCTACAACATGATTGTCATGGTTGCAGTAAGGATTGTTGGGATGGATGTTAAAAGCATAAACCTGGTTGGATTAGCAGTTTGCAGGTTGACACTATCACCACGACAACAAAAACAACAACCACCCACTGTTTCAGTGCACACTCTAAAGGCTGTTTTATGCTTCTGGCCGTAGCTTGGTAGCGTTGCATTTCCCCCCCGACTCATTTCCTGGTTCTCTTTCTCCATAAACAACATGAAATCAAGGAGAGGGTTAACTTTTCCTGCTACAGATTTCCCACCTTGGTCAGAAAACACAGGGGAGACGCTTTGTTTCTCTCACTAGGACTCTAGAGTCGGTACTCGCTCCAAAGCTAATCGCCGTCACTCTCTCACTTCTCCCTCTACCACACACTCCCTCACACACACACACACATGCCGGCTCGACGCACACACCAGCGCACAGGTATAAACACCAGGCCACTTACGTAGGCTACGGCGAAAGCTCTGCGTGGAGCCTCCTCAGAAGCATAAAACGGCCTTTAGTTCCCAGCGCACAAAGCACCATCCTCACGTCTCAAGTTGCTTATCGGATTGTAAACAATCACTGGCGCACTGAAGAAGTCTTGGCCCAGATATCAGTTATCCAGATATCCACTGGCTACACAAGAACCCCTTAACAATTGCGCACAAGAGGCTTTTTACTCTAGCTGATAGCTGATGGGTTTCAAGATTGTGGTAACATTGATAAAATATATTCTCCGGGAAAAGGCTGGAAATCCAAAACTGTTAAGGAACAATCTTTGTGGTTCATATCCTATCATTTACTGGCTTGACCTCTGTGAGTTGATTCTGAAAGCAGTTACGAGATCAAAACGACACGCAGCAGGATTCAGTTCCCAATGTTCTAAAGGTTTAATGAGACACACAAGGCTATACGCATTTTCTAACAATCGCTCCCCTCTCTCAGATGATGTGAGAGTAGATAGATAAGACCGAGGCTCCATAGGAAAAGAGCATTGGTTCGAGGTAGGTTCACGCAGAAATATCTTCAGAAAGGAAAACAGTGTTACAATTTATGATACACATTGATGAGACCAATTAAAACAGATGAGAGAGGCTTTGTTTGGAGTTTTTTTCTTCTTTTCAGAATGGAATGTAACAGTATTTACAACAAAAACAATGAGCAAAAGATGTTAAAATGGTTTGCTGAGCTGAGGGGAACCGAGGAGTCGGATGATAAATCTCTCATTTTAAGAATGAACGGTTAAGCATTTTAAGTCATAAGTGCTTACATTCATGTTTTAAGGTCTCCATTTCCATGGCAAATGAGCAAACTCAATTTGCTGATAAAGACAAAGTGAGATAAAGTGATGTGGTCGAAAGCAAGTAAGTGAACCTTAAGATTGTCTTGTCAACTTCTACTTTGTCTTTTCGTCCTCCTCACAGCAGAATATTCATGTAGGCTATAGTCACATATTTCAAAACGCACTAAATCCCTTTCATAATCACCTCATAAACAAATCCTCTTACCGACATGGGATTACATGTCTGGTTTATACTGTCAAACTATTACAGCTCCTCACACTCCAGTGGCCAGCAGTGCCAGACCACTTCACTGTCAAGGGAAAAACTTAATCCACTTTATTCTAATTGAGAAGCTTTCATAAGAGTAGTGTCTGGAAAATGAGTTTGTCACTCCAAAAAATGAAGCTAATGAAAACATGAAGAAGCTATGTTTGTGTAAATGCGTACAACAAGCCAGTTCAACTCACACCACTTATTAATTTAAAGGAGGGACTCCACCACTTTTACACTTTAAGGTCAGTTTACTTACTCATCATGTGGAGTACACATCATGGAAAACTGTTGCATAATGTCTTTGTGGCTCTGGAGGAGCTTGTCAAGTCTGACAAAATAACTTGGATGATGTCATAGTGATGTCATTGGGGTTATCTAGGCTTGGGTTTGAAAAGTACAACATATATGATATTAATCCAACTGGGGCATAGAGTTGAGAAGAAGTTGGCAATTACCATGGAGGGTGTAATAAGATATTGGTTGCATCATGGGAAATGTAGGATCCAGAGTTTTTTAAGCTGACGACGAACTAAAGGTTAGGATGTCTTGGCCTCTGCTGCGTCACTTTTGACTTGAGTTATAAATGATTAGCAAACAAACAGATGGGTCAATTAACAGAAACTTAAATAAACAAAAATGTGGTCATTTATCAAATAAATGCCAACAAACACTCTGGTTTCAGCTTCTTCAGTGCGATGATTTGCTGTTTTTTTCAAATATTGAGTCAAATATCAATATAAATTGAATATATTTAGGTTATGGGCTGTATGTTGGACAGATGATGTAGATAAAGATGTCCCCTTAGGCTCTGGGAACATGTGATGGACATTTCTTTGTTTTATTATTTTCTGAAATTTCACAGATAAAACGTGCAATCAATTAATCATTAAAGTATTTTGAGGATAAATTGACAATGAAAATAATACGTTGCAACCTTAACCCACCTGTCTTTTGTGATTCCACCAACTATATTGAAGTGCAGTACTAAATCACTGGAATACCCCTTTAAAAACTCCCTTTTTTAGGTTGAATTCTCTTTCTCTCACACATTGATTGACTAAAGCCACAGTGTTGTAGTAAGGGCAGATGACCAAAAGATGGCAGCAGTAATGTAGCAAATACTGAATCCGTCCTGATCAGTTGCTCAATCTTGAGTCGAGGCCACACATCATTTCATTTGCAGATGTAGAACAAACTGGTTTTGAATTTCATGCTTTTTTAATGAATTAAAATATGACCTGTCATCACCACTATCCAACATGGATCCAGTGAACTAAAGGCTTTTCTGTAAATGAAAAAAAAAAGCAAACATCAGGGGAGTCTCTATGTTGAAATAGAGACATTGTTGTTTTTGTTGCAATACATCCATCAAAACCAGGAAAACAGCATTACAGGTCACGAACCCCAAATCCTGCCTGTTATCGGCTGCTTGTATATTTACATAAGGTGCAGTGGGCACAATGTGAAGGAAGCAGAACAGGCCAGTGGGCACGGATGACACTGCACAATGACGTCACACACAGTGTGTGCGTAGATATGAAGGATTGAAAAAACTTTTGGCACAGAATCAGTTGTGCAGACATCAGTGGCTGCTGTGTGTTGCCCTGATGAGATTATTAAGTCAATGTGCACGTACACAAAACCACAATATCTAAGTATAGAAATTTGACACACAGGTGAGAGTCAGTTGTATTGCCTGTAGGCTGTGGCCAGTAATTAACCTAGGTGTGTGTGAGAGAGTGTGTGTGCACCCAGGTATATGCTATCACTAATTTTAGATGCACCCTTGCAGCAAGGTTTTTTTTGTTGCCTAATAGGCAAAGGGTGACATTTGAAAAGGTTGGGATAGCAGGCAGGAGGTCCAACTGGAACAATAGTAACAAGCAAGCACACTCAATTGGAACTTCATACCAGCTTGTTTTACCTATCACACATAACTTTTAAGTTAAAAAAAGGAAAAAGGTGACACCCTTCTAGCAAATTCCCTATATATATATATATATATATATATATATATATAGATATATATATATTTTATTTTTTTTCTCAACAGAAAAAATACTCAGAAAAAAGTTGAAGATGTACCGAGGGAGACACTGATGCTACAAGGGAGATAGGCAGAAGAAGATGAAGGATGGATAAGAAAAGGCACCGTACTGTTATTGGGCCTCACACTGAGCTCCCCTACTGTGAGTGTGCGTGTGTGACAGTGAGATAAAAATGACTCATGCATACCTTCACAAAGACTCGAGGTACCGGGGTAACATTCAAAACTAGCGTTGCCGAAATTGGAAGTATATGTTCTGACCATTTATATGCTCATTAGGCTGATATTTACAAAACATAGAGTCCTTAAGATGAGGTTTTTGCCTCTGTGTATTTTATTTTTATATCTCTGAAGCTTTCTTTCATATACTCCGTAAAATGTGGCTGTGCCATTTCGTTGAGAAAGTACACAGTGCAGATGAAAATAGCCCTTCATTGTTCAATTGTTCCACCATCATCTTATTGTATTTCTTCCACATTTCTTTCTTCCATTTTCACTCTCTGCCACTGACAGTGCCAGTCCTCCTTCAAATCCATTCACTCTCCTCTTCACTAATCCCCTCTCTCCCCCGTTCCTACTTTTTCTACCATCTTTCCTACATTTTCCCTTTACTTTTCCTCCGGTTATCAGCACCGTGTTCCAGCCGGGGGAACAAACTGTTCAGGTAGCATTTAAAGAGCGTTCTGAGCTCTGGTCTAATAGCTGCTGAGAGTGTGCTGTCACTGAGGCTGAGTTGCTGTTCCACATATTGAATTTAAATCTAGTGCTGAAACGATTAGTCAATTAATAGACTTGATCAAAAGAATAATCAATTGTATCAATGTATTGCTTTGTATTGTAAGCTAAAATAAGTGGACATTTGCTGGTTCCATCTTTTTAAGTTTGTCGATCTGATGTTTTATATAACTGTTAATTCATTATCTTTGGGTTTGGGACCATTCATCAACAAAATAACTAGGGCTGTCAAACAATAATTTGTTTTTTAATCAAGATTAAACGCTGAATTCCTAGTTAATCGCGATTAATCGCAGTTTTTAAGTACATATTAACAATGTTAAGCAATTCTTACCAGTGTATCTTGATTGGGAATCAAATGAATGCAAAGAAAGTGACTTTATGAACTTTGACTTTAAGATTTGTATTTGTTTATTATTTATAACGCAACCGGAGGTCGTCACCTCAGGCTCTGGGAAAATTGGGATTTTTTTTCCCCTCCATTTTTTGACTTTTTAGACTAGAATATATAGTAAACAGTATCAGCCCTTGTTGAATCATTATATATTAATGATAACTCTTTGGTCCTTGTTGGTGATACAAATTTGTTACAGGAAGAATTTAGGAAGGAAGGCGCTTAACTTATTGTAGGTGAGCTTACTATAAAGTGGAACAAGATTAAGAGTCCAAAGCCTCACTGTGAGCCTACATCCACTTCATCAAATATGCTTATTTAGAAAGAGGTTTCAGTATGTCGAAAAATAAAACATTCCCAGTGAACTTTGCTACTGTCTGTGTGTTACTTTCAGTTAGTCAATTCTGTATCCCCGGAACACATTTGTGTGGGTGGGGAGATCACAAGGGCAGAATTTCCACTGGGGATACTCTCAAAAATTCTCTTTTTATTGTGTCTGGTTTCTCTGAACATTGTTATCTTACTGTGCTGTTACCATGGTTAGTATAATAGAAGATCTGAATTGATAAAAATGTTTAAACTTATATGATTCGCCTTCAATTCCAGTTAGTGTTTTGGTGACTTGGGTCGTGCCTTTCAGGACAAGATGTCCTACTATACTTTATTTCTGGAGGTTGTTGGGGCAAAATTCAGTTGACAGGAATACCTATAGACACAATTTAGAGCTAAAAGTGGATTTACACAAAAAAACAAACAGTTAATCTACATTTTGATTTCCAGATAATATCGTCCTAAAGAGATGCTAGAAGAAAAGACAGTTAAGCACAGTAGTAGAGATAGTAGAGATGTAAATACAAAATAATCCATCAGAAAAGTATCAGGTATCTATAAAGGAAACTAAAAATGATTTTAAGTAGGATTACAATACAGAGGTTTAATAGCATTTCTAGTTTTTGTTATACTACCATTACCATAGAAAACACAAAAACAATTTGAGTGTAATTTATTTGATCAATTAATTTAAATGTGACCCTCCCACATTAGAAACCAATCCTACAGATCAGTCACTTTTCTTTTCTTCGTATGTGCTTAAAAGTTGAGAAAAAAAACATACCATATAAAATCCAAATGTCATGCTCAGTCTTTTTCTGAAACTCTTAAATAAGATGAATCACAAACTACAACCAAAAAGTCAACAGATCCCAGAACAGATGCAGCTTTGTTGTTGGTGCTGAACATATATTGGACATGCATGTGGTAAAGTCACATCCTTGTCTGTGACTGTGCACAAATTCATCAAGTAGGTCAAAGGAACATCCTTTACTTTAAGGGATTTTGTCCTCTGAAGATATCTCCATACGTGATGTGGAGGAGAGAACCAAGAGCGAGGAGAAATATGAAATGTAAGCTTTAACATGACTTACCAAGCAAAGCAGGGTTTTTCCTCCATATATTATGGATCTCTGCCGTCTCTGAAGCAGACAGCCGGCCTCCAACCATCCATCTCTATCTCAGCTCGCTCTGTCACTCTCCATGTAACATTTATGCGGTGGGGGTGGGGGTGGGGGGGGGGCTAGAGAACAGCAGTGTGATGTACAATTATTTTATCCAACAATCTTGTCATAGCTGAAACAAAACATGGTTACACTTTACTTGAAGGTATCTACATAAGAGTGACATGACACTGTCACGAACGTGTCATAAACATTATAAACAAGTCATAAACGTTTATGACATAACGCTTCTTTCGGTTTTTGTCATGACAAGTTATGGTTAGGGCTAGGGTTTATGTGTCATGACTGTGTCACGACAGTGTCATGTGTTCATGACAGTGTCATGTCACTCTTATGTAGATACCTTCAAGTAAAATGTTACCCAAAACATTTACCTCCAGTCAAAGCAGGTGAGGCAAAAGATAAAGCTCTATGGTGGAAAATATGCTTTTGAGAAAGGGAAACAGGGATTGGAGGATTGAAATAGCCTGAGGAGAGCCGTGTAAAAGGGAGACACAACAGAAAGTTGGCAGAGTGTGGTGGAGGAGAGGAGGCGGAGGAAAAGACAGCGAGATGAATTGAAGTGAAGTCTCATTGTCAACAGACAGCTAAATTTGGATGTAGCAAAGCCAAGTCACTTTTAACCAGATCAAACAAGTCATCAGCTTTAACTTTCAAGGCTTGTTCAATAATCCTTTAAAGAGCCAGTCCCTGCATTATTGAACAGCACTAAATTCTGTAATAGGGGTGGGAATCTCTTGGCATCTCACGATTCAATTCCGATTCAGTGGCCAATGATTCGATTCTAAACCGATCATCAATGCAACAAATTTTTTGTGTACATTTCCATTCATGATCTTTTAAAAATATACATATAAATCTGAGTTTGCTACTCTGAGTTTGCTAATCACTTCCTAGACAAAGCAGCTAGACAAAGCTTAGATTTTGACATATATTTGTCACACACAAGTTTTAATGAAATGTTTTGTCCACTGAGGTTTTTATTTTGTAGTCATTCCATGCATAAGCCTTAAACAGTAATCTTCCATGTCAGAGGCTCAGTCATGTTTAAAGGTGGATAATTGGCTTCTTAGAACAAGAAACATGAGGTGGTCAGATTTAATGTGATAAAGTAGATGCCTATATGTGTTTTGCCTAATTATTTTATGTATGTCTTATTAGATCATGTGTATATATACAAAATTTGATTTCTTTTTCCTTTTGGCTATTTTTTTTTCTGCACCCTTGCCTAAACTCTAAGTTGTTGTCCATTATCCCATCATCTTTCAGTCACTCTGTTTTCTCATTTGTACTTGTCTGGAGACAGTAACTTTTAAATAAAAATCAACACATTAAAAAAAATAAAAAATAAAACAAACATTCTAGAGAGAATCGCGATGCATCTAAGAATCGATTATTTTTCCCACCCCTAATTCTGAAGCAGACACATGCTCCAGTTGGGGATCAATAGACTGGAGCTCATAAGCCCTCGTCTCTCTCTAGAGTGACTTGCATTTCAGTATCTTCTACCTTTGTATTCCGGTTTATTTTGATCTCAAAGAGTTAATGAACACGTGTGCTGGAGCACAGTGTTCGGCCAGTTATCTTTCAAGTCTATCTTGTTCAATACGCACATCTTGGTCATGATTTATTAAAGCATTAAATGCCCATGTCCATCAATTCTCCTGCGTTAGTGCAGTTAGTGGTCAGAAGTAGAGGGGGAGATGCCTCTAAGAGCTATTATGATATTATCAACACATGCTGCTCTCTGTCTGCTTCACATTAATGGATTTTCTGTTGGTAGTGCCAGGGAAAGCCAGGCTGAGCTGAACTTTGATCACACAGCAGGCTTTGTTCTGTGTTCAAAGATTGCCCTGGGTTGATGGAATTGGGTTTAGAAGTGACTCATCTGGACTCGACACCAAAACCAGGATCTGGGGCTTTGACAGCAGCAAAGGATTTTCTGTCACAGCAGACTTTGTTGGAACTACACTTGTTCCGAAGCTTTGATGTCATTTGTGTCATTGACATAATCCGTGTTGATAAAGTAACATCCATTACAAATGTTTGCATCAGTTATATAAGACAGGAGAAAACTGACCGTTCACTAAGCCCCGCCTCACTTAGCAACGGTTGCTACGTCTGTCAAGCTTTCTGTTCACCTGCTGCACGTATTTAAAACAGGCCTTCGAGTTCACACCAAGGGGTAGCCAGCCTTCACAGAGCGTAGCTCCTATGGAGCCATTTTGTTGCTAAGCCATCACCCGCTGTTAGCATTCCATTGACTGCCATTCATTTTGGCATCACTTTGAAAGACAATAACTTTACATCTGAAGCGTTTAAAGACTTTATTTGTCCATTGTTTATTTCTAAAGAAACACGACAATGTATAAAAGGCTCCATTACCTTGTATCTCACGTTATGGCTCCGTAGCAGACGTTTTTGTCTGTCGACGTTTACTGTCGCATAGTAGAGGAATTACCATACAGTACAGGAGAAGCTTGCAGGCAGTTTCGACTTACATGAGCTGTTTAAGTTTAATTACTAATGTTAACTAGCATTTCAGTTAGCAATAATTAGCCTGTGCCTATGTTATCTCTTTACATATACCTACGCTCTCCGTCTCTGCAAGATTGGGAATGATTGAGATTTCTCTTGGCACAGCTACCAGAAGACTTACAACTTTCAGACACGTTGCTCACGTCACATCTACGTCTTCGAGCTCAGTTGGAGGCTGCGCAGTAACGCTCAGCACTCACCGGAAAAGTGCTTCTAATATCCTTCACTGGTCTCCATCCAGAGCAACGGGGTCTGTTGGTCGATTTATTTTACTGTCTATAGTTCACACAGAAGTAAACAAAATCTGCTTCTCATTTCCAGACAGATTATATCAGCTGTAAATAGCTAGCGTAAGCTAATGCTAAAATTCTGATTTGGTTGAAACCTCCATCTCTAGCAGACTTTTAATATTTTCAGCTGATTCGTTTGAAAGCGAATAGGCTGTCAAAGTGTACTAAAGGAGACATATGATCATTTTCAGGTTCATACTTGTATTTTATGTTTCTACCAGAACAGGTTTAATGTTCAAAGAACACAATATTTTTCTAATACGGTCTGTCTGAATATAACTGAATTCCCTCACTGTCTGAAACGCTCCGTTTTAGCACCTGTCCCTTTAAGACCCCCCTCCCGAAAAAAAACCCCAGGCTGCTCTGATTGGCTTGCGAGAAAAATACGGTGAACCTTTGCAAAGGCAGTTCTCAAGCAGTGCATGAGACATAGGATACATCCCTTGGCCCCATCTCAAGGTTCTTATTTCTGCCCTGAGGACCGAGCATCATGGAGGGGTCATCGAGGAGCTATTAGGCGAGGATACCGAAAGCAGCATTCCGGGAAGCCGTGCAGCTGAAGGAGTTGCTAACTCCGCCCAAACAGCAGCTGACGAATTCACGTCACGACGCTTCAGAGGAAAGGACGTCTCAGCCCTCTAAAACCCATTTGCTTGCTTTCTGAAGCAGAAACAGCGCCGCCTATAGGCCTGGCATATGAAGTAGCGTATTGAGTCATTTACAAGTGGAATTGTTTGGACGCAACTATTCTTGAAACGAATCCAGGGAAGACGGGTAAAAAAAAGATTGTTTTGGTACGTGTGGACGTGGCATAAGATTACAGTCTGATTCTGTAATAACTGTTACTGTATATGCAGCAGCCTCCCACTGTTGGTACAAACAACCACACAGCAACTCTTTGGCATAGCAAAATAAATAAATAAAATAAATAAAACGTAAAGTAAAAGTTTGGAGATTTGTTTAACTTTCTCTGTTTACGTTGCGGTTGTATGCAGGACGCAGTACTTGAATGGTTTTTTGAATCCCTTATTTTCTGATCTCGACAGCCCACAAAAAACTGACTGGGTTGTTTTATCTCACAGATTTTTGGGTTGGTAGGCACTCCAAATACCCAAATGTATGTGCACAAGCACTGAAAAAGTGAGGTTTTCCATATGTCCCCTTTAAATACACACAAGATGCTTCATACATGCGATCATGCTAAAAGACGCAGATGCAAATACAGATAGTACAGTTGAATCCATTCTTTACACTTTTGTTCTGGTGTTTTTGGAAAGGTAAAAAAGAAAAAAAAACACCTTTCAAAACTCTTGAGATAGCGAGTGTACACTGCTTCAACATTCAAGGTTTTACAGGCATACCATGCCTACTTACAGTTGCTAAGCTATTATTGGACAATCACTGTACCGGGGCGAGGTTAATGAATGGTCAATTAAGATAGGATAACTTTGGTTGCCCTTGAGCAAGACAACAGCTACTAAAGGCTAACATGGAGTTTGTGCTCTGTTAACTGACTCACGCAGCCGCCATTTCAGTTCGTATTTTGGAGCTGGGCCTGCTAGCTTTTGGTGTCTCCCTTGTCGAGATGGCCAGCACGTTTTGATGTGCCGCTCCAGCCTCTCTGCCTGTCCGCTCTTCCGTGTCGTCGTCCAGGTTTTAAAAGGTGTATTTACAAAAAGTCATCTTGTGGTAAAACAAGAAAAACAGTCTTTTCAATAAGAATCATTCTTCCAAAAATCTTCGTCTCCAGCGTGTGTGACCTGTGACGTCTGTCCGCTTGAGGCTCTCCGCCTCTGCTTCCGAAATCAATCCTCCATGACACTCCTAACGGCCGCTTGGCCCGGGTTAAATCAGCGTCACACAAACACGCCCCCTCACAAGTCAGTACTGACCCTATTAGCTCCAACTACATTCACTGAAAGACCTGTTGTAACAAAGACAGTGAACCCCTAAAGCACTTTGAGTGGTCTGTAGAACTGTGCTATATAAATGCAGTTCATTTACCATATGGATCCAAACATCTACGGTCTTGGAATCGATGAAACTCAAAGAGCACAAAAAGTGAAGCAGTGCGAGTTTAGCTGAGTTTATTCTTATTCACATTTAAAAGATTCTCATGCCAGCACATTTTTCTATCTATACCTGCGCGACAACCTGTCCCGCAGACAAATCTCAAAATTCATGGAATGAAAAAAAAAACAAACATTAAAAACATCTCATCAGAAGACCATGACTTCCAAAACTAAATCAGGCATAAAAACCCACATGAGGGTAAGATGGTGAAAGAAAAAGATGGAAAAGCAGCATTTAAAACTTTTTGGGGAGAGGGGGTCTTCCTATATGACAACTGTTGTCATGTGCTTTTTGTGTTTCTGTTTTAGAGCAGGCACATTAGCAGAGGAACACACAGCTTCACCTTCCGATTACTCTCTATCAGCGTTACAGGAGCCAGAGTGTCGACGGACAAACAGCACCAGGGTCCTCGGAGTTCACCAAACATGTAGGGTTGAACCAAACTGGAGCGAGTGATGAAGAGACAGAAAGAGAGAGACAATCTGGCAGGAGAGAGGAGGGTGATTCACACCGTTTAAACCAGACTGGAGTTGTTGTTTTTTAGCCTGTAGGTGGTAACTGCCTGCTTGTCAGTGAGTTGTCTTCTTACTACAGACAGTTAGGGCTTTGTTTCTGTATACTCCTGGTACAGACTCACACACAGAGAAATATAGTGTATGCAATCTGTGTGTGCTGCACTGTGTACACACTAACATAAATAGAACTGTGTGTGGACTTTTTCCCCTCTCTCTCATGCCTGCTCACGCTCTCGCTCTCTCTCTCCTGTGGCTTGGAGGGATTGTTGCATCTCCACAGAGCCTGCTGTGTTGTTGGGAATATAAATATAAATAACATGTTTCCGAGAAGGCACAGAGTCTGTGCAGAAAAGATGTCGGGGTAAACGGTCACCCCAAACGACAGCATTTAAGGCCTTACAAACTGAGGACTATATATATGTAATAAGCAGGAAACTTAAAATGTCTTACTTCCTTCATTTCATTCATCAGCTCGTCTAGTCATCTTAACAGAAGAAAGACGGCAAAATAAAAATAAAAATAAAAGCTGGAAAACCAGAAGATAAAAAGCATTCAAAATGGAAAACCCCCAACTGTTGTAAACAAAACCCCTTGCAGCTCATGTCTTCACCACCTGTCATGTCAATCGTCCACATCCTCAGCAGATGACTGATGGTTAGAATTACGTTCCTTTTGGAGGCTGGTTACCATAAGAACAAACGGGCCTCAGTTTCTTCCCGTATGCGTGTGTGATTATGATGTCACTGGTACTGGAGGTAGTTCTTGAGCGTCTGCGGCAGTGGGAGTGTGTCAATGTGATGGATGCGCTCTCTACCCAGAGCCAATCGAGCTACTCGTCTGCACAGGTCCATGAGGGGGAGGGGCTCCGCTGCGATGGACAAGAGAGGGGAGCAACATGGTTAGGGTCCAAACAGTTAGTACAAGCTTCTATGTGTGACAACCGACCCTTTCAATCCCAGTTAATTGTTTTCACTTAAAGCTGACACCAAAGTCTAAAGTGTTGTGGTACCTACGGACAGCGGACACCTGCTTTTGTTCCTCCTCAAAAAGCCCCACATTTGCTGGATATTTATTTATTCTTCAAAGCAGTTGTCATAAAAGCAATTAAGGAGGAAGGGAGGGGGGGGATGTGTGTCTTGAGTATTTGTCGTGATCCTAACTGTATTGCTGTGATCTTAATCGGGGGAAGAAAACATTTCTGTGTAATTAACTGTGTGCTGCTGCAGCCTTTACGTTAATCTGAC
Organism: Perca fluviatilis; assembly: GCF_010015445.1. NCBI lineage: Eukaryota > Metazoa > Chordata > Actinopteri > Perciformes > Percidae > Perca > Perca fluviatilis. The sequence goes on along the minus strand of NC_053113.1, from coordinate 18,873,873 downwards.
AGTATTTCATTCAGAAGTGATACAGAAATGTTACCAGCTCCACCCTAGCAAGACTGAAGTTGTGACTTGTGCATATGTAGGTGACTTGGGCGCTAATTCAGACATGGGACCGGCATGTTAAATTGGCATCATATTTACCTAACGAGATGCATGTCTGGAAATGCCAAGAATCCCTCTCATTTTCACTGATGCTAGACTGAGTTGTATTCTGTGATCTAGCGAAGCAGTTTCCAGTTGAAATTCTCTACCGCCGCCATTGCTGCTGCTATCGTCTATCAAAGTGAAAAAGCAATATGAAAGATAATTCATAACACTGCCATCTAGTGTAAAAGCAGTGCTATGACACAAGTAACTGAACTACACATAGATCAATTCATCCACTGTAGGCCATCACAAAATCTTGCTTCAGTAACTAGCACACACTGAAAACAATTTCTCATTTACGCAACAAAAAATTATTACAAAGCAGGTTGCCTCCATTTGTATTTATGTCCTTGAAAACTGGTAGTTAGCACACTTGTTTTTTTCAGCTCAGGATTGCATTTAGTCTTACTCACTTAAAATGCTTTAACCCTGGTTGCATGTTAAGCAGCAAACAATATTAAAATATTTATAAATAGACATGTCATCACTATTCGTCAATATATGCCAGGACGTAGGGCTGCACGATTAATCTAATCGCAATGTTACGCTGTGTGATTACATAACTGTAGATCATTCTGGTGAATGATTAAGTTTGCGTTCTATATGGACACTACGAGACACCGTACTTGAGGAAGTGCACATGTGCAGTAGGTTTCTGGTTCAGGTGCACACCTCCCGCCCATGCTCCCGCCAAGTTGTAATGTGTAGCCTGTTACTCTTGACTGGTTTCTGGTAGTTTATGAAATAAACATAACCGATTGGATTCAAAGTAAGGACTCCTCACTTATTTCGACAATAACCGTAAACAAATGTGCGATTTAAGTAAAAAAAAAAAAGGTGACAGGGACACTAGTCAGTGTACACTGCAGTCTCCACGTTGTTAGTTACAGCCTTCACTTTACCGACAGTATAAACAGATGAAGCCACCGTTTCTTAAGAAGCTTATTGTTTTTATTGTTCACTGTTAACTCACTTTACGTCGTCTTTTGCCTCTCGCTTTTCCCTCACACAGCCGCTATTCTAATCTCCGACACCGCTCACTCACGGTCCCCTCTCCCTCCTTGCTCGACCAATCGCTCACTGACGTAGGGCTGGGCGATATGGAGAAAATCAAATATCACGATATATTTTTTTACCAATAATAATAATAATAATATAATAATAATAAATGACCTCGATATTGATACCGCAACGATATTGTAGGGTTGTGAGCCAAGCAAATGTCCATTTTGAAAATATTTTTTGTTACTTAATTTTGTAAAATATTAAGTTATTTAAAAAAGGTATTGCACATTTTTAGTTTATGTATTTCTTCTTATGCTCATTTAATTTTGTATGTTTCTAAATATTAGTATTTTGTGCATTTTCCTTGATAATAAAGCAAGTATGACTCATACCATTATATCGCAATCGCAGTATTGTAAATCGCAATATGATTTTTTTCTCCAAATGGGGCAGCCCTAGCCAGGAGGCCTATATTGGAGGCAAGTGTCTATGTATGTCAGACAGAGACTGACTCCTAACTGCTGTCCCTTTACGGATGTCAAGCTGCTCCACCTGGAAGCACCATCTGGTAGGGCTGAATTCCTGCTGTTCAGAGCCCACTAGTGTGAAGGACATGAGCAGGGGCATTTACACTTTGCATGCAAAACATAATACGCTCGTTGACAGGCTAGCGATTGAAAAGAAAAGTTTGTCGCCATTTCCATGAACTAGCCTGACCTGCATGGCGTACATGACTCTTTGCATAGATAATCAAAAGGCATCGTTCACACACACACACACTCGCTTGTACCATTGATGCTATGATTTATTGATGGAGCCATGGTTTTGACAAAAAGAACCTGCTCTATCAACAAATTATAGCATCATGGCTAGGAGTGTGAATCTGTGCAGATTGTCTTATGTTGATTATGTCCATATTTTGCTACTGCAGATCAGGGGGTTTGCTTAACACACACACTTTACATTATATACCCACAAAAGCACACCAATAACAAGCCTCCTCTTTGACTGATTGAACCATTTCTCTCCACAGTCTATTAAAAGTCCACCACATTACCACAAACTGAGGCCCCCTACCAAACAAATACGTGACTAGTCTGAAGCGTGTTCATGGAACCGGAGCACAACGAGATCTTAGGCATTCCTCTGGGCATGAAAGCGCACACGCACACGCACACACATAAAAGAAAGCAGTAGCTTGTCTGAATTGAGGATTAAAGAAAAATCAAATTAACAGACTGAGCTTACATTAAGATCTTAATTAAAAGCAGTTAGGCACAGAAATCTTTATTGGGGTCTCTGTTAGAATAAATAATGATCAACTTTCTACCAATGAATCTGTTTAGAAAATCCCCATACTTTGCTTTGTGCCGTTGTTTGCAACAGACGGTGAACCTTTGCAGGAACCACTCAATGAATTCCTCTGCTGTGTTCTGGAAAGTGACCTTTGAAACAGCGAGGGGAAATAATGAACTCCACCAGTGAACAGCAGCTGACAGGGTTTAAAGAAATGGAGTACAGCTATCCCAATTTATGGGACTGTCATGTGCTTAATGAAAAGCCTTTGTAATAGCACTGTGGGGACAAGCGGCAGAGTGCGGATTTATATGTAGCCACATTGACACGGCAAGTGCTTAAATCAGATGTTGAATTAATTCAGACTGACTATAGACAATGTGCAGTGATGTCTCCAATGAGACTGTACAGCTGATCATTCTTCACAGCAGCTGGAGAAGTACTTGGCAGGGCAATCACATCCCTCCAACATCTTCTTACCCTGTGTTTGCAAAGGCAAGGTCATGCTTTAGCACATCAGCTTACAAGATTAGGAACTAATGGTGCTTTTCCATTATCTGGTACCTGCTCGACTCTACTCGCCTTTTTTGGTTTTCCATTACGAAAAAAAGTCCCTGGTACCTGCTAACAGGTACTTTTTTTTAGTACCACCTCCGTCAAGGTTCTAAGCGAGCTGAGGAGATTCCAAAAGGTGACGTGAAAGCGACAGACGGGGGTGTCCTGAACAAAACCCGCCATTTTTAAATAGTTTAGCCAGTTTGTTTTTGCTGCCTCCAGCGTCTTTTGAAACAAAATGTGTCTTCTGGCTGTGGCAACAACAACACACCTTTGACGTTCTGTGTGTGTGTCGCGTTAGGTCACGGCATATTACAGCAGCGCCGCTATGATGACCAGCCACGTAGACTGGTTGACACCAGACCCTTCTCAGTTGTAACAGAGTGGGTCTGGGAAAGGTTCATTGACCGTTCATTTCCAAAGAGGCGTCACCAACGGACACCGCTCAAATGCCTCTGGGCACATTGGATAGTCCAACCAATCAGACCAACGATCCGGGTGACGCTGCGCTTCGGTAGCCGTCATGTTGAATGTAAACAAAAAGCTGCTCTATCGTCGCCGCGTAAAGCCCGCCTCGACGGTTGTGATTGGTGTAGCCCGCCTCAGTGGTTGTGATTGGTGCCTTGATTTTGGGGACATTGGAAATGGGTTTGAATGGGCTCTTTGCCAGACTGACTTGCAGAGCAAATCTCAAATTTGCCGGAAGTTCGCCAGGGTTTACCCAGGCTGCAAGCCACGCTGAGGATTTACTAAAATCTGCAATGGAAAACGAACGTCTCCATTCATCCAGCACCTTGTGACCGTATGAACTCTACTCTCAGAGATACAAGGTCTCTGAAATCACACACTCTTGGTGCACGTGGAGCCCTTTGTGGAATGCAGGACCCACCAGAAATGGATTTACTTTCCGTTGGGCCTAACAGCACCCATCAGTCAGCCTTACCCTTACCAGCACAGCCCTAGCATACAGGTAGTTTCCATAGTAACCAGCTCTTCACACCACCACTGTGTGCTGTCACTGTACTGGGTTTATAGTCACTGATGCACCATACATTGCATGTGTCTAGATTTCAAAGTGTTTCCTGTATTGTTGCCAACTTAAACGTTAAACAAAATGTTACCGTTTAGTATAAAACGGTTATAATGCAGTATTTGATGAAAATAATCTTCTGTGATATAAGTAACCTTATCACAGGAGGTCCCAAAACAAGAAGACAGCGGCACATTCCACCAAGTTATATTCAGAAGAACAGTACTTTAATTTGGCTGGGATTCTTTGGCAAAACAGTGCACCAAGATCTCAGCATGCTAATAGATTTTGAACTTGTCAATCATAAAGTGTGTCAGCATTATGTGGAAAAGAAAGTTTTTTTAAATCTGGCCTATTTCTACAGAAGTGAGCATATTCACTGTAGGCTTATTTCATTCAGAACCCATAAAATCTCTGTTTTCTCCTCCAGTGTTGTACCTGCATGTACCATCAAACCCAATAAAAAGTGAATTGTTTCTTTAAATACAAGACTCATTAGAAGTCAAAAGTAAAACTTGGCTGCTTGCCCTAAGAAAATTGATGCTACCACAGTAGCAGCAGCATTACTCTCCGACAGTGCTCTCCTGAGGGAGGTGATGACACGATGGCGCTACAAACTTGCTGAAAACCAGCCAATCCCTGCTGACACGAGCTGGTCCCCATGGTAAGGGTTGCCTGGGGTGACAAGTGGTCCTGTCAGACTGTAGTGATGAGCACACTGTCCATCAACTGGTAACATTTTTAACCACACTGCTAATTGATTTAAGTTTAAGTTTCAGACTAGTTCTGCTTAAATAAAAACACGATGAGCTTAAAAATTGACCTGACATGGCTATTCTGCTCCATGAATTCCATTACACGTTCATCCAAAATACTTTTTTCTGTTACAGAAGTTTGCTGTAGGTAATAATGGTCCTCAACATCTGCGAGGTGTGAATATTATTTAAAAAAAATATGACAAAGTTATTTAACTTTAAAATTAACAGCTTTGAATGGGATGAACCCAGTACTTTCTGTGACATGGCCTCATTCATTAAGTTCATATAGACCTTAGGGTATGCTTTCTTTTTAAAAGGAAGCTCTAACACTCCCTTTACATATATAATTTCAAATTTAAATTTAAGCCCATATAATGAACCTTTCTATTTAAAGCAGCCTGCATGCAGCCCTGAATGACTTTTAAACTGAATCAGAATTAAAAGGTATGTTTAATAATGAATGAGTGTTAATTAGCTGGAAGCATTGCAGTTAACCATAATGTGCAGTGGAGCTTTTAGCTCATTCTTCGTCTGTCCTACTCCCTCCAATCAGTCGTGTAACTGTCCATCTCTGCACTCGCCCTTTGCCCCCCAAGCACCCAAGTCTTTTTTTTTGTAATAGCCAGGGACTAGTTTCTGACGGATTCATGGCACACTAAAGATGAGATGGAGTGTGGGAAAGTGTGGTTAAGGAAGACTGAGCGGCTGATGCACCATTGGACCACAGAGACCCGCTGGCTGGCAGGCGAACACGTCTACCTAACACTTAATTGAGAACAACGTGGAGAAAGGGGAGGGACGGCGGAGCGTTGGCTAGTCTGCCCTCGCTGAGGTGAGACAGCCAATACGCTCCCCGCAGTTTCCTCCAGTCGCTCGCCCGCAGCCCAACGAATTTGTGTGGGTATGTGTGCACAGCATATCAGCTCAGCATGAGAGACAACACAACCCAGTTATGTCCTACTGAGAAATAAGGGATAGGACAGGTCCATCTTTTCTGGGCACGTGTTCCAATTTACTGTTCATTTAACTCCACCCCCTTCCTTTTGCATTCCCTTCATTATGAGAAATGTACCCAAGTAACAGGCAAAGGTTCAGACTCCCAGCCATGCTTATCTAATAGATTAGCATAAAACTGTTGGGGCTGTCTGACCTAGTTTTAAGATGACAGGCGTATGTGTCTTACATATACAGCCCTTAAGGTGCGGACACATCCCCAGTCCACTCTCACTGATGGATCAAAGGGGAGAAAAGGGAGTGGAGGAATATGTTAAGGGACAGACAGAATTAGATCAATGATGTATGAGATAAAAAAGAAAATTGGAGCAGAACAGTGAGGCGCGCAGCAGAGAGGGACGCAACAGAGCAAACCATTGCTCTATACATGATTGGAAACGCAGGTGTCCAAATTGAATCGTACACTCAATAGCGGAAACCAATTGCTCACTGAACTAGTGATTCCTTCCATTGACGATTTCTGACTTCATATTACTTTTCCAGACGGAAGCCTGGACTGCTGTCAATTTGGCCAATGCTCATCCTGCTGCTCTCTCACTCTGCTGAGGAAATAGAGGCTAAGCACACATGATTTTAAAGAGAAGCACTGTAATACTACAAACTGCGCACACACACACACCCTACCCACAACCATGAGTATGCACAAATACACTAGCTGTGACAATGGAACTAGCAACGCCAAAATCTTTCAATGTGACTATGTTCACACAAAACAAAAGGATATTTATAAAAAGGTTCCCCACAGATTTATTCTTGTTTTCCAAATCCAAACAATAATCAAGCTACTTTTTTCTTTTTCTTTACATTTTCATTTTTATTTTAGCGAGTGGTTGAACATTAGAAGCACACCAAATGTAATTTGGCTATATTTGGTTTGCTGTTAGAAAAGAGAATTTTAAGATTTCTGTTCATGGAGTAGTTTTGGAACATAAAGTAGGGAGAAATGGCCAGGAGAGCTTTGTTTACTCAGTAACCGAACACTAAGAATACATTCAACTGGGCTTTAAAAAAACAACAACAGAGGACTCTCACTAAAAGCTGCCCTCACATTTTTACTCACATTGTTAACATCACACATAACATCACATTGTTACTCACAAATATTTACTGGGAATAAAATGCTTTATATATTATTTGCCATATGTATTATTTTAATAATAAGAATACATTTTATTTGCAATGCACTTTACATTTGGAACAAATCTCAAAGTGCTACAGTTAAGATCATAAAAGCATGGTAAAAACATCAATATAAAATAGGTACACCCATGGTGCTGAGCTTAGTTCTGGGGAGAAGGAGGCGGTTTGAGTTTGTTGAACGGTGGGATCGAGTTGTAGTTAGAGGGGTGAGTAGTTCTTTCAGATAGGGGGGAGGAGGCAGTGAAGTGAATGGAGACTGGGTGTGATGTGGTCGTATTTTCGCACTCTCATCAGGATCCTTGCAGCACTGTTCTAAACATACTGCAGTCTCTGCAGGCGTTTGTTAGGGATTTTAGTCATTGATGTAGAATAAATTTCAACAACCCCTGCATCGCGTTTATAACCACCCAAACGACACTGATTGGATGATATTTAGTCCAAAAGTAGCCTTCTGTAAAACAATGTTCAACCTTAATACATGCAAGGTCTAAGCTCAAGTTACAGCTGGAATTTGTGCTGTGAATATTGCCAACCGCTCTGAATTGCAGGTAGGCAGAAGGAAGACATCCCATTTACATAGCGCCAGCCCTTTGCCAAAAAACTAGTGAGCAAGCTGCCTGGTCAACAATTAACCACCCACCTATCCGCCAAAAAGTCATCTAAACCGTTTCCACAGCAACCTGCCACCACAATTGGGTGTGTATACACTGAAATGAAGGATTAGTGTTGAAAAGGATGAACAGGGGAAAAAAGGAGGTAGAAAGGAGAGCAGGAGGGAGGAGATGAAACAATGAGAGGTGGAGTATAGGGTCCTTCTGCAAAAGGGGAGGACAAGCATGTCAGCAGCGCTTCTTCTTCTCTGGTCCTGATCAGTTGTAAATGAGTTTGGATCAGCTTTTTGCCATTGGGCAAGTCAGGCCACTGTGGTGTCATGAGGCTTGTTGTGGTGGAGAGAAAAAGACTGCTTTCCAGGAATAGAAGGAGGAGGACAGCAAGATGAAGCGACCCTATTTTTTATTTTATTTTTTACAAATCAGAGGTATGAAAACCGATAAAAATCATGTCTCAGTAGGGTTGGCTTTCAAGTGTCTCCGGTACTGAGGGCCAAAGGACTAAAGTGTTCCCTGAAATGCAGGAAGGACGATAAAACTGCATTAGGTGCATTGGGTATTAAGGGACAATACAGGCCGGAGAGGACAGTATAAGGATGCTTATCTCTTATCTTATTCTCGCTTCCCAGGGAGTAAGAGATGGAGAATAAAAGAGTCTAAGCAGAAAAAAAAGAGCCTGAATAGACTACAAGACAAGAGAACGACCAAGGAGTGCAGTGTGAATTTCCCCATTGTGGGATTAATAAACGATTTTGAATCTTGAAGAACCCAGAAAGTGAACAAAAAGTGAATCCTCTTTCAGTTGCTACAGGAAAATGCACAAAAGCTAGATCTGAGAATAGGGGGGACACCATGCAGCATACACATTGAGGCTTCCATTATTCTCTGTATCACACCATTGAGATATGCCTTATACCTGCTATACACTGATCTCTCATGTGCTTGCTGTCGGAACACAGCTCTTTGAACAGTCATAGCTTCCAAACGCAACTGATAGACATTGTACTAGGCAGCAATTAATGTATGCGTAAAGAGAATATGAATGGCACGTTGATTGATGTATCAGCAGTCTATCATCTTTGATGTCCACAATAAAAGATAAAGAAACCAACAAAAACAAGTGATTGATGCAGGTTCAGGCTCATAAGTTGTCACCATTAGCTGTTTGTATTAAACTTTGTTTTGCCATCTACAAGCTTCATTAGTCTGGGGAAAAAAAAGAAGACTAATCAAACTATTATATATCACTATCAAAGCACTAACTGCATAGAGATTCTACAGGGAGCAAAGAGGATTAAAAAAGGTATGGAACTTAACTTAATCCTTTTTCTAAAAGAGACCGTAAATCACAAACCAGCACAATTGTATTATTATTAACATTGTAAATCATACACCAGTATGATTGTGTTATTATTAACAGTTTTCAACAGAGGCACCTAGTTCTATCTCTGGCATCTAGGGCTGGGTATCGTTCAACAACTTTCGATACCGGTTCCCCAACGATACTTTTTGGATACCAATTTAATAAAACAAAAAGAAATTGCAACATTACATATTACCGCACAAATCATTTTATTTATTTTGCAGCTCCTACTACTCTGTGTGTAACGAAGAGTTTTTTCAGTGTGTCTCTACGACGTGTAACGTTAGACGGCCAATCACATCACAATCACAATCTCATCTTGGTAGAAGCGTGCTGCATGCTTATTGGCTCACTGACGCTGGTGTGATTAACTTCTTAGGTATTGAAATTGGGTATCGAACGACGAGGCATTTTTTGATACTTTGAGGCAATTCGGTCGGTGCCTAATGGTGCTGACACACAGGGCCGATTATCGGCCGTTGGACAGTCTGGCGAGGTCAGTGACTCAAATCTGTTCGGTGTGTCCCGTGCCATCGTCAGTCTGGGGGGCTGTCGGCGTTAATTTTGGCCGACCTGACATGTTCAGTCGGCGGCAGGGCAGTTGGGACTCACCCAGAAATGGCGAGCGGAATGAGGTGACTAGAGTCTCTCAAAATCTGATAAAAAATCTTTTATACTGACCTTTGTTGAGCCGAAATGAAAACAGATTCAGCAACTGCATGGCCTATTTCTCGCTTAGAATGTTTTCAGAAACAAACAACGTTTCAGTGAACTATTTTAGTACAATATGAGATCGTATTCTGAACGGCCGCCATGACAGTCTGGCTTTGAATTTCCGGAAAAAACAAACTGCAGGTGCCGGTTTTCATTTCTTGGGCAACAATACAGATTAGCGCCGCCTGCTGTTATAGAGATGTATTACGTCTCGTCTTTTTGGTGTGTTCTGTGGCACTTTTTGGACCAACACGGGGAGACTGATCATTTCGACTGGCTTTTCTGTCAACGGTCGGCCGTCTGGTCAGTGTGTATGCAGCTTAAGAAGTACTGAATTCGGTACCCAGCCCTACTGGCATCTCCGGTACAGAAAGGCAGTTCAGTTTGTTCACCGGTAAACCATTACCTTCAACTCTCCCCGATTTTGCACTTGGCATGTAGCATTCAGCAGCTTTTATTTTAATAGGCACTAGATCTACACATCCAAAATAATGATCTAAACAATCTAAAAGCAGCAGACAACTGTAGAGAGGATGTTGACTCTCCACTTACAGTTTTTTTCCTGATTGCTAAACAACAGTGGGCACAACTAGAGTCACATGTGCAAAACTCAAACTACAGTCTGCACTACCAACAGTCACCTGAGCTAAACAGTTCACATCACCTGCAAAACTCATTCAAAGCAACACAACTCTTAACACACGTCTCAAAACAGGCTCAGTGCAGCCAAACACTATGCACAAGCCTCACTGAGATAACACACACTGTCACTCAGAACACACTGAGGGTAAAAACACTAGCGTCAAACACCAATACAAAAATTACTAACTTTCTCATCTTTACAGTTTGAACAATTTGAGTGACTTGACACTACTCAATAGTTTATTTAAGGAAAAAAATATAGATTGTATAGCATACCAGGTTTTACATAAGGTAAACAAGAAGGAATGAAAATCAGCAGTTTTCTTCAATAAAGTATTTTGTCTCTAGTAATTTATGAATTACTGGAGGAAAAGAACTGAAGGTACATACGTAACAGTACCAAAGAATAGTGTGACTAATCCTGCCTCTCTCCAGCATCATGTGGCAAGTTTTCTTCATCACATTGGACGTCTGCATCATCTCTAAATACTAATGAATGTGGTGTTTCTATTGCTTTCACCTCCATTACTTTCTGAAAAGTTTTACTATTGTAAATATATAGTATTTTTCACTTTTTTTATAGCTGTGTATATAACCTCAGACATCTTACCTGGACATATTGGTATCTTTGCTCTTTTACCTGTTTCTCTCAAACAGTACAGTGTATAATTGTTTCATTCTTATTTGGCGTTTATATACAAAAAAAGGCTTTCTGAGCTTTCTCTGTATAAATACCATATATGTTCACTAACTAGTCTAAAACAAGACACTTGCTTAGGCTTTCAGCTAAAATTCCAATCAGGAGTGTTTGATAGGCACCAGACTGAAATCTATTCTGTTTTGAATCTGTGGTTAACAGTTTTGACAGCAGTGTGTTAGCATTTGAACAAAGTGCTGTAAATCTACAGTGTTGTGCACGTTGTGGTTAAAGTCATGGGATAAGTGTGTAGAGTTTTGAAAACCGTGTTCAAGCAATTAAAAAGGAACTAGAGTTTGGTCCACATGAACTGCTGCTGTGCAGACTGTCGTTTAGCAATCGAAAAAAACTTTAAAAAGGTGAAGTCATTTACTGTAATTCAATATTACAAAAAGTATTCCTTAATACGATTTTAATCTAATGAAATGACACTTACATGTTTATTAATCGCAGATGCATCTTAAATATTGGTGCTTCAAGAACATATTTTTGACTAGCTAGATCTTACGCTTACACCAAACCAGCGAGAACATTTCATAAACCACAGGCGACAATGATCATTTTCCAAATGCATAACAGATTTTGTACTAAACCACACTTTCATGAAGCATAAAATACGGGCCATTCTGCATTATTTCCACTGAAGCTGCTTAACAGATAAACACACACCTAAGCCAGACGCTGAGCTCAGAGACACACTGGGACATCTTCCAGAATTCCTCCTCTACTGGCTGCCGTCAGCCAGCGCTCACAGCCACGGACATGGTGTCCGTCCCTCTCTGCCGGCAACGCCCCCAGCCCACTTTGTGCAGCATGCAGGCTAAAGCAGCAGGGGGAGTGAGGGCTTTTACACAATCTGAAGGGGCAGACTTTAATAAGATGACTCTACAAGTTAAGTTTGAATGATGACAGAAAACACACACACAAACACACACACACACACACACACACTTTTGGTAAACAAAGTAGCAGTCGCTTTCATTGTGGGCTTTTTATAGAAATGTGCATCCATCCTCTCTGATGAAGAAAGAAAAAAAAAAAAAAAAAAGGATATCTCCAAGTAAAGCCTTCCCAGTCTTGCCTCAACCCCTAAATCCTGTACCATTCTGGAGAGCCAAGACCACGTGCAAGTATTTGGAAATTATCCACACCAGTAATCCTTGAGGACATAGTTTTTAAAACTTTGAAAATCCCCCATATTTCACACATCTGACACAGTAAAGCTACCCTTTCAACCACACTAATGATTGTATGACTGACTCCTCCAGAGAGTTAGGAGTTTAGTGAAGGCTGTCAAAATGACAGCGGATGACTCAGCTGCCTGACTCATACTCCTATAGCTATCGGTCTTCAAAACAATTACACTTTGTCACACAAGTAGACAAACATTAATGGCCAAAGCTTATAACTGAATACAGGTATTTCCTAAAATCATGCTTCCTGTCTCTTGTCCTCCTCTCCTCTCTTGTCCTACTCTGGGTTTGTCACTGGACTCCCAAGTTGTTGTAGCACTAAACACCTCCTGGGCCTCCACAGCCTTGACGAGCAGATCTAAATATAAGCCTATCTGGAGCTTCATATATAAAGAAAACATCTCATCATCTGCACTGTGAAAAATGACTTACCATAGCTACCTCTCTGAATTTCTGCAGTGACACAAATGCAAACAGTACAAAAACAGGCACTAGTCTTCATACTTTGGGTGAAAAGAGGGCTATGAGTTATTGGCATTTAATGTAATACAAGTTATTACAGTTATATATAAAACTCAAACCTGAGTGTGCACATTGACTACAAATAAACTGAACCTACGTGTTTAGGCAGGATTAGGCTGAAAAGGTTTTATAAGCAAATATATATGTAAGCAAAACATTCTGCAGAGCACAAGGATGTCTTGCTTAAGATGACATCCAAGACTATCAGCTGTATAATGTCCTGTAGAGAAAAGAAAAAACCTTGGGATAGGGATGGGCAATATATCGATATTGAAATAGTCAACCCGACCAGCCCTACTGTCTGTAACTCAACAACTTAAACAATCACACTGCTCCAATACTGAACAATGCCAGCACATAACCAGGAGCAAGGAAAAAAGCAGGTGATATAGACTGTGTAAAGGAAATGTGACAAGTAGGGATGTCCCAGTCAATTTCTTTTGGCCCAGATCTGAATCCTTTAATAGTTATAGGCTATATCTGCTGATACCAAGCCCAATCCAATAATTACCTAACTCAGACACACCTTATAAAAAAGGTGACAATTTAAAACTATTAAGTTGAAAAGCTAAGATGATGTATATGATATAAAAGAAACTGGGAGAATGTGACTATTGAAACTGACGTCACGGTCCGCTAGAGAGAAGACAAATCACTCTATTGGAGTTGTTAAAACAACAGACCCACTCAGTCCACTTGTAGTTATACAGACCGAGTACGGAGTGTGTGTGTGTGTGTGTGTGTGTGTGTGTGTGTGTGTGTGTGTGTGTGTGTGTGTGTCTCTCTCAGACTTGTGCTACTTACGATCTAGGCCGTTGACGTAGCGAATAGATACTTCACAGTGCCCCCACACTGCACTGACGATTGGATACAGTCTCTTGCCTTTTAGCCCTTTAAAAGCTACTCCCAGATACTGTCCGTCTACCATGAAGCTCAGTGTTCCTTCATCCATATCTAGTACTACGGTCAGCGAGTCTGGCAGCACAAATGACTCGTCTGGCTCCAGGAAACAGGGATATGTAGGTGCCGACGTGGAAACGGGACGGTTCTTTCCATCGTGGAAGAGTCTGTTTCGACCCAGGTCCCAGCCCCAGGACTCCGAGTCCGAGCCCACCAGGGCTGTGTAGCCCACCGAGTGTAAAGATGCTTCAGCAGTGGCCACGCCCACAACAGCGTGGGTGCCTCTCTGTCTGGTCGGCCAGTGAATCCTCCAAACATGGAGGCCCCTGGTGTAGCCCACCTTCCCTCGGATGCAGTCTGTGCTCTGTGCCACTGGATGTCTGTGAAACGTCAGCTTGTCGTCCTCCTTAACAAAGACATTGAGTGACCGGTCATCAGGGTTCCAGGCGTGACGAAGCTGGGTCTCGGGGCTGGCTGCAGGCATGTCCAGCAGTAAGTCCAGCCTGGGGGGCCGACAGAAATCTGGGCCCCGCAGTTCACGGCGTACTGGCCGATATGAGGGCTCGCCGCGTACATCCACTGACTTGATGCTGCCAGAGATCTTTTGGCCCATGGCTGGGTGGGTTCAAGGGAAGAAGGGACAGAGGGGAGGGAAATGGATGGACCAAGGGTGGTAATGAGGGGGCGGTAGGTCCTGACGTTACCTCATGGGCGCAATGGCAACACAGTGGGTCCTGGGTGGAAAGGCGCTATTGGACACACACGCTGTCTTCAGCCAGGGGAAACCACACTCCTGAAAACACACACAACACACACACATTATGTACCTAAATAGTTTAACATAAGCCACTCTTGGCTAATCAGTAATTACTAAGAGAGACAGGACACAGCAACTGCTTCACCGCTTTCCTTGATTCGATTGGAAGGGGTATCAATGTCATTGGGTACTCCAATATAAAAGGTAAACTCTCTGATGGGAGTTTGCTGCACACCTCTTACATTTTTTATAAATAGAATACGTAATAATACCACAGGAATTTAGACTGTTGCTTGGCCAAAACAAGAAATTTGAAGATGCCGCCTTGGACTCCAAGGAATGAACCGTTTTCTTATGTTTTATAGACTAAATTATTAATCAAATTGAGAAAACACCCCCTCTCACATTCCATCAGTCATAACTTAAAGCAACTTCTATTGAACACAAGTAAGTATGGCTTAGGGCCTTTTAAGAGACACATTCTATGAGCAACCCTCCAATAACAATATACTAACACAGACCCAGGGAGGATTTGAGCAAACTTGCTGCCGACTTCCCCTGAATATAGTCACGCAGTATGCACTCTCTTCTTAGCCAATCACTTCGTCACCAAGCAAACTAATGTAGTGCAATCCATATTGTTTAAGTCTTCCCAAATGTAACCTGTACATGCTGAGCTTTTACAGCTCCCTAAGCAACATCCAAGACCAAGTCAAGAGACACTGTTCCAAAGGTGCTGTACTGACATTCCTCCTTGTCCTCTCTCTAACACTCTCTCCTATATGCACTCCCTCAAATGTTTCCCTCCTTCCCCTATAGACTCCACATTACTCTTTCAGGGAAAGTACAGAACAGTAAATGGTCCTGACCCACCAGGGGAAGCTTGAATAACACACATAATGGAATCTCATCTGCCAAATTTTCTGAACTGACAAAAGGGATGCATTATTTTTGCCTCTGATCACAAAAAAAAGAGCATATTTTCACACATAGTTTTGTGTCTGTTTAAAGGTCACAAAATGAATACGGTAGAGATGCACCGATAGACCGGCCGGTGACCGGAATTGGCCAGTTTTCACGTGCTCGGCCATGACTGGCGACCGGCAGGTCAGTCTGACATATGCCAATTTCATGCCGGTCAATGCTACAATTAACTGACAACATAAGTTATACGAGTTAAAGTTCTCAAGGACGCACGCACACACGGACGCGACAGCACAGTCTCTTTTTCCTTTCTCTCAACTTTTCCGCCGTGTGTCACGCGTACCCGCTCGCGGTGTGAAGCGCGTGTCCACGCTATTCTCGCACATGTAGGGAACCTCGTGAATTAACCTGCAACATGTCAGCTGTTTGGAAATTCTTCAGCGTGTGTGCAGAAGATAACAAGTTTGCAATATGCAACACTTGTAAGGAAAAAGTAGGGTGTGGAGGGACGACACCAAAAACCAAAATCAAATTTTTTTTAGTTGGATATTGGATGTGAAAAGAAGGAAATGGTTCTAACATTGCACTTTCGATGTGTGTGAATTTCCCACACCAGGAGTAATTTATATAGTTCTATTTTATAGTGATCCATTAGCTGTTCAAAAAATGTTCTAAGTTCTGTGCAAAATGAAGATAGAAAATTCATACGAATTCATACCAGACATGACGCATGAAGTCATTTCAGGACAAATGAGTGATATTTATCTTACAATGTTGTCAAAAGATTGTAATCACAGTGGCTCTCGACCACTGAGTTGACATTTGTAAATGTATTTGTGCAGGATACATAACAAAATAAAAGCTCTTACTGCTCATGCACACACAATTCGCTTGCAATTCCTCAAGCATTATTCGACAGTGGGGAAACACCGTGCCAAACAATTAGATGATTTATGGAAATCAGGAGGGGCGGAGAGGGAAAATGTGATGAGGAAAAAAAGAAAAAGAAATCAGTCATGTTTTAGATAGCCTTCCAGATTCAGTGACCAATTAATCTCTAATACATAGTGACATATACAAATGTCTGCAAATCTAGCTGCCAAGCCTGGATCGCACACACTTTTGAACTTGTAGTCAGTCAATCTGGTGTTGTGTATCATTAGCACGTTAGGCCTGAGTCCGAGTCTATTTTTACAATATTATGTGTTAGTTTTTATGAGTTTGTGCATTAGCCTTGTCATAGCGCTGATAGTGGTTGGTAGCACTGGTCGCACACAATAGTTTCAATGATGAAATCGGATGTTTCACACTTGTCTGCCCGAGTATCCTGCAGGGTTAAAACATCAGCAGTACTTCAATAGAGAGGATTGGGTTTAACCAAGGGGGAAAAAAATACGTTATGATCAGCTAGTCGGTCCTGCACAGCCTATAAAACAGTTTCCAGTTCAAAACATGTTCGGATATATCCTGGCTGCCTCAGCGATTAGGGATTCTGGCCAGAGGGTGTTTTGGAGAGCAAGACAGAGAGGCACAGAAGTGCTCCTGACAGAAGTGCTCCTGTCAGACTCTCCATAAAAACCCTTTGGGAAATTTTGATGGCATCCACATGGAGCTGCTGTCATCAAAAAGGCACTTCCAGCTGGTGAATATCAAAAACTTAAAATCAACTTGAGCCCAGTGCTTGAGCGTCCGTACCGCCTGTGACCTCCTGTTCAGAGCTGATCCTCACACACAGCGGACGGTAACTGATTGAGCCTGTTATCTACCACATCGACAGACAAAAACAAAAAACATCGTGTTCTGTAAGAGGGAGTTATTATTTGACCCTGATATTGTGACATGCTGGTTAATAATTGTGCAATGAACCAACAATGGGCAAGCCAGGATCATTCCAGCACTTTCATCTGCTGCAGAAAGGACTACACCACAAATGTATTAATTTGTGGAAGAAAGGGTATCAAGCCAAAGAAGAGAGGGGGAATTTTTACAATAAACAGCTGTGAAAACCCAACATTCTTTTGATTTCCTAAAAACCTCAGTATAGTACATGGCAACACAGCTGAACCAAATTAGGCCATATTTAAATAAACTTTTCCCACCCCCAGCGTCACATGCTGGTTGCCAACTCCAACAATCTTATGTTATTTCACAGAAAAAAAAACGTATTAACAAAAACCAGTCAATTGAGAACAAACTGTCAAATAACAAAAAGAATAGCTACTAAATACCAACAGGGTAACCGCCTCAGTCTCTCGAGTTTACGAAGTGTACCTAAACGCATCATGAAGTCCCTGTCGGTGCCTATCCGCTTTACGGTTCATCGTTTACATAACTCACAGGAAAACATCTCTGCTCTGTCTGTGAGCGCACCGCGTGGAGACAGACAGGAAGGTTCGTTTACTTCATCGATGAAGTCAAAATAAACAACATAGGAGTTATAACGCAAAAGAACATTAATTTCGTCTTGGATCAAAATATAGGACTAGGTTGAGAATGGTGATTGACGTTATAAGAACCCTCTTCGTGAAAAATTTTTTTTTTATCTTTAATCACACCGTCTGGCATGACTCTAAATTTATATTTTACATTCTGTCTCAAATAGCCACAAACATTTTGTTCGACCCAGCGAAATTGGTGAGATTTTGGGAGGTCCAAAAGCAGATATAGGTAAGCAATGGCTGGGCCCATTATTATGCTCAGTACCAAGATATTTTAACTTTGAAGACTGAAAAGAACCCTGGTGCCATTGGTTACCCTGACATTTGATATTTTTCTATAAGCTATACCAACCTTCAGAAAAACTAATTAAATGAGCAGGTTTAAATGCAGCCTAAACTACTGACCTGTGATAGTGCTTATTAGAGTATTTTAATGCATCTACTCTTCACGGAGTATTTTATCACCCATATCAGCCTTACACCTACTCAGCTCAGTGTCCCAGGTTATGTCAAGTGTAATTATGAGTCACGACTGAACTCGCCAAGTGTAGCAGCACTGTAACACAATCCAAAAAGTCTTCAATCATGTGTCACTCTCCCACCTCTCAGTCACTCACATGTGTGACCCTACACTGAAGGTACGGTGCTAGCAGCTATATATCCATGCTGGAAAACAGCCGGCTGGAAAAGCAATTCAACACAGTTCTGTCTTTTTACATGTAGAGCTAAACATGGAACATTTAACTAGATGTAACAAGCGGACATTAAAGCGAACTTCAGCTGAATTAACAAGCTGCTTTATTTTACTATCAATAAGCAAAACATTGGAACATTTCAAACTTGAAATACAGTACATATCTTACACTCAGAGCTCTATTAAAAACCTAAAAATTTCAACACAAAAAGAAAGAAATGCCACATTGAAATCCTTTTGAGACACGTTACAGCTGTGATCATTTTATTATTTTTTTTAAATTCATGCCAAGATTTTTCTGGGACATGCGGACACCCCGACAATGCTGTAGCACAGCCATAAAGACGTCTAAATAAATAATAAAAAAAACGGTTTGCATGGGATAAGTCCAGCAACAGTCTTCGAGAGACGAGAAACCCGAGAAAATGATCAGACTGAAAGAAGCACCAACAAGTGGTCAAGAGACTTAAGTTGCCTGTGAGAAGAGAAGAGGCATCTTACCATGAAAGCATTTCTCAGAATAGTCAGGCAGCTATCACACAGCAATGTGAACACGCAATCACAGCAGCCAAGTAGAGAGAGGGAATACTTGCTTCTCAGTCTTAAGTCCAAAATGAGGTCAGTACGCAGTCAACAGCCAGACGAGTGTGGGACAGGGCCCAGACAGACAAAAAGAGTGTGTGTGTGTGTTGGTGTCGGTAAGTCTGCGAGTTCCTGCTTGTGACGCGAGGATGGGGAAAAACAGCCTGACTCCATTTCCCAGCTAAGGCAGGAAAACAGCTGCTGGAGGGAGGAGGGAAGAGAGGCAAAGATTGAGGGAGGGAGAAGGGGAGGGCTCAGTGTGGAGCACGCTCAAAATGTTTCCCAAGCCGTACAAAACCACCCACAGATGCACTGACTGTGTGCCTCCAGAAGACGGTGGAAAGAAATGTGGACAAACACCAACATTTGCAGATTAACAGCTCATTTCCACTTTGCTCTGCTGAAGAATACATTGGGCCAGTCAAGGAAGAGTGCTGAAGAGAGCAGACACCCTTTAGAAGTCCGTCTTTTTTGCATTCAAACATTTGTAACTCCAAATCCCAAATCTATCGTGTGATTTTTGGTGACTAAGGTATTAAGGATTAAGGTTTTAACTTTCACTTTTTCACACCAGTACGCTTACCTGTACAAGCAAGGTGACAGTTTTATTGTCAGTTCTAAATTAACTATAAAGCAAGGAATATCAGTGTGTGCGCGTGCGTGCGTGCGTGCGTGCGTGCATGCGCGCGTGTGTGTGTGTGTTTCCCCTTCGCATTTGCCGAGAACAGTTTATCCGATCTACTTTGCACTTGGCGGGTATATTGCTGGTGGACCGAAGGACGTGCAGTGTCAAATTTGGTGCAATTTGGACATGTTCAATCAATTGAAATCTTTCTAACTTGAGCAGATACACCTTTGCCTCACAGTTTATCTAGTAAGGCTCTGGACTTCAGCATCGTCATTTGCGTATTTAAATCTATGTGCAATCACTCAATCTATGACTATCACATTGCAAGATACTGAACGCTGCTATTCACATTTGCTTTGGAAATTGGAGTTTTATGTAGTTCGGTTTGTTATGAGGACAGTCCCATCAAAGCTTTAATCTTCAATTTTAACTGTAAAGAGGTTTAATCAAAAGGGCGATGTAATTTATTTGTTCATTTCAGTCTGTTATTTGTCCTTTTAAACAACAGCAAACACATTTTAAACAAAAATAACAAGACAGCCAAGCTGATGACCCCACGAGGCTCACTAAGAGACTAATTGATGGATTTAACAGAAATATTGCCTTTCCTGTATACTTTTTTGGGCATTTTTGTCAACGCAGTGGTCACATTGAAACAAGGCTGGCTGGATTTTGCACATAGTGCCAATGTCTGTCTAAAAATGGCCTTACCACCACAGGGCTTAATGCTTACTTTTTGAAGTGGTTGCCAGCTTGGCAACAAGGCATCAGCTTATGGTTGCCGAAATTGACAATGCGGTTGCTATGTTTTAAACTGCCTATACTGGAGCAATTCATTTCTTATGTAACTATACCACACATTTTAATAATGAAACAATGAGATAATGGCTTGCAATATAATTTCCCATGCCTCTCAAATAGGGGGGCAACGGATCGGATACATTTTTTGGATCAGCACAGAAAAGGGGGGGGGAATTCAAATGATAATTAAAAATGTTCTAAAAACTTTCAACAACAATTACTTCTTTCACCAGTATATTGCTGTTAAAAGACAAAAAGGGAAAAGGGTATATTAAAATAACTTTGAATGCACCACAAGGTTTACCAGTTTTAAGTAAACAACCTTAATTCCATGCCACCTAAAATCAAACATTTTAATATTTTAAATTGTGTTTTGGCTAGATTTCATAAGTTTGGCCCAGCAAAATAATTCAATGTGGCTTTTTTGATATTACGATGCGTGTGTATGATAAGCTCAGTAATGACAAGGTTACCCAACCCAAACCTTCTTTACTCTTCCTCTGTCCTTGGCTCTGACACCACCCCCGCTCTCTAGCTATGTATCGCTGCTTCTCTCGCTCTTCTTTCTCCCCTGGGAGACAAGAAAGCCCTCCTCTCACTTGTTACCCCTTTCAGCAAATGCACAACAGCATTTACCTCTGCATGCTTGCACTCTTCCGTCAAACGATTGTTTGAATTAACTCAAGCAAGAAAACCACACTGGAGCTTTCACTGCACAAGAAAAATGCACACTCACCACATTCATAACAGATTCAACTACACTGACTCCTGCTGAAGGCTGCTGCTGTTTGCTGCAGGACTACCTTGTTTTGACATGGTCTGGTGTATTGATACGAGAAGCAGCATGAAGTTAAATGACCTCAAGTAGGGATGAGAAAGAGTAGGCCAGAACCACACTCAATAGGCATCTGTGTACAGTCATTAGGGGTGGTACGGTTCATGAAAAAAACCAATGCTTAATCCGGGCTCTGTGTCCACTGGTAAAACATACTGTATACATTTCCATAAACCTATACATTACATTACTTCAACTTCCACTATTTCTTTATCCTTTTTTCTTTTCACTGTATTCACTCCCACACACACACACACACACACACACACACACACACACACACACACACACACACACAGTGGGTGCAGGAAAAAACGGAGAGGAGACGTATACAGGAGGACCTCACAGCTACGCTCGTTATTGTAAGTGCAATGATAAGTCCAATAAGTACTTTATCAGACTGTGTGTACCAGCCCCAGGATAGGAAATTAACTAACAATGTAAACTGTTTTTATGTTTAACGTATTCTGACTTATTCAAAAGATGGAGCTTTAAGAGTTCCTCTCTTTTTCTTTTAAAGCATACATTTTTGTAAGAGCTACATTGAAGTTGGTAGTTTGATAAATGCAAGTTATTTCAATTGATATTCTGTAATATTTCAATCTTCATGTGCTAAAAAGGCACCTAGCTTTCCTCAGAGATGGTCCCAATAATGTTCTCAAAGTCAAGTCAAATTCAGATTGTGCATGATTACATGATATAACTATAAACTTATTTAATACGGTATCCTACATTGTGGATAATTAAGCTATATATATCATATATTATATATATATGTATATTTCTGGAGATTAAAAGAAAAAATAAGAACCGTACAAAACCGAAAACCGTGACCCTAAAATCGTGATACGAACCGATCCGTGGGTTTTGTGAACCGTAGCACCCCTAACAGTCATGTAAGGGCACAGAGCATTACGAGAAGAAGGAAAAACAAAAAAAATATTTTAGTTGTCTCATTGACTGCAACACCTAGGAACAGGAAAGCAGTTGATCACAGGGACGGACTAAGGACTGGGAAAATTTAAAAAAGATAAAGCAACAGGGTGATAAAAAGGAGTCAAAGAATTAATATATATGGAAAGAGTGGAAAGAGACAGGAAAGAGTGGATATTTAAGAAAAAAAATTCTAAAACATGCAGTAGTACCATTAAAAAAAAAAAAAAAAAAAAAAAAAACACAATAAAAACATACAAACTAGACTATGATTAAAAACATTAAAACCATTCTACTTTCATCCCCCATAAAGTAAATGAATGACTTTACAATGTGCAGATCGAAAAGTCTAGTCAGCCAAGGCAGTGGGCCAGTCAATAATAGACCCATTTGTCCAAATGACTTCCTGCTCCTCAGACAAAGACACGCCCTATAGCTGAGAATGAGTAGCAGTTTGCCGTCTCCATGTCTCCGTTTACCCAGTAAAAGAATCCGTTGGCAACCACGTGTTAAAAGCAGGAGCCAAAGCTAACCTTCTCTGAGAGTCCAGTTCTTTCTTGTGTCCACAAACACAGGACCGCAATCCAAACACCAAAGACATAAAAAGGTAAACCTGCCACCATGGTAATGTCTCCCAAGTGTTGGAGAAAAGACAGAAATCTTTTCATGGTGAAGATGTGATCAGCGAGTAAACTAAGCAAAGTTTTTCACCTTGCACGCCCAAAATACACAAGTCAGAGCTTGTCAAAATTTACATTCACATATGGCAATATTTTTTATTTAATACCTCAACACTGGGGTGGCTTCGTTGCCAAGCACTTGCTCCCGTACCACACATTAGGGCCCTTCTGTGCGTGTGCGTGTGTGTGTGTGTTCCTTGTGTTTGTGTGGATTTTCTCAGACTACTCAGGTTTCCTCCCACAGTCCAATGACATGCAGGTGAGTTGAATAGGAAACTAAATTGCTGATAGCGGTTTGCTTGTCTATGTGTGTTAGCCTAGAACTATAGTGCTTTTTTAAAGTTATCGGATATTTTCTGTAATTTCGGATGCTTTACCTACATTTAGTTTTAGTAGACTTGATTCTGTAGATTTAATTTTCATACAAATACATGGGTCAGCTGCACCCGTGTCACGCTGTATTGTAATTCTGAAGTGTACTGTAGCAATTAGGTTAGTGACATAGGCCTTCGAAGGATGAAACTGTATACAAAACTCTAAGCCTGTGGTTCATATCGGCTGCGTTTGGGTTAGGACCTGTTGCAATATTTAGCAGCTGCCTTGTATCAGTTTCCCTGCTCCTACAGGTAAACCCAAACCAGTCTGATCAGGTTTCCACAGCTGGGTGAGAGAACGTGAGGTAGATCTGTCTTCACATCAACCACTTCCCATCACCGCAGGGATACTTTGTCATTTTCAAACAAAGGCCTCTCTCTCACTCACTGGTAGCGGAAGAAGTATTCAGAGCCTGTACTTATTTTTAAAGTACAAATGCATAATTGTAAAAGTAATCCATTACAAGTTAAAGTCCTGCATTCATAACATTCGTAAAAGTACAAAAATAGTATCAGTACAATATTCTTTTAGGAAAAAGAAAAAGTACTTTGTCACAGGAGACATTTTGCTGCAGAACAATACGATTAGATATGACATGAGCATTTTACTCCTGCAGCTTCTAGAGGTGGAGTTAGTTTGAACTGCTTTATATACAGTTAGGTAGTTTAGGGGGTTCCAACCAACACAGTCATCTGTATGATTAATAAATAGAAAGAAAAAAAAACAAAAACAACATGCCACTAAATCTGTATTCATTTTTCTGACTCTCTCTAGTCTGTTTTTTGTAAAATACTGGACAATGTGAACAGTTATTTAAATGAAACCATCTGAAAAGTTTAAATAGTATATGTCTCTTGGGTGGAACTAACAACTCAGACATCAAAAACATGACAAGGGAACCCAAATAGTTTTCTTGCAAGCATTCACAAGCCAAAAAGGTTGGGAACATCTTGCACTTAAAAGGGTCACTACCGTTTTCTTCAACCTGGACCCTATTTTCCTACGTTTTTGTGTCTAAGTGACTGATGGAAACAATCTTTAATATTGGTCCAGTATTAAGCAAGATCACTGCAGTTGGCAGCGGCAAAACAAGCTACAATGCAAGTTAATAGGGCATTTGTCCAGCTTGTGTTTACCTTCACAAAAGTGCTTGTTTTGCCACTGACAGGCTCAGATTAATATTCTAAGTGTCTGACAACATTATGGAAAGGATCCCTTCAGAGAGACCTTTAAAACTCTGAGACCTTTCGGTTTAAACCAAAAACAGCTCTGAAGTCGCTAGCGCTAAACCCACCAGACTCCATTTAAAAAAGCAATACTTTTAGCATGTATAGAGTCAACATATTTTCACACGTAAATCAGTAAAGTATGTGTTTATATCAACCAAAACTAGAGTTTTGATGGCTGGAAAAGTGGAAAGAGGACCCGAAACAGCTTTTCATGGTTTTATTTTGTTTCTGTCAACTTTGAATGAAGTGTATTTTACGATGCTAAAATTACTGTTTATTTACATGGTGTCTGGTGGGTTTAGCAAACCAATTCCTTAGAAATCCTTTCCATAATGTTGGAAGACACTTAGAATATTAATCTGAGCATGTCAGTGGCAAAACCAGCACTTTTGTGAAGGTCAATACAAACTGGAGAATTGCCCTATTAACTTACATTGTAGCTTGTTTCGCCACTGCAGACTACAGCCATCTTGCTTAATACTGGACCAACTTCAAAGATTGTTGTTCCCGTCAGTCACTTAGACACAAAAACATAGGAAAATAGGGTGTAGGTTGAAAAAACGGTAGTTACCCTTTAAAGTAGTATAACATGGAAATACTCAAGCAGAAAAAGTACATCAAATTTGTACTTAAGTACAGTACTTTAGTAAATGTACTTTCCACCACCTGCACGTGCTGAGATCACAGTCACCCTTCCAACACCACCAATATCATCAATCATAATCAGTTCTGGGGTTTGAAAATAGACAGAGAAGCAGCTACAAAGACAATGAAGGCAGTGCTGAAGTATGTAATGAAGTTGGAAGAGCAGACTTGGTTGTGAGATTGGAAGCTAACCTCTTAATCCATCCAAATGCAGGCGTCCTGAGAAAAGTGCATCTCTGCCAAGTCACAGGTCACACTATCAAGCTGGTTATTTCCTGTTGAGAAAAGACACAAAGGTTTGATTAGGGTGGCACAAAGAAACATGAGAACAAGCAAATAAAATGCATTTATAAAGCGTTTTTCACAGACATGAGTCACTAAGTGCTTAACAGGGTGATAAAACAACATACAAGAAAGAAGTCCTCAAAGATGAAGTGACCACGCGAGCCACGTGTTTAAAAAGTACAAAACTAAGAACTCAATATATGATGAGAACACGATGCACAATAACATTTACACAATAGAACATAAAGTGCAGACCAGATGCATATAGGTCAACCAAATTCCTGTCTAAATAGGAGTCTATTTGACTTGAAAAGAATCCACAGCAACAGGAGACCGTGAAACGTGTGGTATACTCGCCTCAGCTGACTTGTCGCACGCAAATGTGACGTCATGGGAGGGCTGTAACTATTTTTACTCGTGAGTGGTGGTCGCGACACTAGTTGCAGTCTTCTCCTGAACAGAGGTGTCGCAACTGAGGAAAGGCTACCGACTTAGCTATTTCTACAGACAAGAAGAAAAAGGGAAACAGCAGAACTGGCAGCAGCATAGTCGTCAATGCTTCGATTTCATTCAATGGAGATGGGGACTGTTTTTTTAATGTTGGTGAGCCTGTGCAATCTTAACTTTCATTACATTTTAAGACCATTCCAAAACATTAAAAGAACAGGGGGTGGTGTCCCCTGCCTGCCATTGGCAGTTTAAGTTGGCGATCAGGCCAGGGAAATACTGCTGCAAGAATTATGTAGGGTGCACAAACACAGACACACAAATTTAACAAGTAGCAAAAGGCATGTTAGTACGAGAGTTATGAATAAGGGTTCTCAAGTAAGGACATTAATGTGAATCAAAGCAGCCCAAAGAGCCGTTTGACAGACTGGCGAGAGCACTGCTACAGCATCCGTACCAACATTACTCGGTGGTCAAGCACTACTTTACTTCTCCAAAACTGTCTGTTACGTAAAGCACTCAAAGCACTGGCTGCTTTTCCTTAACAAGTGTAGCTTCAGTGGAGTAGCTATTTTGTCTGCCGAGTCTTCAAATGTTGGCCGGCCAAACTTCGGCCACTAGAAGAGATTAGCAGCAATGCCTTTTTATGCATTTAAGAAATATAATATTAGCTTTTGACAGACTAAAACAAGAGTAAATGAGAAAACATTTCTTTCATCAGGTTGTGTGATTAATAGAAACCCAGTTAACATTTATAGATTTCTCCTAGTAACCTGGTTTCCTGTGTGTGTGTGTGTGTGTGTGTGTGTGTGTGTGTGTGTGTGTGTGTGTGTGTGTGTGTGTGTGTGTGTGTGTGTGTGTGTGTGTGTGTGTGTGTGTGTGTGTGTATGAGCTGAATCTATGCCATATGCACGTACGTAGATAGGTGTAGACGGACCCTACGACGCCGCCTGATGTGCACCTCAACAAAGAGGAAATACACTCTTATCAAACGGGAGTTCTTCTCTGGTCAAACACACTAATTCATGTTTCAGCCTTTATTCACCGATGGTACCTTAACTTAGTATGGATCCTTTTTTCAGGAACACACTGCCATTGTTCAAGGCCCTTAACCTCCAACTGCTCCAGGGTAGGGATGCACCGATTTTGGTCCTGATTAGGGATGTCACGAGAACCGATACTTCGGTACCAACTCTGTACCAAAATTCTGAAAACGTGCCAGATCTGACGGGGGCAATATATACGCCTAATGTTAAAAATGTTCTACACTGCGGCTAAATGCTGAAGAACACCGACCAGCACGGAAAAACAGTGAATAGCCCCTCATCTCCCTGTACGGCTTGACCACATTCAGCTTCTGGCTTTACCGTACATCAACGCCGGCGGCTTTCACGACTACACCTGGAACTCCCAAATGCAAGCGAGTCTATTGCTCTCTGCCGTTGTCTATCACAACCTAACGTGTGCTCTGATAGTGCTTGTTTTAACGGACCTCTATAACATCAGTTAACTTTAACAGGGATCGACCGATATGGATTTTTTTAGTGCCGATGGCGATACTGGCTGACGATTTTCTTGAGCAGATATTTGGAGCCGATACTGCTTTTGCTACCTCAATTTACATCATTAAAAAAATGTAAACCCTGCCACACTGGATTGGTTTTCGGAATCTGCTCTGACATTTCTTTAAAAGTAATAAACAAAATCACAGATCAGTGTCACTTCTTCAATCATCTTACATTCATATCACCCAAATTATGTGTACAATGTGCAACATATGGATGGGTGCACTGCATATGGTTAACTGTGCAAGGGTAAAAGGCTTTCATCAACATCTACAACACAGCCTTGAATTTGAAACTAAAAGAAAACACGGAAAGAAGAGTGACAGGACGCTGCCCCCCCAATATTTAAATAAAGGACTTAATGTTTAATGTAATATAAAGTATTATTTTCTTCCTTACACACACACACACACACGACTTTAGTATCGAATATCGTGTACTTTTGTTGGTATGTTGTATGTAAGGATCTGGCAATACGATACGCATCACGATACATGGTCACGATTCAATATATTGCAATATATTTCAATACGTGCGTAAGGAGATAGATAGATAGATAGATAGATAGATAGATAGATAGATAGATAGATAGATAGATAGATAGATAGATAGATAGATAGATAGATAGATATTTAAGTCATTTTAGAAAAACTAATATTCAAAAAAAGACATGATAGGCATAAAAGTCAAAGAACTTTACTTTAGGTAAACAGTTCAGTACACAGAAAATCAAACTGCCAGTTTGGGATTGTGGTTCACAGGTTCTTAGTGAGCTAATTTTTATATGCTAAAGTAGGCCAAAGTTCAGCCATAGCTATATTGTTAGCTTCTAGCAAAAAGTCAGACACGGTTAGGCAAGGACACTAGTGGTGCGTCTCAGCATAGCCATCTAGCGGTAAGGGGTTTAAACACAACATAAACATGAAACACTGTCTTACATGAATATTTTTGAACGAAATATATATATCGCGATTCTCAAGTGTATTGATTTTTTCCCCTACCGAATACTAGATTTTTGGTATCGTGACATCTCTAGTCCCGATACCAATAGCTGGGCTTTGAGTATTGGCTGATACCAGTGTTTAATTGATAAACTGTATGCCTTAGTGTGTGCAAGTGACTGGGATCATTATTTCATGTGTAATGCAACATCAGGCTTCACATGAAAAAAAGAACACATACAAACAAATACATAGATATTCCGGTATATAAACATGGAATTGGCTTAGAACGGCCCCATTGCCACAAACACCCGATCCAGCTATAAGTGTCTTTGTGTTCTTCAGGCTATCACTGCTCCATTGCTGGAATGTTAATACTGTAATTTACATTATGGCACATTTGTTAGCATTTGCTCTACTGCAATTTTGTAATCCACAGATAATTAAAGAGGACAATCAGTGCACAGTAACTGGGGTACAACTCCAATTTAGTTAACACTTGGGAGTGCAATTTAACATGCTCCACAAGAGGAAAGAAGAGGCCAACTGAGCTGGCAGAAGATGTCTCCACTCAGTGTTGGGGGATGGGGGGGGGATTATGGAAGACTGCCGCTTTTAATGATTTGACAGTTTTAATGATGGTTAGAGGGAAGAGGGGGTGAACCATTTATCAGTAGGAGGCCCCTGGGATAATACAGCCTCAATCGCTTCTGCCTCATCTACCTTCTCTCCTTCCAGCCCTATGTGTTTCGATCCAAAAACAGTCTCAAGCGACCAATCACTTTCTACTTTGAGTCAGAGTTGTATATGGGCCTAGACTGGAAAAGCGGCCATCAGAGAGACTATTAAACTGTACAATAAAGATGCGTGCTGTGTCAATGCGGTGTAAAGATGGATAACCTTGTTTGGAGCCCTAAGGTGCTTCTTTACCCCAATGCCGAACGCAATTGACTGCTGAAGAAACCATAAATAAATCCTCATACTTCCCACCGAGCACCAAGCACAGCTACACCCGAGCCTGGAGATTGCTAAAATTGTAAACCTAAAATGTCTCACAACATGATGTGCAGCCCTTTGTTCAGTGGACAGCTAATAAGGCTGCAATAAGAAAGAGAAAAAAATTGATAAAAAAAAATAAAACAATTTACTGTTTTCTTGTCTGATTCGTCCGATTTTGGGACTGCTGTGGCTAAGAAGAGTCAAACTTTGCATTTGAGAAACCAATCACCAGCTAACTTTATTCTCTGTGAAGGAAAAATAGAAATTACTAGACAATCTAGAGGCACACATACCCGTATAGAACTGTCTACGCACCTTTTTTACTGTGATGAGTGCTTCATCCTTGCACCCCATTCTCAAATAAACACACACCGATTCCCTCTCTACTACTAAGAAAAGCATGACAAATTTGCAAGGAGCACCGGTACACTTAGTTACAAATTGCTGTCGCATATCTCTAAAAGCACAGAAACTGCCTAATCCCTTCACATATTTCCCCTATTTCAGCAGCCAATTAGCAGCATATTCTAACAGTGTAACCGGCCATGCTCAAAATTGACTTGACACGCTCTGCATGTAGGCCACAGGATGGTTCTGATGACATGGAGCTAAACTGAAAGACATGTTAGCAGATCAAAAGTGCCATGTCACTTCAGCAGCTAAATTAGCTCAATGTGCCATTATTGAGCTTGTGGCCTCATCTACCCCTGAGGCAGTGAGTCATTATTTACAGCCAAACATGGTGTGCATGCACTTGGATGTCTAAAGGCTCAATCACTTGACTGAGTTCTAATTAAAAACGCTTAACAAAATTTGGAAAAAGAAGGGGGCAAAAAAATTTGACACTGGCGTGAAAAGTGTCTGTTCCGTTTTTATGTTTCTTTGATCTAACCTTTTCGTTTCCCAACGACCCAGAAACACTCCGCCTCAAAGACATATTAGTTTTTCCTCTAACCTCAGGAGAACTCTGCAACAGAGCAATGGGCGACAGTTGGTTAAGTGTACCTTGGCACAGCAACATATCTGAGCAACTAGGTAATTAATGGTGCAATAAATCTGCAAGCCAAAACTTTAAACAAATACAGGCATTTGCTATTTTTGTAGCATGTTTTACTTTGTATGCACAGCTTGAACAGAATACATGACCTACGTAACCTTAAACTAGTTATGAACATCAGTGGAGCAATAGGATTCCAGTAGAGCACATGTGACAAGTCAAGTATTCTTGTCAGTGTAGTGTAGGGATTGACCGATTATCAGGCCGTTTTTTGGCAATTTGCAGATTAACTGTATCGGCGTTTAAACTGATAACAGAAAAGTGCGCTACGCTACACTTTGGCTACGCTACAGCTCTCCGTTTCTTGATCTGCTCCAGTTTCACTCACCGAGTCCGACATAATGTCCCGCCCACAATACCATCTGATTTGCTAGAGGTTATATGAGCAAACTGTGCATTAGCATGTTCAAGTCACATCAGATGAAGTAGAACAAGGTGGCACAATGCTGCCTTCTTGATTTCTGAATTTAAAATAGGGAGCCTATCCCAGCACACATTGGGTGAGAGGCAACATATACACTGGACAGATCATCATCTTTTACCTAATTGTTTATAATAAAAAAATAATAATAAAAAAAAAAAAAAAGTAAATATCCAATTCTTACAAGATTTACCATGCACACCTACACCTGGAAAAAAAAACAAGCAGAAAAACTGGAACAATAATTCTTACATCACAAAGTAATGTGTATGCATATGCATCAGCATATTGACACGTGCATGTGCTGTGCCACGTAAGACTGCATTTTTGAACCAACATATACACACCACTGCGCAAAAGGTCACCTGAAGTGAGATGAGTCACAGTCCTTATGTATGTGGACTCTGCCCTCACAATGAACCAGTGGTTTGGGTACACTGTTTTGCATGGCGGATTGTTATGGCAGGAAAAAAGATGAGGAGGAGGAGAAGGCATTGAGTGGGAGGAGGAAAAGTCAGGATGTCTGGTTTAAAACATTTAAGAGGAAACTTCCTGCTTCCAGGTCCAATTTAAGGTCCTCTTTACACAAGGTTGAATACAATACAGCTCGTTGCTCGCTTGACGGATCGCCCGAGCCTCCCTACCTGCCCGCCTCACATTGAAAATGACACTCAGCAAACTGGTCAGGGGTTTAAAAAAAATAAAAATAAAAAAAGGTGAGAAGGATATGGTGGCCCCCGACCCTGTAGGGGCTCCAGAGGCATGCCCACCCAGAAGAAAATGTACACTTTAAAGTTAAATGCATCAATCTAGTGCACTTTAAAAGAAGCAAAACTAAGAGGCAAGATCTAAGAATCTGTGCTCTTTACCATAAACACATCGTTTGTATAGCACACACACACACACACACACACACACACACACACAAAGTTTGGGGTCACTTAGAAATTTCCACTCCATTACAGACAGAAAACCAGCTGAAATCAGTTGCATTTTTATTTTATTTTTTTAATCAGGGCAGCAGTTTTCAGATTACATTATGTGCTTGCATAATTGCAAAAGGGTTCTCGACTGTTGTAGAAAGAAGTGGCTGATCTTTAATGCAATATCTACATTGCCCATTATCAGCAAACATTCATCCAATGTTCCAAAGGCACATTCTGTTTACTAATCTTATATCATTTTAAAAGGCTAACTGAGAAAACATTGGAGAACCCTTTCTCAATTATGTAAGCACACAATGTCATCTGAAAACTGCTGCCCTGGTTTTAAAAAAAAAAAAAAAAAAAGCAATGCAACTGATCTCAGCTGGTATTCTGTCTATAATGAAGTGGAATGGAAATTTCTAAGTGACCCCAAACATTTGACCGGTAGTGTATTTGAGTCATAAAAATAAATAAAACGTGATTACCTGTGTTGAATTACTTTATTTTCTATTCATTAAAAGGTTAGAGGACAGGGTATAGGGATGAACTTGACAAATAAATAATGACAATAACAATGTATTCTGTTCCAACTTTCTAAACACGCATTACATATAGAGCATCCAATCCGTACATTTATTATTGTTTTCAAACAAGGACAAGCATTCCTTCTTTTAAAAAGGTGTCAAAGGATAAAAATCTCATTCTGAAGGAAAGCCATTCATTCTCACATCATTAGACAGTTCTGTGAGACAACAAAGGCAAGATGATCTGCAGCTTAAGTCAAAAGCATCACTTAAACCTAACAAATCTATTAGACATTATTTTTAATCTCAGTCCATTGTTCCAGAGAGCAGCAGATCAAAAAAAAACAAAAACAGCTATTTAATTAAAAGGGTTACAGGCCATATGGTGAAAATAAATAACAAATATACTACTTGCAGGACAAAAGATAACCCCGCTCACTGTCTGAAGTTGACCAGACAACTTTTCCTGGTGGACAATAAGATATATTTTAATTCTAACACTCCCTACCTCCCATTTGACAAACTTTCCACCCTGAATGTGGACATTTAATGTTCCCAGGCTTTGAGAAGAACAATTCTAATTCCCTCTTATAGTTAAAAATTCCTCTGAACTCGACCAAGTGATGGAGACCCTCAGGCAGGCAGCCAGCTGCTCTCCTTGAAGCCTGTTAAGAAGGTCTGATTTAACCTGAAAATTAAAAAAAAAGGCAAATACAGTTAGCTAAATTAATGAAAATAAAAAAGGTGCATCTGGAGTAGGGCTGAACGATTAATTGCATTTGCAATAATATCGCAATATGTTAAAACACGATTTCCTAATCGCAAAGGCAAATCAGTCTGCACTCTGCAGAGAAAGCATCTACTTAGCACGCTAACGCTACACCGTACCTCAAGCTTATTTCTGTCATTCAAACAAATCTGAGTTGTAGTTTAAAACTTTTACAGCCATTTTAATAAAATGAAGGGTTTTATTCAGGCTCAAGTCCATACATGCAGTTAATGGATACAGCAGAATGGATGCACGCAGAATTGAAGGCTCGGTTAGCAACGATTAGCTCTGATTAGCGGTTAGCTCCAGTTAGCTAGCTCCATTATAAAGTTATGGAGTGGAGGAGACTGCCGCGGTGAGGGGTAATAACCAGTGACGTTCGGGGAGCTTTCACAGCAGCGTGGCTGCGTTGTTTTAACGGTTTTATTAGTACAGTTAATCCCACGACAAGACCAGCAGCAGCATGCTACTACTAACGTTGCGATAGCCTCTCGGTTTCTGAGTGCAACGTTGCCGCTGTCATGCACACGGCATGCAACTTCATGAGGGGAGGGAGGGGCTGGAGGCAGTTCCTCTGTGCGCTGTAAAAAAATAAAAAAATAAATAAATAAATAAAAAAAATATATATATATATTTTTACTTGAAAAGTGCAGTCCACATGTTTACATATGTTTATTACAGTAAATAATAATCTAAATACTACGTGTGGTAAAGCCATTTATACCATGGTCTGGGTGAATACTCGATTCTGATTGGCTGCAGGGTGTCCATTAAGTAAGGGTTAATGCCCGACGAGTTGTCCATTGTCAGGTATTAATGGACGACGTGAACCGCCTCACCGGTTGCCTCCGCCGAAGTCCATTAATACTGCTTAACACTGCTTCAGGCTGCGCCTGAAGCAGTGTTAAGCATTTGGAAATAATAAATCCACATTTCCTTTGTGATTTAATGTAGCGCATTCATTTAGAACAGTAAACAGTCAGTTTCACCGAACTCCTTTAGTAGGTGTCCTACATCACTTTTTAATGGACACCCTGCAGCCAATCAGAATCGAGTATTCACCCAGACCATGGTATAAGTAAGGGTTAATGCCCGACGAGGTGTCCATTGTCAGGTATTAATGGACTTCGGCGGAGGCAAACGTCGAAGAAATGTGGATTTATTATTTCCAACTCGTCCTCTGAACACCACAGGATGGCGCTAAAACACACAGGCTGCAAGAAGTAAGTTATACTGCCCCTGTGGACTGACCGTTTCACAGCGAATAATGTTATCTCACATCCCGTTCACTGTTCAGCTCGCTGCTTCAGGCTGCGCCGCTGCAGCAGACAGTAACGTTACACATCGCGGATCAAATTCTTCGTAAAAGTCGTTATATTGTTTTGTGGACAATGACATGGCTGGATAGCTAGCTTGTCTTGTTGTTCAACATAATGTCAAATTATTTTTACTGATTGCCAACTGTACACAATGTTATTGACTTTGGATCTTGCTAGCATGACGTTAGCTTTCTGACTCGTAGCTAAACTGAAGGGTTCCATCAGCTGAGCGGACTATATAAATATCTCCGGTTGCTAAGGGAGGCAAGTCGTATCTAAGGTTCTTCCTAATTCCTGGTGGAGAGAAAAACGTTTGCATTGCATAAGAAACCGTCAGGCGTAACCCGGGAAATGGAGTTATTGTTTGGATAAACTTTAAATTTCGATTGTAAAACTAATTAAAATGTGAACTAATGTTTTAAAAATATGTTATTTGGCAAGTGACCATGGTATAAGCGGGTTAATGCCCGACAAGGTGTCCATTGTCCGGTATTAATGGACGACGGCGAGGACGGTTGCCTCCGCCTAAGCCCATTACGTATTTGTTAATGTGCACTTTAGTTTGTGGGATTTGTTTCTGACTTTCATATGGAAGTTTACATCAGGCTTGGTCATTGCTCAATATACTATTGTGACTGAAGTAGTTAAATAAAAGATGTCATTCATATAAATTCATGCATCACCTAATTTCATCATCACATACAGGTCTGGCCTCCATAGCCTCGTGAGACCGTCCTGATCTCGCGAGCTCCAGTTTTCCACTCGCAGATCAGTCTGGCATCTTGAGATCATGCTTGAGATAGAGAAAATTTGGAGTTGTTCACCAAACGACCGACCAATCAGTGTTGGTTTTGAGGCGGGTTTAGGTGTGACGCAACGAGAAGCGTCTTTCACCAACATTGGTGGTGATAGACAGATGGTTTACCCAATCAGCTAACCAGTATTTTCAGACAGCGGTAGCCCTAATTCTGTTAGCAACTCGCTAATGCTTTTTTCTCGTGGATCCTTCTTTTGGAATATGGACCAGGAACCTGAAATGGTGCCTTTTAATCGTAAATTCTCGTTACACAAACGGCAAATATCCTTTACCGACATGTTGCTTGCTTGATGAGCTAACGAGCTAGGCTTTGCCTGCAGCAGCAGGGGTAGCCTGGCTTGTGGTTGTATTTTCATACGCTTCATTGATCTGACTGGTTGATTTTGCCCGTCTATCACCAGCATAGGTGGTGATAGACAGATGGTTTATCCAATCAGCTAACCCGTATTTTCACCCCCTTCCCAAAAGTTCTCCAACGGTTAAGTTCCCAGATGGATATGCCAAGCAAATGCGAAGCAATCCGTCTGGCGGAGTCAGGTTATGGCCTCCAGGAAAGAACAGTTTCTTTAATCTATCTAATCTTGTGTTGTTCATACTATACGATGATTTATTGCTTGTCTTTGTTGAATAATACAAAGACAAAGAGCTTAAAAAAAGAAAGAAAAAAAAGAATCGCAATTAGATTATTTTCAAAAATCATTCTGCCCTAATTTGGAGCACACATTTTGTTTTCGTTAAGAAGATTATGTAGTTTGTCGTGTGGTTAATGCTGAAGTGAAGGGAAGCCAAACACCATTCATCCCACACTGTAATGACACAAACACTGGTTGGAAATTGGCATAGCTTCCCTTTAACGTAAGTAAGTAAAATTTATTTATTTATAAAGCGCTTTTCACAGATAAAATCACAAAGTGCTGTACAAAAGAATAAAACGTTAGATAATTAGCTAACATTAGCCAACTATATAACATTACAAACATTACCTACATTGTTTTTCACGACCAGCAACAGGATGTCAGTCAACATAAGCGGAAAGGAGACCGACAGCGTTGTTGGTCAACACGTCACTTGGCTAACGTTAATTATCAATGATAGATTCTGCAGTAACGCTATCCGCTTTCTGTCGTACATTGATAATGATGAAAGACCGTCTCGACTAGTGGATAACTGTCAAGTTAACGTTACTTACCACAAGCAATGTTGCCAGTGAGTCTGGAGGTATAATAAGGTCTCGGATGGAGCCTTGAAATTTCCAGTGCATTTCTCTATGGCATGTCTGAGTGCGTACAGCGGGGTGGGGGCTTCTTCTTCGTTGGCGTTTATTCAGGGCAGCGTAGGAAGCATTGGCACAAAACACATAAGAGATGTAAACATATTTTTGGTTCATTATAAAACTGTGGCCTTAGGTGATCTCTCCCTCACTGCAACCAACACAACCACTAAGCTATATGCAAATGATTGCCTGATGGTGTCGCCAATATGCAAATGAGTGTATCTGATTAAAGTTTTAAACGCATGTTTTGGGCATGTATAAAGAGTAAGCAATACCTCACATTTCATGAGCTTATAAAAAGTCCAAATGACAGACTCGTTTATGTCGTCACATTGTCACACTACACCGATTCAAAAATGAGACGCTGTGAGAATCTGTTAAACTCAAATAAATGGTAAGAAATGATCCGCACATCCATTCCTTGGCTTTCTAAATTCTAACCAAAGTCAATAACATTAAATGGTTTTCATTGTCAGTACCATAATCATGTCTCTTACTTCTACTTGTAAGAGCTTGGGAAAATGGCTTCAGTTACAAAAGGTTTTCTAAACCTTAATGTATTGCCTTGAAAGAGGGCTGAATTATGCAACAACTATGACATACGGTGCACCCATGTTGGCAGGCTTAAGTTATAGCGGTTCAGAACGGCCACACTCACAGGCTTGTCTTTCACGCCAGAAGACAATATTCAAAATTTAATAGTTTACACATACAACAGAATAACAGACAATCACAGCATAACGGTCATGACACCAGGGTGGGAAATTAACAGCCGGTGGCTGGTGGGTGCCCAATTTTACCAGCCACTTTTTCCCAGAATTCAAATGCACTAGCATATTTTGAATTGCTTTAATACATTATTTTTTATTTTTAATACATATTTTATTAATATAATTTATTATATATCTAATTTGAACATACGTGTCAGTAGCTTCTTGATCTTTATGACACATAAGAAATATCACTTCGAACCATACTTCATACATAACCTCCTACTCCATAAAACATTACATACATCCATGGATAAAAGATAAATGAAAGAATAAAATGTCAGGTGGGACAGGGCAAGATGCTTCCCCGTCATCCCCGTCTGTCTCCCACTTTCCTGACTTAATCTGTCCTATCAACAGAGGCAATATAAGAGCCACACAAAAATAGATGTGATAATTGTTTAAACACTCATGGAAAGCATCCATAGCTTTTCGCTTGTTTAAATACACACGAAACATGACAGAAATTGTTAAAGGGTTGCACGTGTGGACCCATGTTGCCAACTTGGTGACTTTCTCGCAAGATTTAGCGAGTTTTCAGGCCCGGTTAGCGACTTTATTTCTAAAAGGCAACTAGCAACAAATTAAGCAACTTCAGACCAAGAGGGTAAAAGTGAGATATATTATATTGTAAATATTTTGCATGTATCCATTGATGCACAATTTTGGATATCTTAATATCGTAATATAATAAAATAAAGTGTTTTTAAAGGCTGCATTACAGTAAAGTTAAGTCATTTTCTTACTAGACTGTTGTAACTGTTCTATTTGCCTTTCCCCACTTATTCATTATATCCACATTACTGATGATTTATCAAAAATAAATATTTTGTGAAAGCACCAATAGTCAACACTACAATACCGTTGCAGTATCGATAGACTGTTCGATAGATAGACGATCTACTGCTATGTTGAGTACATTTTGTGAAAACATTGTGAGCATAACCACTGTCAAAACTAGTTTTCATTCACAGGAGGTGTAGCCCAATTAGCACATAATGCAGCCTCAGTGTACCAGTATAGAAACATGTGGGTGGAACATGTTTTACACCACATCCTTCTCCAGATGTGAAAGATAAACAACAACAACAACAAGTAACTTGTGAGGTATTTATCTCTCTCTTCACTTCTGTCCGTAGGGAGGAACATCCTTAATCTGCCTGATGAGCTGGGTGAGAATCCAATCTTCAGCATGCATCATTCACCCAGCAGCAACAGGCAACACTAGCTGGCACTTGAAGTAACCTATTCTGTATAATCATGCACGCCACGGCTAATGGAGGAAAACGTTGACTAGGATTTACTTAAAAACGGGTAAACATGTATTGTGCTGAAAAGGTCTCATGTGCTATCTATCAATGGACCTTTTTCACAGCAGACGTTTTGACTTCTAGTAGGAAAAGCCCAGCTGAAATTGATAACCTTAACGATGGCTCAGTTCCATCAAGTGTCCCAGTAAGCTATTTCAGTGAGTCAGCATGCACAATACCAGGGCCTCTCCTAAGTGGAATGCAGCCATCACTAATGGTTTTGAATACACCTGTGCTTTTCCTACTATGACATGTCAACATGTCTGCCGTGAAAAAGGTCTATACTGACAGTCGGAAGCCAGTGGCAATTAGAGACGTGCCGGTAATGAGCAGTTATAGTTTAGCACAGTCTTACCCAAGATCTCTTCAAGTCAAAGAAAGCCCACAAAATGACCCATCAGATACCGGCTGGCATTCACAACTGAGGCCGATGGGAAATGTTACTACTTTGCATGCGGTCCCTGCTGTTCAATCAACCGTATTCATCAGTGCAGGGCAATGAAAACAATTTGCTTTGTTTCTCCCCACATCAGTGACAGAAGCAATACTATGCAGTATTTACCACTGGTACCAAAGTGCAGCTGCAGCTCTTAAGAACAATTATTCTCAACCAGTGACACTCATCCAAAATCATTTAAAAAGGGCCTTCAAGAGCAAATCAACATCAGTGGCAATGATTTAAAAGAGCATTTCAATTTAGTGTGAGCCACTCATGTGATTAGATTCTATTACACAGTGCAAACACAAGGGCACCGCTGGCCTTTTAAAATGACCCGCTGTCCCGTAAAGCCCAGGCGTGGCATTGCTCAGCGCCGGATTGCACTTAATGGGATTTCACAACATTAACATTCTACTGAGTCAGCATCAGGCACACTGGCTACAGTGCCCCTCTGAAACAGCCGTGTGTGTGTGTGTGTGTGTGTGTGTGTGTGTGTGTGTGTGTGTGTGTGTGTGTGTGTGTGTGTGTGTGTGTGTGAGAGAGAAGTGGGGAGTGACTGGGTACACACTACAGTGTGGTAGGGGTGGATAATTATCAGACATGCTTCGACTGTAGTGGAATCCCCCTAAAGATGTAGACACATATAGCCAACGGCCAAGCATTGACAAAAAAAAAAAAAAGAACAGACCAAAAAGACGAGACGGAATACATCTCTATAACAGCAGGCGGCGCTAAACTGTAATGTTGCCCAAGAAATTAAAACCGGCAGCTGATTGGACGAACGCGTCACATGGCTTTGTTTTCTCCGGAAATTCAAAGCCAGACTGTCATGGCGGCCGTTCAGAATACGATCTCATATTGTACTAAAATAGTTCACTGAAACATGTTTCTGAGAACATTTTAAGCGAGAAATACACCATGCAGTTGC
This sequence comes from Perca fluviatilis, assembly GCF_010015445.1. NCBI lineage: Eukaryota > Metazoa > Chordata > Actinopteri > Perciformes > Percidae > Perca > Perca fluviatilis. The sequence goes on along the minus strand of NC_053113.1, from coordinate 18,833,978 downwards.
TGAATCGTTCTTCATTTCAGATCAACAAAGTTTAAAAGATTTTCATCTTAGTATACGTAGATCCACTGACCGACACAGCATAGAATATACATTTGGAGGAAAACATCTCCTAACATGATGCAGCAGATATTAATGAGCACAGCAGCTAGAAATAGTGGAATGGTCGAGCCAAAGATATTTGGTGGATTGATTAGTTAATGGACAGAAAATTATCTATTTTAATAAACCGATTAAGCAAAAAAGAGAGGCTATATGCTACCTTAATTATATTAGCAAGGTCAGATTCTGTGATTAAAAAAAAAAAAAAAGTGCAGCTTCCTAGTGCTAAAAACTTGACGAACAAGTGTTGTTAATAATGGATCTCATGTCCAGAGCAAAAGAAGCAGAACACGCAGAAACCTCATTTTTGGACTGGGTTTTGGACAACTGGGCACACTCCGCAGATTTCCTTTTATCGTTTATCCCAGATGACAAACCTCCAAATAGAAAATGTTTCCCTCGTCTCCACCTCCGTGATAAACACCTTAATCTCAGTCGGTGAGGAGCAGCAGGATTAGCCATTGTGATGTGGACAAAGACTGACGTCAGTGGCACATCTATAGTCATTTGCACAGTAATTTATGGGAGGAGGCAAGGCAGGGTCAGTGGCTCGTTCATGGGTGCTCTATTTCACGTCGATTGTGATTTATAAAAAGGAAAGGTGTGCAGGACCTGGCGTACGCCCAGTTTTATACATGTGAATATTTCTGTGAGTATGCACTTTAAGTTTTGGGCATATGCCATCTTCTGGTATGCCTTTTATACATGAGGTTAATGTTACAGTCCACCACAATCAGCCGGACACCACCCGTCCTTGCACTCCCCTTCGACACAAGTACATACCAGACCCTTAAGCTTGATTTACAGTTCGGCGGAGGCTCCACGAGGAGCTTTCACCGTAGCCTACGTGAGTGGCCTGAAGTTTATACTTGTGCGTTGGTGTGTGCGTCGATCTCTTTAACCCTTGTGTTAGGGCTGGGCGATAAATCGATTTTATCGATTAACTCGAATGTGTAGTTAACGTGGATTTGTTTAAATGAAAAATCGATTTTCTCCTTAACATCTGCCGACGCTCCCCTCTGGGCTCCCATAGCTCCGAACGGGCTCATCCCTCCCATCCATCTCGTCTTTGAGATGAACGTATTCTAACGCATTTTAGTCAATAAAATGTTAACACAATTGTACGTATTTGACCATTACATTTTTGACATTTTAGGGGAAGCTGAGCTTCCCTTGCAGTCTTCAGTGAAATCGCCACTGGTCTTATATCATAGCGCCGCCCAAGACGATCGGGATTGGTTTAAAGAAATGCCAATAAACCAGAGCACGTTTTTCTCCCATCCCGGAATGCTGTGTGGACTCGCCAAAACCCCCTCTGCGGCGTTGTGGAGGAAGGTCTGTCAATGTAAGACTAGGCCAAGAGTGACCAATGCCCTTTTATTCGCTTCCTGGTAGACTCTGGAATTAAACAGTAGAACTAGTGGACCTGGGCACATCCTAGGATTCCTTGGTTTATACCCCCCTCCCATAACAGGGAGGTCAACTGATGTCACACTGGTCATAGGGTCAAACCCCAGATGGCAGGATATAAGAGTGCAGGGGTCAACAGTTCCTCTATGGGAGCATGGCTTTCAACAGTATGAGGAAGCTAATGAACATCCAAACAATTTGTCATGCTGACTATGATGGAGTTATCCTGGAGACATTGCACATGTTAAAATATTTTGGGTTTTGTTTACTGCACTGACTGCACAACTGAAGACGAGACCAACAACCACAACATTGGGCCTATAGCTACCACATCAGCCAGCTATGTTCTCCATCTCACCATCTGCAGTGGTCCACCCACACAAATCTCTCATAACACTTATCTGGACAGTGGTCTGCCAATGCACAGGAGGGCAAGGCAGATGGTGTGGTTACAGGCAAAGCATTTAGCCTTTAAATAGCAGGCACACTTCAAATCAAATGGGCACTGTCTGAAGTCAAATACTCTACTTTCTATTGCTTCTAGGGCAATAGGGTGGCTTCTTCGCTCACCTGGAATAATGTATGCATTTGCTTAAAAGAAACCGCCCGCGCTTAGTTTAAAACTCCACTAAATATAAGCAATTTAAAATGTTGACAACAGAATCATCCTCTCTTTTTTTCCCACTTCCCACACACATACAGAGAAAATAATTCGGGGGGGCAACAGTAATGTTATGCATGAGGGCATAAGGGCATAAAATAGCCTACTGTTCCTTAAAAAAAAAGCACCTAAGGTTAACTGGTTTGCAGCAGCAAACATTGCCTCATGTGAACCGTGCACAGTTGAATGGAGAAAAACAGCGAGCCAAAATCTCCATTCAAAGTCTGGCAGTTTGGTATAGACACTAACGTTCTAGCTACACGTTGTAAACAAGTAAAACACAAATGGGTAGATTTAATGCGTCATAAGGTCTTCTTTCGGTGCATGACTTCCAAAAAAGCAATTCAGATCAGTATTTGAGGCTTTTTTTATAATGACTCGTCATACCTATTGCACCAGTGCCAAATAGTAACGTTAAGGTAACGTTAGGTTTAATGCGTGACAAAACAATTCAACAAGTTAAATTGTTTATATAAATTAAGCGATCAGTTTTATAGCGAAATTATGTATGGACACCAACTAGTCAGCTAATATCTAACGATTAACGTTAGTTCCTCTTCGTGGGTTTGCTTAGCAAGGAGAAATTAAGCACTAAATTAACACAATAACAGAGCTTGGAAAAAGCTCAGTTCTTCTGGCAGTGTGCGAAGGGAACGTATCAGTGATATCGTTGCCTCAGAAAGAAAAAAAAAAAGAGGAAAGTTTGAAACAGGACTTTTCTGCTTTTCGCAATGTTACTTAAAGCGACAACACAACGGTCACGATTCTTTGTTCTTTTACGAAAGAGGAAAAATAATAAACTTACCGTCGGTACCTTCCAACCAGCGTATCCGAAGCAAGACGGTTTCGAGAAAAGGCGACCCCAAACCTCTCACGACGCACGACGCCAAGTTTTCCTCTATCCTGAGCCAGACCTTACCAACCAGTCAGACTTACGACGCAGAGTAACAGTTAGGGGAAGTCTTTAAAGTAAAGCAAAACCTCCTTCTACTAGAGATTTGTCCACATTGACGAAGTGAAAGGACGTTTTACATGCAACGGGCGGCTTTCTTTGTTCCTGCAGCGGTGCAGCCTGTTCCGTGGATATTATCACCGTTCATGTGTCTCTGACAGCCGCTGATTGGCTGGAGGCTCGGGATCAAGAAAAGGTGACTCGTATCAAGTTAGCCAGCATAACAACACGTTTTCCGACTACGACGTCCATAAAGAAACATTTTGTAAACACGCATTTTTTTTTTATTTAGTCTTTTTGGATCTAATATGTATTTAGCGAATTCACATAGCGCGTTGGTGTGTTATGTTGCTGGAAGTTATTTTACTCCAAAATGAGGCTAATCTCATGCTTTTATTTTGTACGTAAACTTCCTGTTTAAATTTAGCTTTTATGAAACTTGACGTAGGGTGGAGGCCACTTCATACCTTACATAGTTTTATTCTGAGCATAATCACGATCTGTCTGCTGCCGTTTGTTGTTTATATTCTTGCGCTTGAGGCGTAGTTTCGATTCTACTACACACACTGATTACATACTGGTTATTATATTTTTCATGTTAAATAAAAGTATATGAAAAATAAAAATAGCCTAACCATAGAAATATAATGACCATTCATACTCTCTTTTTATTAATGTGCATACTTTTTTTTGATCTTCACTTTTGAATATAATAGCCTACATGTTCAATGGAAGAGTAGCCTACCTTTAAACTGTCATTAAGTGGGATCAGCTGGATTTATGGATTAGCAAACTTGGGTAAACAAGTTTTTTTTTTTCTGCATATAATTCCATTTAGAGATGGGCCGATACCATTTTTTTTTTTTTGCTTCCCGATACCGATTCTGATACCTGAACTTGTGTATCGACCGATACCGAGTACCGATCCGATACCAGTGTGTCATATATTTTATTATGTTTTAACAACTGTATACTACTATCCCTGTATGGATGTGATATGATGTCTATCTTTGTTGTCGGTCTGGCTCAGGTTAAACTCTTTGTGAAACATGAACAAACACAAACAATGAATGCCACAGAACTTTCTTTTATTATCCAGTTTGACAGTCAGTTATAACGGAAAAAGAAAAATAAATAAACTACTTTAACGTAGATTTTCTTTAGGGCTTTATTACGTGGTATCGGATCGGTGCATAAACTCCAGTATTTCCCGATACCGATACCAGCGTTTTAGGCAGTATCGGAGCCAATACCGATACTGGTATCGGTATCGGCTCCGAACATCTCTAATTCCATTTACCTCAAAAACATCTAAACCAACTCATGACTATGAGATTAACACTGGGGTTTGTTTGGACTCAAGTGTGTTTAGTGCTCAGTGAAATGTACACAGTCGTGCAGTTGTATACCAAGTCTTATCTAACAGAATGTTGATCTGATGAACATCTAGTATTTTATGTCTCAATATTAATTCCCTTTCCTTTGACCCAGTCCAATTACGAGACACATTTATTTGTATCACACCTGTTAACAGTATCATCAACATCAGATTTAATAAAGAGCAAGAAGGCTCAGTCAGTAATAAAGGCCTGGATGAAATTAGGCTCATTGTAAAAACTAGACCATTGGCTCCCTGAGCAGCTGTCCTCAAATCAATTCCAAAGAGAACCAGAGAATTGGAGTTGATGGGTTTAGCACAACAAGAATCACTTGCTCTATCTATCTATCTATCTATCTATCTATCTATCTATCTATCTATCTATCTATCTATCTATCTATCTATCTATCTATCTATCTATCTATCTATCTATCTATCTATCTATCTATCTATCACTACAGACAGTAAAATGTATTTTACTCATAAAGTCAGAAAGTTGATCTTGGTGAGCTGAGACAAAGACAGTTCCAACTAAATGTGACTCAGAGCTCCCATGCTCCCTGTGTGTGTGTGTG